>NC_045964.1:39542569-39890069 GCF_010909765.2 Amblyraja radiata | reverse complement strand
AAGCACCCAAGCCACCATTTGCAGTAAGTAGTGCCTTTCAACTTCATGCCACCATTTGCAGTAAGTGGTCTTTCAACATCAAGCCACACCCAAGCCACACCCAAGCTACCATTTGCAGTAAGTAGTGCCTTTCAACTTCAAGCCAAAGCACCCAAGCCACCATTTGCAGTAAGTAGTGCCTTTCAACTTCATGCCACAATTTGCAGTAAGTAATGCCTTTCAACTGCAAGCCATTGCACCCAAGCCACCATTTGCAGTAAGTACTGCCTTTCAACTGCAAACCAAAGCACCCATGCCACCATTTGCAGTAAGTAGTGCCTTTCAACTTCAAGCCACAATTTGCAGTAAGTAGTGGCTTTCAACTTCAAGCCAATGCACCCATGCACCCCATTTGCAGTAAGCAGTGCCTTTCAACTTCAAGCCACACCCAAGCCATCATTTGCAGGGAGTAGTGCCTTTCAACTTCAAGCCAAAGCTCCCAAGCCACCATTTGCAGTAAGTAGTGCCTTTCAACTTCAAGCCAAAGCAACCAATCCACCATTTGCAGTAAGTAGTGCCTTTCAACTTCATGCCAACATTTGCAGTAAGTGGTGTCTTTCAACTTCAAGCCACACCCAAGCCACACCCAAGCCATCATTTGCAGGGAGTAGTGCCTTTCAACTTCAAGCCAAAGCTCACAAGCCACCATTTGCAGTAAGTAGTGCCTTTCAACTTCAAGTCAACGCTCCCAAGCCACCATTTGCAGTAAGTAGTTCCTTTCAACTTCATGCCACCATTTGCAGGAATTGAATTGAATTCCTTTATTGTCATTCAGACCTTACGGTCTGAACGAAATTTCGTGCCTGCAGTCATACATGCAATCATACAATAATAAACAACACTAAACACAAATTAACATCCACCACAGTGTATCCTCCAAGCACCTCCTCACTGTGGTGGAGGCAAAAATCTTAGGGCTGCAGTCTCTTCCCTCCTCTTCTCCCTCTGCGCTGAGGCGATTTCCCACCGGGCGATGGCACAACAGTCCCGCGGCTCACCGAACCCCGCAAACGGGCCGGCTCAAACACCGCGGCCCGGGGTGGTCGAAGCTGCCGCCCTCCAGTCCAGCGGACGCAGCCGCTGGACCGTGGCTGAACCCCGGACTCAGGTCATAGCCGCCAGAACGCCGTCCCAGCCACCGGAGCACCGTTCCAGCCCCGAGCCGGATCGCCCTCACGTGAGTGCCATTCCTCCCTCGAGCTGGGCCGCCCCAACGGGTGTGCCGTTCCTCCCTCGAGCTGGGCCGCTCCGACGGGAGCGCCATTCCACCTCGGGCTGGGCCGCTATGAAGGGAGCGCCATTCCACCTCGAGATGGCCCCTCCGATGGGAGCGCCATTCCACCCTCGGGATGGGCCGCTCCGACGGGAGCGCCACAGCCCCTCACGGGAGAGTCTCAGCCCCTCGCCAGCCCGCCCTCAAGGGAGCGCCATTCCACCTCGAGCTGGCCCCTCCGACGGAGCGCCATTCCACCCTCGGGATGGGCCGCTCCGACGGGTGCGCCACAGCCCCTCACGGGAGAGTCTCAGCCCCTCGCCAGCCCGCCCTCACGTGAGCGTCACAGCCCCTCACGGGAGTGACGTTCCAGCCCCGAGCCGGGCCGCCCTCACGGGAGCGAGCCCAGGGTGAGTCCTGACTGACTGCCTCCGGAGTCTCGAGGTCGCCAGCTCCGCCATTAGGCCTCAGCGCAGACGGAGGCAGAGAAGGGGGATACGACAAAAAAGTCGCATTCCCCCGAAGGGAGAGACAGCAAGCCCTCGTTTCAACCCCCCACCCCCCACCCAATCACAACCTAAAAACCAAAAACTTAACTAGACAAAACGAAATAAAACAACACAAAAAAGTAAAGACAAACGGACTGCAGGCGAGCCGCAGCCGTTCACCAGTGCCGCCACTTCCGGAGTAAGTGGTGTCTTTCAACTTCAAGCCACACCCAAGCCACCATTTGCAGTCAGTAGTGCCTTTCAACCAAGCCAAAGCAACCAAGCCACCATTTGCAGTAAGTAGTGCTTTTCTACTTCAAGCCAAAGCAACCAAGCCACCATTTGCAGTAATAGTGCCTTTCAACTTCAAGCCAAAGCTCCCAAGCCACCATTTGCAGTAAGTAGAGCCTTTCAACTTCAAACCAAAGCTCCCAAGCCACCATTTGCAGTAAGTAGTGCTTTTAACTTCAAGTCAAAACACCCAAGCCACCATTTGCAGTAAGTAGTGCCTTTCAACTTCATGCCACCATTTGCAGTAAGTAATGCCTTTCAACTTCAAGCCATTGCACCCATGCCACCATTTGCAGTAAGTACTGCCTTTCAACTGCAAGCCAATGCACACAAGCCACCATTTGCAGTAAGTAGTGCTTTCAACTTCAAGCCAAAGCACCCAAGCTGTAATGGGTATAGCTTGGACCCAATAGCAGCACAGAATCAGGCAGGTATAGTTGGTAATGAACTTTATTACGATACTGTAACACAGAGTAGTAACACAGGAATGGGTACACCGTACTCACACAGAGGCTAAGGATTGAATCGAGGGTTCCGAAGAGGGGCAGACAGGATCGAATCCGTGTAGGCAGTCGGGAAATCACTGGAGAGTCTTGCATGAATGCTGAGTACAATCTGGCATTGTGTGAACGGTGAGGAGAGTCTATATACCGGGTTAATTGGTGATCAGAGGCAACTGAGTGCAACAGGTGAGGAGAGTTGGGCTGATGAGAGGGGAGTGGCAGGCAGGCAGGTGAGGAGAAGGTGGGACCGGTGGAAAAGTACTGGAAGGTGAAGTGGATGATAATGAGGAGAGGGCAGACTGTGACAGAATCCCCCCCTCAAGGGACGGCTCCTGACGTCCAAAAAAAAAAAAAAAAACCAATAAAGAAAATAAACCCAATCCCACGCAGAGTTGGGTGGGAGGCGGGGGACCGGAGGAGGGCTAATATTCATCCGAGACATCCATGTCCGCATCCTCCTCCATAACATCAGAGGAAAGCTCCATCTCGTCGTCACTGGGCGCCTCAGACGGAAGAGGGGACAGAGTCTCAGGGGCAGCGACCCCTCTAGGAGTGGCGGACTTGGACGGCTGGTCGGGATGACGCCGGTGAAACTCCCTGATGAGGGAGGCGTCCAGGATGTGTCGAGCAGGAACCCAGGACCTCTCCTCTGGACCGTACCCCTCCCAATCGACCAGGTATTGGAGACCCCTCCCGCGACGGCGGGAGCGCAGGAGGCGGTGCACCGTAAAGGCGGGGCCTCCGTCGATGAGATGAGGAGGTGGAGGAGGAGGGACTGCGGGGACCAGGGAGCTCTCCCGGACTGGCTTTACTCTGGACACGTGGAACGTAGGATGGACCCGCATGGAACGAGGCAAATTGAGCCTCACAGCCGCTGGGTTGATGACCTTCTGGATCTCAAAGGGACCGATGAACTTGGGTGCCAACCTCTTGGGCTCCACCCTCAAGGGAAGGTCCCGGGTCGACAGCCACACCTTCTGGCCAGCGAGGTAGGTGGGGGCCTGGGTGCGGTGACGGTTGGCAGTCGTGGCGTAATGGTCCACGGAGCGGAGAAGAGCCGCCCTGGCTTGGGTCCACGTCCTGCGGCAGCGACGAATGAAAGCCTGGACGGACGGGCAGGAAACCTCTTTCCCCAGCGCCGGGAACAGTGGAGGCTGGAACCCGTAGGCACACTGGAAAGGGGAGAGCCCAGTGGCCGAGCTTGTCAGGGTGTTGTGGGCGTACTCCACCCACAACAACTGCTGGGACCAGGAGGAGGGATGCTTGGACACCATACACCGCAGCGCCGTCTCCATCTCCTGATTCTTCTTTTCAGTTTGGCCGTTGGACTGGGGATGAAATCCGGACGTCAGACTCATGGTGGCCCCCACAAGCGTGCAGAACTCCCTCCAGAACACAGAGGCAAACTGGAGTCCCCGGTCGGAGAACACATCGACGGGAAGACCATGGAGCCTGAAGACGTGGAGTAACATGAGCTCGGCAGTTTCCTTGGCTGACGGAAGCTTGGGTAGGGGCACGAAGTGAGCCATCTTGCTAAATCTATCGACCACGGTCAGGATGGTGGTGTGACCACTGGATGGGGGCAGGCCGGTAACGAAGTCCAGGGAGATGTGGGACCATGGTCGATGGGGTACAGGCAGTGGAAGCAAATGACCCGCAGGAGCTTGTTGTGAGACCTTGTGCTGGTTGCAAACGGGACAGGCGTTGACAAACTCCCGAGTGTCCTCCTCCAGCGATGCCCACCAGAACCTCCGTAGCACCATCTCCTTGGTCCGCTGAATGCCGGGATGACAGGTGAGTCGAGAGCTGTGGGCCCACTGAAGGACGTCGGACCGCAGGGCAGAAACCACATACAGGCGATCAGGAGGGCATGCGCTGGGTCCCGGCTGGTTCTCCAAGGCCGCCTTGACCTTCTCCTCCACTTCCCAGGTGAGGGAGGCAACCCTGTGCGAGGACGGGAGGATGGTCTTGAAGCCAGAGGCAGGCTCCTCCTTCGCCAAGAACTGTCGAGAGAGGGCATCGGGCTTCACGTTGCGGGACCCAGGTCGGTAGGACAGGGAGAAGTTCAAGCAGGTGAGGAAGAGAGACCAGCAGGCCTGACGAGAGTTGAGCCTCTTGGCTGACTGGAGGTATTCAAGGTTCTTGTGGTCAGTCCAAACCAAGAAAGGCTGCTCGGTTCCCTCCAGCCAGTGACGCCATTCCTCCAACGCCAACTTAACCGCCAACAGTTCTCGGTTGCCAATGTCATAATTCCTCTCAGCAGGGGTCAGGCGTCGGGAGAAGAAGGCGCATGGATGGAGCTTCTGGTCCCCGGCAGCCCGCTGGGACAGAACAGCTCCCACCCCCACGTCGGAGGCGTCCACCTCCACCACGAACTGTCTCTCTGAGTCCGGAACTTGGAGGATGGGGGCCGATGTAAACCGTGTCTTGAGTGTCTGAAAAGCTTCGTCGGCCGCGGCAGACCACCGGAACGGAACCTTGGAGGAGGTGAGTGCCGTGAGGGGTGCGGCCACAGTACTGTAGCCAAGGATGAACCGTCGGTAAAAATTGGCGAACCCCAGGAACCTTTAGAGCTGCTTGCGGGAGTCAGGAACAGGCCAGGTGGTGACAGCAGAGACCTTGGCGGGGTCCATCTTGATGTTTCCTTGGCCAACGATGTATCCTAGGAAGGAGACTGATGGGGAGTGAAACTCGCACTTCTAAGCTTTAACGAAGAGCGAGTTCTCCAGGAGCCGATGTAGACCTGCCTGGACGTGCTGTACGTGTTCCTCCTTGGTCCGTGAAAAGATGAGGATGTCATTAATATAGGCGAACACGTACTTGTTCAACATATCTCTGAGAACGTCATTGACCAAAGCCTGGAAGATGGCCGGGGCGTTGGTGAGGCCAAAGGGCATCACCAGGTATTCATAATGTCCCGTGGGAGTGTTGAAGGCGGTCTTCCACTCATCTCCCTCTTTGATGCGGACCAAGTGGTAGGCGTTGCGTAGATCCAACTTCGAAAAGATGGTGGCCCCCTCCAGGAGCTCGAAAGCAGAGGAGATGAGTGGGAGAGGGTAGCGATTCTTCACCGTGATGCCGTTGAGCCCCCGGTAATCTATGCAGGGACGCAGAGATTTGTCCTTCTTCTCCACGAAGAAGAACCCAGCCCCAGCAGGAGACGAGGAGGGACGGATGAGACCAGCAGCCAAGGAGTCGTTTATGTATTTCTCCATGGCGCCTCTCTCAGGGGCGGACAGGGAGTAAAGGCGACCCCTAGGAGGAGCGGAACCAGGCAGGAGGTCTATGGCGCAGTCATAGGGCCGATGAGGAGGAAGGGAGGTGGCCCTAGACTTGCTAAAAACCTCCCCAAAGTCATGGTACTCGGCTGGGAACCCCGTCAGATCTGGAGCAGAACTGGAGCAGGTGGCCGGTTGAGGAACTGAGGCTTGCTTCAGGCACACTTGGTGGCAGGAAGGGCTCCACCCCAAGATGACCCCCGTCCTCCAGTCGATGTTGGGGTTGTGTCGCCGAAGCCAGGGGTAACCCAGGATGAGGGGAAGACGGGGAGACAGCAGGATGTGGAACTGGATGGTCTCATGGTGATTACCAGACAGGAGCATGCACACTGGGACCGTCAGGTGAGAAACAGTACCCAGGAGATGGCCGTCGAGGGCGTTGGCGGGAACAGGTTCAGGCAGGGGAACACAACTGATGCCTAGCTGGCGGGCTAGTTCCTTGTCCATAAGATTAATGTCACAACCAGAGTCTATGAAGGTGGCGAGGGTGTGAGAACCATCAGACAACAGCAGACGGGCATGACAAAGAGGGCGTCGGGCAGAGGAAAGCTCAGAGGTTCGACTCACCAGTAATTCCTCCGCTACTGGTGAGTCTGGCCTTTTACTGGACACTTGGAGATGTAATGACCCGCCAGGCCACAGTAGAGACAGAGGTTCCACCGACGCCGACGTTTCCGTTCCTCGGGGGTGAGACTGGTGTGACCCACCTGCATGGGTTCGGGTTGCCTCGACGGTTGCCCCGGAGGAAAACGATCTTGGGTGGATAGCTGGCGGTCCGCCTGTCCCTGTCGCCTCTCCCGACGTCTCGCTAGGATGCGCCGGTCCAGACGGGTCGTTAGCTCGATAAGCCCATCCAGAGAAGAAGGAAGGTCGTGGGACACCAACTCATCCTTGATATAGTCATTCAAGCCCAACAAGAAAGCGTCACACTGGGCCGGGGTGTTCCAATCACTCTGACGGGCCCTGGTGCGAAAGTCGATGGCGAAGTCAGCGACGCTCTGGTTCCCCTGGCTCAACCCCAGCAGACTTCCCGCAGCGTCCGGACCCATCGAAACCTCACCGAACACCTTGCGAAGCTCCGCGGCGAAGGCCTGGAAAGAGGAGCAAGCCGGCGTGCGTCACTCCCATTCAGCCGTTCCCCACAGCCGAGCTCTGCCAGTCAGGTGATTAACGGTAAACGCCACTCTCGCCGCTTCCTGTAGGGCGAAGAGAATGGAACAGTTTGTGATGAATGGGTTGCAGCCCTCCGGGTCTCCAGCGTAGCGCTCCGGGGTTCCCACCTGGGGCTCAGGTGATGGTCCTGGCGGACCGGGAGCTGGTGCTGTCAGAGCCGGAGGCGAAGCATGGGGTGTAGCCTGGGCGAGGGTGGTCGTCAGCTGTTGGACCTGGGTGGCTAGTGCAACCAATGCTTGCTCTTGATTTGACACAGCCTGTCGAACCTCGGAGTTGGAGGCAGTGAGCATAGCTTCGTGCTGCAGGAGCGTGTGCTCAATCCTCTCGAAGCGGTTTGACGGAGACGTTGTGTGCGCTGAGTCCATTGTTGGCCAGATTGTACTGTAACGGGTATAGCTTGGACCCAATAGCAGCACAGAATCAGGCAGGTATAGTTGGTAATGAACTTTATTACGATACTGTAACACAGAGTAGTAACACAGGAATAGGTATACCATACTCACACAGAGGCTCAGGATTGAGCGAGGGTTCCGAAGAGGGGCAGGCAGGATCGAATCCGTGTAGGCAGTCGGGAAATCACTGGAGAGTCTTGCATGAATGCTGAGAACAATCTGGCACTATGTGAACGGTGAGGAGAGTCTATATACCGGGTTAATAGGTGATCAGAGGCAACTGAGTGCAACAGGTGAGGAGAGTTGGGCTGATGAGAGGGGAGTGGCAGGCAGGCAGGTGATAAGAAGGAGGGACCGGTGGAAAAGTACTGAGAGGTGAAGTGGATGAGAAAGAGGAGAGGGCAGACTGTGACACAAGCCACCATTTGCAGTAAGTAGTGCCTTTCAACGTCAAGCCACACCGAAGCCATCATTTGCAGGAAGTAGTGCCTTTCAACTTCAAGTCAAAGCTCCCAAGCCACCATTTGCAGTAAGTAGTGCCTTTCAACTTCAAGCCAAAGCAACCAATCCACCATTTGCAGTAAGTAGTCCCTTTCAACTTCATGCCACCATTTGCAGTAAGTAATGCCTTTCAACTTCAAGCCATTGCACCCAAGCCACCATTTGCAGTTAGTACTGCCTTTCAACTGCAAGCCAAAGCACCCAAGCCACCATTTGCAGTAAGTAGTGCCTTTCAACCTCACGCCACCATTTGCAGTAAGTAGTGCCTTTCAACCTCATGCCACCATTTGCAGTAAGTAGTGCCTTTCAACTTCAAGCCAATGCACCCACGCCCATCATTTGCAGTAAGTAGTGCCTTTCAACTTCAAGCCACACCCAAGCCATCATTTGCAGGAAGTAGTGCCTTTCAACTTCAAGTCAAGGCTCCCAAGCCACCATTTGCAGTAAGTAATGCCTTTCAACTTCAAGCCAAAGCAACCAATCCACCATTTGCAGTAAGTAGTGCCTTTCAACTTCATGTCACCATTTGCAGTAAGTGGTGTATTTCACCTTAAAGCCACACCCAAGCCACCATTTGCAGTAAGTAGTGCCTTTCAACTTCATGCCACCATTTGCAGTAAGTAGTGCCTTTCAATTTTAAGACACACCCAAGCCAACCAAGGGGGGGGCGGGCTTTCTGGAGCGCTAGTATGAACCATTTTAGAACCAATAGACATTTTTTTTGCAGGTTTTAGAACCAATATACTTTTTTTGCAAGTTTTAGAACCAATAGACATTTTTTGCAAGCTTTAGAACCAATAGACATTTTTATGCAAGCTTTAGAACCAATAGACATTTTTTTGCAAGCTTTAGAACCAATAGACACTTTTTTTGCAAGCTTTAGAACCAATAGACACATTCTGCAAGCATTTTAGAACCACTAAGGGCACTTCCATTTGAGTAGACATGTGTTCAGTGTTATTCACAGCTCAGAGAAACGTGACCCTCTGCCTTCCTCCATCTTGAAGAGACTGTGGCACACCACTTCCTGGTTTTATAGTCCCTCCCCCCTGCCGCCAGCGGGGGCAGCAGAGAGAATGGGGAATTTTGTAAAAACACTAATATCTCTGTCATTTTTAATGGACGGGAAAAATCCTCGGCACACATGCGGCGGAGGAGGGCTCTGAGCAAGGTGGCCAAAAATGACGGCCGTAGGTGGCGGCGTTCTCTCGGAAATCGCAGCACAGATGGCCAAAACGGTCAAGAACAGACTTTTAGTAATATAGCTAGATAGATAGATATATATAAATATTACACAATATATATATATGGTAGTCACAAAAAGCTGGAGAAAATCAGCGGGTGAGGTAGCATCTATGGAGAGAAGGAATTGGCGATGTTTTGGGTCAAGACCCTTCTTCAGATTGATGTCAGGGGAGGGGGTAGGACAAAGAAAGAATGTAGGCAGAGACAGTGGGACTAGTGGGAGAACTGGGAAAGGGGGGGAATGAAGAGGGAGAGCAAGGGCTACCTACAGTATACACGTGTGTAGTGAGTATATGTGTATATACATACAGAACATTTTTTTTCACTCTCATTTATCATATTGTTTACAGTGTACTATATTTACATATTCTGTTGTGCTGCAGCAAATAAGAAATTCATTGTTCTATCTGGGACATCTGACAATAAAACACTCTTCCCCTCTTGATTTTATGCCCTTCTATAAGATCACCCCTTATCCTCCTGCACTGAAAATAAATATCTCCCTCAGCCCTCGGGCTCCTCCATTATCCTTTCTTCTCCCCCCCCCCCCCCACCCCCCATCAATCTGAAGAAGGGTTTCGGCCCAAAACATTGCCTATTTCCTTCGCTCCATAGATGCTGCTGCACCCGCTGAGTTTCTCCAGCATTTTTGTGTACCTTAGAATAAAATGCTAGGTTGCCCAATCACTCCTTATAGTTCAAGCCCTCAAGTCCTGGTAAGAGCCTTCTAACTCTCCTCTGCACTCTTAACGACATCCTTCTTATAGCAGGGTGACATAAACTGAACGAAATACTCCAAACAGTAAGATTGTAATAAGTCAAGTCAAGCCTATTGTCATATGTACAAATACAGTGAGGTACAGATTGAATGAAAATCTTGCTTGAAGCACTATCACAGACACATGGATGCAGACCACATACAAAATCATCCACTATACATAAATAATACATAAACTCACACATACATTCTACAAGATGATGAAAAGGAAAAGACAGATCAAAATATAAACACAGAAAGGATATTAGTGCAAATTAAGTTTAGGTACATATAAGTTACGAAGCAACAGTTGATAACTGACTGTCTGAGTTGAGATATTTATACTATTAACAAATAAAGCATTTTAAGCTAAATTAAGCAGGATGGTATTGAGGCTTGAAAGTTGACTATTGAATGATAATGTGAGTTTAATGAGCTTAACTCAAACAATGGTTAATGCTTGAGCATGCACTAATGTTTCACTCATTGAGGATTAAAATGGATCTAAAACTACAATTATGGCATCGTTAGTAAAGAATGCTATGCCTTAAATTTCTTAAAGAATAAATCTTAGCTAAGTTGCAGCTTGAATCAATGTCAGTGAAACAGTGAACACCAATAAATTAATTGAAATGTACTTTGGAATATTTGTTGTGTTGAAAGTTCTTGCTTTGGAAATAGTTGTGTCAGTAAAGAACAGTAAGTTCCAACCATAGGAATTTAGCTGACACTAGACACAAAGCCTGATCTGAAATCGATGGTCCCAATGATTCAATGACAATGAATAGGGCGGTAGCCAAGACTATGCCCAACATTTATTGACAAGAGAAGATCTATGAAGCAGTTGCCAGGATTCACGGGCAGAACTATAGGAAGAGTTTGGGAAGGTGGAGTCTCCATTAAACATACTCATGCAAGAATCCATTCAGATTAGTATTGGTATTGATATTGGTTTAGAAATGTTATGTGTGCAAAGATATATACATTTTATTTGCGTACTGTCCAGGCAAATCAAATCATACATTAGTACAATATATAGGAGCCATCAGTGACTCAAATAGTATGTTAAATGGGTCAGTAAGAAGGCACTAGACTCGCAAATTAACACCAGGAGAATTGTATGATCATAAAGTAGCTCAGCGAATATTCTTATTTAGATCCCATTGTAAAAGACGAAGGGTATTGTGGAAGATAATAGCTGAACACTGGAGGCACCAGAAACTGGGGATGCTGAAAATGCTGGAAGGACTCAGCAGGTCAGGCAGCATCTGCGGAGGGAATGGACAGATTACGTTTTGACTGAGGATCCTGACTCAAAGGGTCCTGACACAAAACACCCTCTGTTCATTTCCCTCCAGAGATGTTGCCTGACTTGTTGAGACCCTCCAGCTCTTTATGTTTTTCTGAACACCACCAACTTGAACAGTTTGCCATGCTCCAGCCAATTGACCCTGAGTAGGAAGGTATCCCAGTTCCAGAAAGGAGCCCTGCTCTGAAATCAACCGCAGGGCAAGTGGACATCTCTCCAGAGACCTGCAGTGACCTTTGATGTCCAGGCAGATTAGTTCATGGAATGCTGAGACCGCTGCTATTCCCTTTGGTTTTAGGCTTGTCAGCTTCTTGCCATGGGACCAAGGAGCTTTGGGGAAAGGGAGGGCATGCTCAGTTGAACGTGACTTCAATTAATTTCTGCCAGACAGCTCCAGCTGCCTGTGAGCATATTCAACTCTCTCTGCCATGTTACATTACCTTCATTATTATCTCCACTTCCTGAATTCCTTCCTCTCAAAGCAGTTCCTGTAATTGGCTCCTACAGAAAGCAAAATTATAGAGTAGGTATGAGAAGCAGCAAAAAAGACAAGGAATTTTACTGCAGAATACTTGATAAATACTTGGTAAAAGTCTTGGCCTGAAGCAGTTGATGCTTCGATTAATCAGAGATCAGTTAGAAATATGGTTCTACATACAGTCATGGAGTCATCACCGGCTCTGACCACCCCACCATCAAAGGGATTTATCGTAGTCGCTGCCTCAAAAAGGCAGCCAACATCATCAAAGACCCACACCGTCCTGCCACACACTCATCTCACCACTGCCATCAGGAAGAAGGTACAAAGGTGCCTGAGAACTATAGCATCCAGATTCAGGAAAAGCTTCTTCCCTACAGCCATTAGGCTATTAAACACTACAACCTCATAAGCTCTGAACTACAATAGACTATTATTATTATTATTATTATTATTGCACTGTTATTGTTTGTTCTCTTTTTTTCTCTGAGTTTTTGTTATATTATTTATCATGATTATCTATTCTGTTGTGCTGCAGCAATTAAGAATTTCATTGGTCTATCTGGGACATATGACAATAAAACACTCTTGACTATTGACAATTGACTATTGACTATTGACAATTCCAATGGGCGGGAATGGCTGCGCTGCCGGAGAGCCACTAAGAATGGATGGTGGTGTTGAGGGGGGATGGAGTGAGTGCATTGGGGTGGGGGGGAAGGCAAGCAGTGGAGTGGGGGGGCGGTGAGGGGAGGAGGGGGGATCAGGGGCATCACAACAGGAACCTGTCAGCTGCTCCTGCACAGTGGGGGCTATGGGTGAGTGGCGGAAAATTGCATTTTGGGACCAGGCTTCCCGTGTGACAATGGGACCCAACGGGACCCAATGGGACCCAACGGGTCCCACTTAGTCTAGCTGTTTATTAAACATTGCAATAGTCCCTGCCTCAACTACCTCCTCTGGCAGTTTGTTCCATACACCTATCACGCTTTGTGTGAAGTCCTGTTCTCATGAACCTGGAAAGATGTCCTTTGCTAATCCTGATACCCAGTAGCTTGAAATAAAGAAAGGGAGGATCGAAGCGCACCATGGCCATTAGAAAATTTGGAGTAGACGTGACTAATATGCACTTGATATCACTTTCCATTGTCCAGTGAGGATGTGATGTTACATACATGTCCACTGAGGGGTGGAATCCCCCGCTGATGATCTCTTTGCCCTGTTGCAGTCAACATTACCATAACACTGCTCTGCAGGGTTACTCCAGGTAATTTCAATTACATTACCCAGTATGTTGTGCTTTACTGTTTGTGCATTACTGTTACCCACTCATGGGCAGTGAGCAGGTGCTATAGACCTGCACGGGAAGGTAGATGCTCCCACGAGTCTCGGGCAGATGGGGTTCGTCAGCCTGGGAAGGTAGTCCATCTAGGAGAGGGAAAACTCTGATTTAAAACCTCCACTGCCTTGTGGCCATATTCATTCATGGAAAAGGCTCCAGGAGTAAACCTCAAGTAAAATCTTGGAGTTGGAGTTCCGAAGGCTGTTCGTCGTTGTCTACAACCTTGCTCTGGCTGCTCCTGAGATGGCGCTGGTGCCAAACTGTAACGGCCCTGCTGTTCCTTTGGATCGATCAGCGATGTGGAGAGGGGGAACTTGCTGCATGGGCAACAGCCTGTCCTCCATATGACAACGCCCAGGCTTGCATCCGACTACTCATCATCCTTTTGTCTTTTCTACTTATCACCTCCAGACTGTTCATATTTTCACCCTTCCCTTCCCCACCTGACGTCTGCCAATTAACCTCTCCTCACCTGGATCCATCTATCACTTGCCGGCTCTAGCCTTACTCCTTCCCCTCTCATCTTCCCACCAGGCTATCTCTCCACTCTTCCATCAGTCTGTAGAAGGGTCCCAGCCTGAAGCATCGCTTGTGTATTCCCTCACAGATGCTGCCTGACCCACTGAATTCCTTTGACAGTTTAATTTTTTGACAGTAAGAGAAGCATTGTCACATGATGGATTGCCCCCAGCTTTCCTTCCTGTTAAAGGCTGCCAAGGTGATTCAGATCTCAGCTACTCCAAGGCAGTATAAACCATATAAGCTGGTTCCGGTGGGACTGCGAGTTGGCTGCCTCGCCTGCAGCAGGTTCGTTGTTTCCATTTTTTTTGTGTCTCTGTATGTCTTGTGTGGGGGTTGGTGTGGGCGAATGGGGGGAACCTACCATTCAATATTGGAATCAGGCACCTACCTCAAGGGAGATGCGACTTTCATCCTTGTCGCTTCTTCGCCTCCGTCCTCGCCGTCTTAGAGCTGGTTTGGTACGGGCTCTCCCGGAGTCGGGCCCAGAGCTTCAACGGCGGCGCAGTGGGGACTGTAACATCGTGGGCCCGGAGCTTCAGCGGTGGCGCAGCAGGGACTGTAACATCGCCGACCCCCTTGCTGGGGGTCGCCGGAGAAGCGCTCCGACAGCTGGCCTGTGGCCGACAACATCTTGGAGCCTCGGTCTGTGGAGCTTCTGGCGGCAAGCGTGGAGCAGACTTTACTTACCATCTTGGAGCGGGCGATCCCTCACTGGGGGTTGCCGGTCTACAGCATCTGGAAGCCGCAGTCTCCGGTAAGGAGGTGGCCGATTGGTATCTCCAGGCCTCGGGGTGTGCTCGACCTGCCCCGACGTCAGCGTTCCGACCATCCCGACCAGAGGGCTTGAACGTCGGGCTGTCCGTAGCGGCAACTACGGAGGGTCAGGGCCCCGACCACGGGTGAACAAGGGAGGAGGAGGACTTTCTGAACTGTATTGCCTTCCACCACAGTGAAGAATGCTGTGGTGGATGTCTGTGTTGAATTATGTTGTGTATTGTGTCCTTTTTTTAATTGTAACGCTGCATGGTAAATTACATTTCACTGCACCTTATGTTGCATGTGACAAATACATTTGAACGAACTTGAACTAAGCCTTGATGGGTGCCCAGTGGGTGCAAGGACCAGTATGTTCATCCCACAGTGTTTGAGCTGAGTAAACGCAATCAAATGGGGTTTGCAGGCAGATAGCCCAGTTACAGTGATATGTGCCTTTTAATTAACTTACTGATTGAAAGAAACAACATAGAAACAAGCCCTTCAGCCCATCAGGTTAATGCTGATCATCGATCACATGTTCACACTAGTCCTTTTATCCCACTTTTGCATCCATTTTCCACACATTTGGGGCAATTTACAGAGGCCAATTAATTTACAAACCCACATATCTTTGGGATGTGGGAGGAAAGCGAAACACCAAGATGAAATAAATAGTCACAGTGGAGAACATGCAAACTCCACACAGACAGCACCCAAGCTCAGAATCAAACCAGTGACCCTGGCTCTGTGATGCAGTACCTCTACCAGCTATGCCGCTGCATCCCTTCTTTGATTCAGTTCACTCTTTTCATTCATTCCACATTGTATTTAGGTAGGAGTCCCCAGTATGTGAAGAATTTACAGTATGTATTGTTTTATTCACTTGGAATTCATTCTGAAGGCACTTACCACATGAAAAGCATTCAAACCAAGAGTCAATAACAAAACAATATACTGTTTACTGTATGTGTGATAACAAAATAGGTCTTTCTAAAGAATGGGCAATTTTCCACACTCCTCGTGAAAATTACTTTTGGGGAAATGATATCTTGATACAGTTTATTGTTGATCCTTCTGTGATGGAAAACCTTGTAGATCATGGATGTTCCCAGGAACCTATGATCACAATTATTTAATCTTTGTTAAATCTACTAATTTGTTGCCGAAGCTTCAATGTTGTACCCAGATAAAATATGACCCTAATTACCTATTGGTAGATATGAGTCACTCAACTACTCTGAGTGGACCAAATAGCACTAATACTTTACTGACCAATGGACAATTCACATTTCCCGACTAATTCTTCTGGGAGTATATACTCCCTACATTCACAAACTATCTAAACTAGGGGAAGTTTACAATGTCCAGTTAACCTATGAACCCACACAGGCTTGGCACATGTAAGGAAACCCACGCAGTCACAGAGACAACATGTAAACTCCACACAGAGAGCATGAGAAAGCAGTATTGAACCCAGGTTGCTGCTGCTGTAAAGCTAACAGTTCTATTAGCTACATCACTGTGCAAGATAGCGAGTGAAATTTCCAGGCAAAGTACTGCCATTTTGCACTCTCTCCCATTTCATGAGAAATATCACAGCATGAGCTTTCGTCCTCATTCGCAGCATTTCATTTCTGACTTCCTCTGCGGAACTTCTGTGAACTTCTCAAACTCACCCTATCAATGAAGTATTTTACACCATAACATTTCTCCATCAACCCTTGCCGCGGCACATTTGCTGCTTGTAGTCCCAAATATGCTCTGGTCTGATTGGATTCATCTTCTGCACCGATATCTCCTGGACAACCTGTAAGCTCTGTAAACTTCAGCCAAAATCTTGTGCCATCTTTTTATATGACTTTTAGGTTGGCACATGGATATGCAGGGAATAGAGGAATATGAATCACAAGCACACAGAAAATATTAGTTTAACATGGCACCAAGTTCGGCACAGATAATGTGGGCTGAAGGGCCTGTTACTTGCAGTATGTTCTACGTTCCGTGATAGTCATCTCAGAAGTGAACATCTCAAACTCTTGACAAATCCTCTGCCTCTCCAGCTGTTCTTCTTTAAGTCATTCCTAAGAACCCAATTTGGTGTCTCAGCCTTTAGTTGCTCCTAATATACCTTCTCCATCTTGTCATGATAAATTTCCATCCAGGGATGTTTTATGCTATGTTAAAGGCATTAAATAGATGTTTGTGTTCTCAGTTATGTCCCTGTGAAGCAAAGGATCAGAAGGGGTCAACCTTGAAGTTTCTTCCTGCAGCTCCTCGGAAATCTCATTGTCTCTGATGACTTCTCACAAAATGAGATCCAGCACTCGAGGCACAGTCAGACCAATACATTCTGCAGGGTTAACATGACATTCTTCACCGCGAACTGAAATTGATTTTACAGCTTTATGCTCCAGCTTGCTGCTAACTATTTTTGAATGCATCCATAGCATGAAAGACTGTGTTCAATGCTGGATCTACTTCCCTCATACAGATATCATTCAACTTCGCCTATAGGTCTTCTAAATCATTTATATGTTTCCAATTTTAATTTCCAAAGGGGCCAATATCTTACGAAATCTATGTAAAATTCCATCCGTATTGATTCATTCACACACACAGATTTTATCCAGGGCATTTTGCATGTCCTTGGCTGCAACAATGTCTCACCTCCAATTAAGCACCGTTTGCATTTGCAAGCACTGTATTGACTTTCTGAATTTGAGCTGTTATAAACCTGGCAGTCTGCAGGTGAGGAGAGTTTTATAGTTAGCTCACAGGTCCATGCCAAAAGGGACCCTCAAGAAGGCGGAGAGAGGGTGACTGAGCGAGGCCAGAAGTGATTTTCGGAGCAGCATTGGACTTGCAAGAGGGCAATCTCGCACTTCCGAGAATATAATTTTCAAGCTTACCTTCCCATGAGAGACTTCAGCAAACCTGCTGATAATACATGTTGACTGACACAAAAAGCTGGAGTTTAAAGTTTAAGCTTTAAGTTTAGCTTCAGATTTTTTATTGCCATGTGTTATATTCCGGACGGCAGAATGAAGAACTAGACTTACACACTGGTTGACTGGATCACGAGAGAGAGATTTATTACCCAGCATTCCCTGCTTATAATGAGCACCAACTCATTAACACTTACATGAATATGTATGAATACAATACACTGCTCTCCGTTTTTTAAGTATTAATTCTAAGTACTCAGTTACAATTTTGTTATTGTGATACTTGATTTAAACCAGTATTTATTTTGCATATCTACACATTTTTGTTTTACTTGTGCAGTGAGTAATTTAACTTACAAACCTAACCTGACAATTGGTTTGCAGATCCTGCCTGATCATCTAACAGTAACAGGTTTAACAGGTTTAGGTGTTGACTCAATCTGTAGGCTTGTTTGGCTCTGTTTTAGTACCCTGACTTTGACCAGAGGAATCTGTTTCTTTGTCTGTACTAACTGAACTTTGTGTTTCAACCACAGTGGTCTCTTCCAACTCACTCTCAAATAAAAACTCAGGGATTAGGACTTCATGCTCAGTTTTTGGTTCATCTTTGGCTGGAATTATTTGATCAACATGAACACTTTTGATCCTATCTCCAACTTCAACTGTATCTTTTTGTTCCATACACTTCCATTATTTTCCCAACATCCCATTTGTCTCGACTGGACTTGTTGGGAGGAATGAGATCATGAACGTGCTCCTCTGGCTTGAAGATCCTCTCCCTTTTGTGGGAGTCAAAATGGCGTTTTCGACTTAACTGTTTTTGCTCGTCTCATGGCCAAATTGGGTTCAACTTACTTTGGTGCATTCTTAGCATTCTCTTCATCAACAGTACTGCAGTTGAGTAACTTGTATGTTATGTGATTCTGTACTTCAGCAAGAAACTAGCCAAACGATATTTCATACTGAGCTTTGAACTACCCAGCAAAACCTGTTTGTTAAGAGCATCTTTGACAATTCTAACAGACCTTTCTGCCACCCCGTTGGAGGCTGGATGGTATAGGGCAGGGGTGGGGAACCTTTTCATGGTGGAAAGCCGCATTAAGTTAGCTGTAATCTAATAAGGCCGCATCCAAGAAATTTCAATTAGATATACTTCAAAATGTACATTATTTTGTTAAAATAGCCCTCATGACTTACTCATGTTTTAATTGTGGCCGTCAGTCGGGGAGGATTATTTTGTTGAATCTTCTTTTACTCTTTGGTATTTTAAATACGTTCATTTTAAGATTAAAATTAAAATAATAAAAGATGAACAAAAACATATTAATGATAATAAAAAGAGTTGTTCTACAAAATTTGGATTCATTCAAAAGGCCGCACTTAATGGCCTTGAAGGCCGCACTTAATGGCCTTGAAGGCCGCAGGTTCCCCACCCCAGGTATAAGGGAACAAGTGTGTGTTTTACACCATCCTGCTGCATGAATTCTTTGAACCGTTCTGAACCAATCTGAGGCCCGTTATCAGAAACAAGTTCTTCCAGTAAACCATGGCATGCAAAAATGGATCTCAACTCATCTATGGTACACTCAGTAGTAGTGCTTGACCACATATGCTTAACCTCAATCCATTTGGAATGACTATCTACTTGTACCAGAAAGTGATCATTAACCTTTTCACAAAAATCTACATGAACTCTCTTAAAAGGTAATCTTGGCCATGACCAGGGTTGCAGTGGTGTTTTTGGTGGTTTACTCCTGCAATTTTGGCAGGCGCTACATTTGCTCACCAGTTACACGATGTCATTGTCAATACCAGGCCAATACACAAAACTTCTGGCAATTGATTTCATGCTTACTATGCCAGGGTGTTCGGCATGAAGTTCATTCATAATTTTGTTTCTCAAAGACTCTGGTAAAACCACTCTGTAACCCCACTTAATGCATCCCTGCTCACATGATAATTCATGGCATCGATTATGGAAAGGCTTCAGCTCTGAGTTCAGAACTGAGTTCAATCCACTATCGATTTCAGTTCAAGCGTTCAATGTCTGCTCATAGACCCACATCAGCACAGTGTCTTTGTTTCTGCTGCAATTTCTCTTGCAGTCACTGGAAAGTCTTCATCTACAACTTCCAGAGTGTAGATTGAGTTCTCACTTCCCACGTCAGAGTTCTCATGGGGCAACCGGGACAACGATCTGTAACTGCGTTGCACTTGGAGCTTCTGTACTCAACCTTGTAGTCATACTGGGACAGTAGAATTGCCCAGCGTTGCATCCTTGATGCTGCCATGGAAGCTGACTTGGGACCAAGTATCACTAGTAACGGCTTGTGATCAGTCACTAGGGTGAATGGTCTGCCGAGAAGAAACTGATGGAATTTCTTGATTCCGAACACGAAGCTGAGTGCTTTCTTTTCTATCTGTGCATAATTGCGCTCACTCTGTGATAGGGTGCGGGATGCAAAAGCAATAGGCTTTTCCTGTCCGTCATTCATTACATTGGAGATCACTGCACCTACACCATAGCTTGAAGCATCACAAGCAAGTTTTACCTCGCGTGTCATGTTGTAGTGAACAAGGAGTTTGTCACTTGTCATGGTTTCCTTGCAGATGTCATATGCACATTGCTGTTCCTTTCCCCAAGTCCATTTTGCATATTTTTGCAGCAGATGATGTAGTTGCTTTAGCACAGTTGCTAAATCTGGAAGGAATCGGGCATAGAACTGCACCATCCCAAGGAATGATCGTAGCTCTGACACATTGTTGGGTTTTGGAACTTCACTATTGCTTCAAATTTCGCCTTCACAAGGCCAAGGTAGACCACCTCTGACAGCGAAAAATGTACATTTACTTTGTCACAGTTTGACATTGTGGCAGTTCACTCGTGTGAGAACTTGCTCGAGGATTTCCAGGTGTTCTATCATGCCCTTTGTGAATATCAGTAGGTCATCCTGGTGGCACACACAGTGCGGTATGCCTTTTAACATTTTGACCATGACAGACTGGAAGATTTTTGGGGAGGATTTCACACCATAGGGCAGCTTTGAATACAAGCCCTTATGTGTGTTGATAGTTAAGTACCACTGACTTTCCTTGTCAACATTGAGTTGGGCGTAAGCGTGAGACAAATCCAGTTTGGTGAAGACTCTTGTTCCGCTAAGTTCTTGCGAGGTTGGTAACGGATATTGTTCGTCGTCAACGGCTTGGTTGATTGCGACTTTGCAGTCATCGCATAGTCGAACAACTTTGTCGACATTGGGTACAGCCACAATTGGCGTTGCCAGTTTCTCTGGTCTTTCTTCACGAGTACTCACGCTCTAACCTGTCGAGTTCTTCCTCCACTTGTTGCTTTAGTGCTTATGGTACAGGTTTTGGTCGACAATACACAGGTTTCGCATCTTGCTTAAGTCGAATATGTGCAGAGTCCCCTGTTATTCCCATGTAACTGTCAGCAAAAATGTCTGCATGTTTGCTTATGACGTTTTCAAGACATGATTTGGACAAATTGATGCTGAAAATGTTCTTCCAGTCTAACTATTCTACTCAGCCAATCCTTTCCAAGGAGGGTTGGTTTATTTCTATAGCTGGCCATTATGATGGGCAGTGTTACTGACTGACCATTATGCTGAACTTTACAGTTTATTTGTCTGCATGTCTCCAAAACTTTGCCCGAGTAGGTTCTCAGGTTGACCTTACTCTCAAACAATGGTGTCTGTAGGAACTTTGTTTCATACAGGTCTTTGCTCATGACCAAACAATCTGCTGCCGTGTCAATACACATATTGATTAACTGTTCATTTATCAATAGTTTTGTTCGAAAGTCCTCGCCTTGGCTGGTTGTACGCTTATCGATGTTGGTTGCATAAATGGTGTACAACCCAAGGTTATTTAGATCTGGGTTCACCTCCAAGTTGTGAACTCCTTTCTAGTGTTGTCGCTTGTTTCCTGCAGGTTGTTGGTTTCCTGTTTTAAGCTTGGACTGACATGCTGAGGCGAAATGGCCTTTCTTCTGGCAGTGATAGCACTTGGCCATTTTGAACAGACAAAATTGGGATGAGTGATTACTGTTGCAACCATAGCAACTGGCTGAACTCGGCTCCCCGTCATACTTTGGTTTTGGTTTAGCATCTCTTGGTTTGGCCATAGGCACTGCCTTGTGACTGTAAACGGCCACTGCAGTCTGAGGTGGACGAAACTCTCAAGCATTCTTTGATGCCATCTCCATTGTGGTAACAATCTTGCATGCTTTCTCGAATGTAAGATCTGGAGTGTTCATGAGTTTGGAATGAATTTGTTCAACCACTAGACCAGGTTAGGTAAGGAGGAGGTACAGCAAGACATGGGTGGCCTTGTACGCCGGTCACTGAAAGTTGGCGTGCAGGTATAGCAGGCAGTGAAGAAAGCTAATGGAATGTTGGCCTTCATTACAAGAAGATTTCAGTATAGGAGTAGAGAGGTTCTTCTGCAGTTGTATAGGGCTCTGGTAAGACCACATCTGGAGTATTGCGCACAGTTTTGGTCTCCTACTTTGAGGAAGGACATCCTTGTGATTGAGGCAGTGCAGCGTAGGTTCACGAGATTGATCCCTGGGATGGCAGGACAGTCATATGAGGAAGGATTGAAAAGACTAGGCTTGTATTCACTAGAGTTTAGAAGGATGAGGGGGATCTTACAGGGTTACAGGGTTACAGGGTTACAGGGTTTCCTTTATTGTCATTCAGACCGAAGTCTGAACGAAATTTCGTGCCTGCAGTCATACATACGTACAATACAATAAAAAAACAACAATAAACACATATTAACATCCACCACAGTGAGTCCACATAGCACATTCTCACTGTGATGGAGGCAAAAGTCTTAGGGCTGCAGTCTCTTCCCTCCACTTCTCTCTCTGCGCTGAGGCGATACCCCACCGGGCGATGTAGCAAACAGTCTCGCGGCTCAAACACCGCGGCCCCGGGGTGGTCGAAGCTGCCGTCCACCAGTCCTGCTGACACAGCCGCTGGCCCGCGGCCGAACCCCGGACTCAGGTCACCGCCGCCAGAACGCCATCCCAGCCACCGGAGCACCGTTCCAGCCCCGAGCCGGATCGCCCTCATGTGAGTGCCGTTACTGTCTCAGCCTCGCGCCAGGCCGCCCCGACATGGGCGCCGCTCCTCCCTCGGGCTGGGCCGGGCAGCCCCGACATGGGCGCCGCTCCTCCCTCGGGCCGGGCAGCCCCGACATGGGCGCCGCTCCTCCCTCGGGCCGGGCAGCCCCGACATGGGCGCCGCTCCTCCCTTGGGCTGGGCCGTCCAAACATGGGCGCCGCTCCTCCCTCGGGCTGGGAGCGTTCCTTCCTCGGACCAGGCCGCCCCCCGGGAGCGTCACAGCCCCTCACGGAAGCCCTGTTCCAGCCCCGAGTCGGGCCGTCCTCACGAGAGCGAGCCCAGGCGGTCTTATAGAAACATATAAAATTATAAAAGGATTGGACAAGCTAAATGTAAGAAAAATGTTTTCAATGTTGGGTGAATCCAGAACCAGGGGCCACATTTAAGACTGAGGTGAAAAAAAACGTTTTCACCCAGAGAGTTGTGAATTTGTAGAATTACTTGCCACAGGGGGCAGTGGAGGCCAAATCACTAGATGGATTTAAGAGAGAGTTAGATAGAGCACTAGGGGCTAGTGGAATCAAGGGATATGGGGAGAAGGCAGACACGGGTTATTGATTGGGGACGATCAGCCATGATCGCAATGAATGGCGGTGCTGGCTCGAAGGGCCGAATGGCCTCGTCCTGCACTATTTTCTATGTTTCTAAGTTTCAATGTTTCTAATATCCCCATAACCAGGCAGCATTCTGGTAAACCTCTTCAACCCTCTCGTCAAAGCATCCATATCCTTCCTGTAATAGGACAACCAGAACTGCACACAATACTTTAAATACAGCACAACCAAAGTCCTATAAATCTGCACATATTTCCTGCCTCTTATACTCAATGCATCACCAATAAAGGCAAGTATACCATACTGTTTTCTAGCAATGTGCCTGACCTGCTAAGTTACTCCAGCGCTTTGTGTCCTTTTGTGTCTGAATCAGCATCTGCAGGTCTTTGTATCTACACACCATAAACCTTCTTTACCATCTATTTGCGATGCCACTTTCAGGGAGCTCTGGACTTGGAAGCAATGATTTCAGAGCATTCCCATTAGTTCCATTTACTTTGCTGTAACCTATTCTTTGTCACATGCCTATTAACTCCCTCCTGATTCATCTGACACCTCTTGATTGTATTTCTATGCAGCAGTTAAGCAGACAGGGAGAAATAGGCCCTATGTGTCTAAGTACACGCAGATAAATACAATTCAACCATGGGAACATATTTGTTTTAAATCCCTTAAGCTTGTCTCGGTACTCCATCTCATTGATGTCAGTCATTAAACCAAGTTGGATTAAATCTGAGAATGGAAGACGTGCTCGTAATGTCTCCTCGAATGAGTGCTTGGGGAAACAAAGATCACAAAATATATTAACTATTTACATTAACCATCAGATTTTTGCCTGCCAGTTGTCCTTAAGATCGCTGCCCAAATCTGGCTGCTCTCTGATTACTGAAACAATTTATTTCTGTTACGCCTACAAACTGCAAATAGACTCATTTCTAGATTCTCCAGGGTAATATCAGATACTTCTGAGACATTCTGAGGAATTATGGTGCGTGGTTAATCCATACTCATAACCAAAACATTCTGTGCTGTCTGCTCATTATATTGATTTCTCCATTCAGTCGATGCTAATGCTATTCACCTCAGGGGTGACCCAGATTGATGAGGAACCAGGGCCAAATTAGCTTGCGTTACTCGCTGTCAGTGGAGAAAGAAGGAACTGCAGATGCCGATTTACCAAAAAAGGCACAAAGGGCTGGAGTAATGCAATGAGACAGGCAGCATCTCTGGAGAACATGAATAGGTTACATTTCAGGTCAGGACCCTTCTTCAGACCAGTGGTTATAGGAGAGAAAGATGGAAGAGAGGCGAGTGCAGGACAAAACCTGCCAAGTGATATGTGGGTACTCTTGCTTATGCCCCACAAGGATGTGCACCCATGTCTCCCTCAATCCGTCCCCCTTTCCACTTCATCCCATCCCCTTCCACTTTCATCCCTTTCTCCAGCTTCACATTTCACCCTTTTATCCTTTTTATGTCACACACGTTTATTTTCTCATCACCGGCCTTTGTCCAGCCACCTGCCAATGAAGCTCCCGCTCACCGGTATCCACCTTATTACTTGCCAGGTCCAACAAATGATAGGAAAATGCAGGTGAGGAGGGTTTGATGTGCAGATGTAAGTGACAAAGGCTACAGATGGAAAGGAGACAGAAGGATGTCAGATAGGAAGAGAAGAGGAGAGAACTGTAAAGCCGGCGAAAGTGATATCGGTGGAAGGAGATAGGAGGGAGGGGAAAGAGAAGTTGAACCCTGAGTCCAATGGTGAACTTTGAAGACACATGTTAGTTGGAAATTGAGAGTGTGGATAGACACAAAAAGCTGGTCAGGCAGCATCTCTGGAGTAAAGGAATAGGTCACATTTAAAGTTGAGACCCTTCTTCAAACAGAGAGTCAGGGGAAAGGAAAACAAAAGATATAGAAGGTAATTAGCACAAATGAATGAAATATATGCAAAAAGCAATGATGATCAAGGAAAAGTGGAGCCCACAATGGTCCATTGTTGGCTGTGGAACAGGTGATAATGAATTACAAGGACAGTGAAACTCAACAGAACAACTGTGAAACAAGTACAATTACTAACATGGGGGAGGATGGAGAAAAAGGGGATGCAAGTGTTACTTGAAGTTAGATAAATCAAAATCAACTGTTGGGTTGTAAGCTGCCCAAACGAAATATGAGGTGCTGTTCCTCCAATTTGCATTTGGAGGGAAAATGGAGGAGGACTGGGCAAATGTTGTGCCTTCCACCACAGTGATGAATGCTGTGGTGGATGTATGTGTTAAATCTTTATTGTGTTTTTGTGTGTTCTTTTTTCATTGTACCGCTGCTGGCAAATTCATTTCACTTGGACTTTATGTGCAAGTGACGAATAAAACTGATATTGATTGATTTGGCCTCACTCTGACAATGATAGGATAGAAAGCTGAGAGTGGGAATGGGAAAAGGAGTTAAAGTGTTTAGTAAGGTCAAGGCAGACTGAACAAAGGTGTTCCGTTGAGAGTGTGGATCCCTTTCCTGTTTACTTGAGGTGCTTGCAGACAGATCGGAGTCCGGTTATCTGTCCCCTGACTCATGGGGTAGGATGCAACTCTCCAGAAATCATGTGCGTCTCTTTGGAGATGAGAGAACTCTGAGATCAGAGTTGTGGCTGAAATCTGTGCACAGTCCTCACTTAAGCTCAGAGTTTTTCCAGTAAAGTTATTTGAGGGGAGTGGAGGTGCTATTTTCTCCTGAGAGAGCTTTTCTCCCACACCTTCTACATCTTCCATTGCCCTCCTTAAGCTCTGCTCATTCTCACTCAAGGGGGAATGTTTACTAATGTACCCGTGTATGAGAGCCACTGCTTCTTAACCAACCCTTAAGGTCAGTAAAAGCTCTTTCACTCTGTGGCATGGTGTTGCCTGTGGATTTGAGCACTTTTAAATTAGTCTAAACAGTGCCAAACTCTCTTCAGTTGAAGCAACAATTTGAGGAAATCAATCAACAACTAAACTGCGATAAACTGATGAAGCTTTTAAAAGCCGCAGGTGGAGACTCCCTCCTGCCGCCATATGAATATTTAGCCATGCAATGTTTTCTGGGGTTAGATCCAATCTGACCACATTGGCAATAAATCAATCGTGCATGCCAATGGATGTTACAGTTTATCTCCTCTGAATATTAACATTTTTCTCCATATGAAGCTGATACAACTCTCTTGTTGCAAAGAGCAGGTATTAGCCGGAAGAATTGCTGTCAAGAGCCAAGAGAGAGAGGGAGAGAGAGAGAGGGAAGGATAAGAATATTCATATGTACCAACAACAGGACAATGACATTCTTTATTTACTGCCACTTAAAGCCCATTAATGCAATGACATACAGCTAATATATTACAATCTATATATTATAAAAAATAACCACAATAATAGATAACCGCAATAGTGCAAAAACCAAAGTCCGTAGTGCAACCAAAGACAAAGTCCATAGAGGTTCATTGTAGATATGGCAGGGTTATTGTTGTGCATTGTTCAAGATCCTGATGGTTGCTAGAACAAAGTTGTGTTTGAACCTGGAGGTCATGGTTTTCAGACATATGCTTTCTCCCTGATGGTAATAACAAAATGAGAGGATGGTGGTGGCCAGGGTGGTGTGGGTCTTTGCTGATATTGCTTGCCTTTTTGAAGTAACGCCTCCTGTAGATCCATTCGATGGTGGGGAGGTCAGTATCTGTGATGGACCAGGCAATGTCTACCACTCTCTGTAATCTCCTTCAATTATGGATATTTGAGCTGCCAAACCAGGCCGTGATGCAACCAATCTCTATGCTCTCTAACATACACCTGTAGAAATTCTAGAAACTTTTTGTTGACATGCTGAATCTCCTCAATCTACCAAAGAAAGACTAATCCTACCCTACTAATACAGCAGGTATTAGACAAGACAATTTCTGTCATCTTTATTTGCTATTTTGTGTGACTTGGAAGCTGGCCATTCAGCCCATCAAGTCTCTATAAACTCACAGATCATCCCATTACCCACTAACTTTTCATCAGAATTTCTCACCATATTCCCATCCACTTACCTCTCCCAGATTCCACTACTCACCTGTATGAAAGAGATAATTTACAATGGCCATTTAACCAACCATCTCGCAAGTCTTTGGCAGAACAAAAAGTGCTGGAGGAACTCAGCAGGTTAGGCAGCATCTGTGGAGGGAATGGACAGACGTTTTCTGTCAGGAGCCTTCTTCAGACTGACAGGAGTGGGGGAGAGAAAGCTGGTTAATTGGGGGCATGGCAACATTTGGCAAATGATGGGTGGATACAGGTGAGGTGGGGTTTGAATGACAGATGGGTGGAATAAGTGTGAAAGGTCCACACCCACCTCTTTTCCAGCTTTCTCATCCCTGCTCCTATCAGTCCCCACTCAAAATGCCGCCTGTCTATCCCTCAAAATATGCTGCCTGATTTGCAGAGTTCATCCAGCACTTTGTGTTTGTCTCAAGATACCAGCATCTGCAGTTACTTGTGTATTCTTATGTATTTGTGTTGTGAGAAGAAACCCATTCAGTCATAGTGAGAAATGTTCAAATTCCACACCAACGGCATTCGAGTCCGGTTCCTAACATAGTGAGGCAGTGGCTCTATCAGCTACATTCATGAGCCACTCTGCTTTGATCAACAAAATGATACTTCTGAAGCCTCTTGTAGCTGTCCCTGCTATTGTAGATTAAATGTATTATCTTTGGATGGTCTTGTTTTTCCATGCAAGATCGCACAGTTTAATTGCCTGCTTACAAATTCAAGATTTGTGCTAACTTTGCAAGCACAGCAAGCTAACTCTCAGGTGTTTACCTTCCTGGGATATTACACGTAAATATATCCCTGATAATTTAATTTGGATTATTTTTCACTCTTAAGTATTTTTACAATTGCTGAATGAATATAATTTTTTTTGGAAAATAAAATTAACTAAGGACTTGAATAATATGGACTTGTAATTCCTGACTGTCCATTACACCAATGAATGTGCACCAAAAGCATAGTCCCAGAGCTATACAGCATGGAAACAGATCCTTCAGACCAACTTATCCATGCCGACCAAATTGCTTAATTGAGTTAGTCCCACTTGCCTGCACCTGGCTATATTCCTCCAAATATCTTCTTATCCATGTACCTCTCTAAGTATTTTTTAACTGTTGTAATCATACCTGTCTCTGCCACTTCTTCTGGCAGCTCATTTGTTATGTTTACCACCTTCTGTGTGAAAAGGTCGCCCATCAGATCCATTTTAATCTTTCCCTTCTCATTTCATGTCCACTAGTTTAAGACAAATCAAAGTATTTCATAGGGGAATAAATTGAAATAAACGTTTGCAGTTATTTTTTACTGCACCTCCTATAATAATGAGATTTTAAAACGAGTTTAACTTTACCTACCAAGAATAGCCAGCCCATACATGGTAGTGTTTTTGACATTGTTAAGATTTCAAGGACAGTTGTTGAACAACATTTTACATATGATCCACACGAGAACATGTTAGCAAAAAGTAAAGTAAACCAAAGGGACGGCATTATTTTGTATCAAAAACTCAAGTCAAGAGTGTTTTATTGTCATGTCCTAAAACAGAATAATGAAATTCTTACTTGTGCAGCGGCACAACAAATAGTTAAACATAGTACTCTGTCAACATCATAATAAACGACAAAAATGTATAAAATGACCAAACAATAGCAGTGCAAAGAGAAAAGCAATGCCCCAAGTCTATGTAGTTCACAGCTTTTTTTGAGGTTGTAGTTTTAATACTCTGATGGTAGTTAGGAAGAAGCTGCTCCTGAACCTGGATGTTACAGTTTTCAAGCTCCTATACATTCTTCCCGATGGCAGGAGTGAAACGAGTGTGCAGCCAGCATGGTGTGGAGCTCTGATGATACTGGATGCCTTTTCGAGGCAGCTATTCCTGTAGATCCCTTTGATTTGTGGGGAGGTCAGTACCCATGATGAACTTGGCAGTGTTCACCACTATTTGCAATCAACTTCATTCCTGGGTGTACGAGTTGTTGAACCAAGCTGTGATGCTGATGCAACCCGTCAATATGCTGTTTACAGAATTGCTGACCAGTCCTTTTGACTCCGCACATGCTATTGAGTTCTTCCAGAGTTCATTTTACTTTTTGTTCCTGTTTCCAACATCTACAGTCTCTTGTGTCTCTGAGCATATGTTAGGATTGACGACTGACTTTGTTAGAGAAGTGTTTGTTAAAGGACAATTTAAGAGGAAAAGCCAGAGGCAAATTCCAAGCCTCAGCAGCTGGAGACTAAACTACCCAATAGTAGAGTCATGACTAAATGACTACAACTGGAAGAGCAAGTAATCCAAAAGTTTTGAAGGTCTGGAGATTCCTAGTTTTGCAAGCGATTACAGAGAAAAGGAAAGGTGTAGTCATGGAATGACAAGAAAAGAAGAATTTTTAAATTGAAACATAAGCTATTCAAAATAGATCAACAAGCACAACAAAGTTAATTCTTCAAAAGAAAATATTGAGAAATATTTTCAAAGAATAATGCCGACAACTTTTGCTCTCAAAGTTTTTGATCTTGTGAAATTCACAGCCAAATGAAAAGTAACAAGCTTGAACTTCATAAATTAAGTATGACGAATGAGGCAGTCCATAAAAACAGATAAATAGATCTCATCAAGGTGCATTAACAAGCATGCAGTTTCTTTGAGACTCTTGAAAGGCGCCCATAAATAAAATGTATTATTATTAAAGAAGTTATTCAGATGTTTGCCTGAATGTATAGATTTTTAAGACTGCGGCGATATTAGCAGTCTGGTCCACAGATATTATTTGATTGAAAACTTCAAAGAAAGTCAGCTATAAAAGCTTTATCCAGATTGCATATAAAGTCAAGGGCAATGGAACTCTTGGAAAACTATAGAAGAAACAGACATCCATAACACATTGCCAAACTTAAAGAAAAATTGAACAAAGATTTAAAGTTCCAAAATCTGATGCTATGATCAATGGTTGCATGAGGTGGTAGCTTTGTACCATTAACTCCAGGCATGCTGTCCAAACACAAGAGCTGCATAACAAATTCCTTCTTTAAACTGAAGAAGGGTCTCAACCCAAAACTTTGCGTATCTATATTCTCCAGAGATGCTTACTGAACCGCTGAGATCCTCCAGCACTTTGTTCCTTTTTTTTCTAAACCAACATCTATAATTTTAACCGTGGTGTAGTTGGACTAATTTCTGGCCAGTTTTGATTAGCAGCTACATCACATTGCCCAACACATCTCAATAATGGAAGAGAACAAAAAATTGCAGATACTGATAAATGCTGGAAACACTCAGCAGGTTCGGCAGTGTCTGTGGAAAGCGAAACTGAGTTAATGACTCAGGCTGGAGATCATTCATCTGATGAAGAGTCTTTGATTGCTCAGAATGTTTGTTGGTTAATTATCACCTCTGGTCTAAAGTTTGACATCAATTTATCAGGCTCTACTTTAACTGTTTCTGAGTGACTTATCTGAGCTGACCTCTGCTTTTGATCATGGGGAAAGGCATGAGGCAGTCATGTTCCATAATGTCAATAAAACCCAGTGAGCCTTTAACATTAAAAAAAAATCTAATCCTAATGCCCCAGTCCCACTTAGGAAACCTGAACGGAATCCTCTGGAGACCTTGCGCCTCACCCAAGGTTTCCGTTAGGTTCCCGGATGTTCCGGTCACTCTCCCTAATGGTGGAAAGTGGTTTCTGCGTAGTCGAGGCTTCTTCGATGTTCCTGCGATTATTTAAAAAAAAACAAAACCGGCCTCGACTACAAATAGGTTTCCGTTTGGTCGAAGCCAGTGGAGTGAGGTTGCTATTTATTTACAGGCAGTCAAAGGCAATCTCCTTCGCTGACCGGCCATTTTGATTGGCTCATTGGAGTTTTCAGCAAAGATCCTGTAGGATCTTTGGTTTTCAGGACCTAGAAGATCCGCCAGAAGGTAAAATGCCCGCTAACTCTATTAAACTTCTTAAAACTGTCTCCACTCCTTCTCCCCCCCCACCCCCTCCATTTTCCCCCCTTCTCCCCCCTTCTCTCCCCTTCTCTCTCCCCTTCTTACCCCTTCTCTCTCCCCTTTTCTTCCCCTTCTCTCTCCCTTTCTCTGTCTTTCTCTCCCCTTCATTCCCCTTCTCTCCCTCCCTCCCGCGCTCTCTAAATGACTTACCGTGCTCTGTGGCAGCCGTTTACCTTCCTCTTCATCGCGCAGACAGCGCTCCTCCGCTGTCCCTGGTCCCCACCTTCGCGATGTGTGTGTGTGTATGTGTGTGTGTGTGTGTGTGTGTGTGTGTGTGTGTGTGTGTGTGTGTGTGTGTGTGTGTGTGTGTGTGTGTGTGTGTGTGTGTGTGTGTGTGTGTGTGTGTGTGTGGTCGGTAGCAAAGATCTTTGATCAGTTGATGCAGCTCACGCTTCGGTCGAGGCTTTCCAGGCAAGTGACCAAAACCTCTGGTGACTCATGGAGAGTGACGGAACCTCCATGAACCTCACGGAAACCTTGGGTGGGGCGCAAGGTCTCCAGAGGTTTCTGTTCAGGTTTCCTAAGTGGGACAGGGGCTTTAAGAATATATTATTCTGCACATTGTCAAACAAGTTACTTTAGTGAATAAAATATTCTGCCATTTCTCTGAGTATTCTGCATTGTATGGTGACAACATCTTAATTCTGCTGCCTGGCCTAGCCTGATGCTACCTAGCCCGCTGAGTTACTCCAGCACTTTCTGTCTTTGTTTTGGTAAACCAGCATCTGCAGTTCCTTAATTCTATAATTCTGCTTTATCTTGCACGTAGCCACATTTCATTATGAAGGAAACAGTAAGGCATTTACAAAATTACTTGAGGATATTCAAAAGGGGGAAACCAGTAAACATGGATTTCCAGAAGTCATTCAGTGGAGTGTCAGATAAAAGGTTATAACACAGGAGTGGCAGGGGATGAGCTTACTAATCAGACTGAAAGTATTAGCTTGTTTTCAGAACGGCAATCTGTAACTAATGGGGTGCCTCAGTGACTTCAATTACCTTCAATTCACCTCTTCAATTCAGACATTGGACTTTCTCTGAAGAAATTGAAACAAGGAAACGCAGATGCTGGTTTTCATAAAAAGCCACAAAGTGCTGGAGTAACTCGGCGGGTCGGGCAGCATGTCTGGGGAAACTCGATTGGTGACGTTTCAGCTCGGGACCCATGCTTAGAATGATTATGAGGTGGGGGGGTGTGGGGGAGGAGCAAACTGGAAGAGAGGAGGAGCAGGACTGAGCTTACGAAGTAATAGGTGGATACAGGTGATGGCGATTTTGAAGAGGCTGGACAAAGGCCAGAGATGAAAAGGCAGAAGGTGTGAGACAAAAGGATTGAAGAGTTGCGCATTTTGAAGGAAGGAATGTAGATGGAATGGGAGGGGGAGGGGGAATTTCTCTAAATTGGTGTGTCCAAGTGTGGCACAAGGGGACAGAGACAAAGGGGGGAGTGAGAGAAGAAGAGGGTGGGGGTGATAGTGGGGAAGTCAGTACCCTTGATGGATCGGACAGTGTTCATCACTTTATGTGGGGAACTGGATGATCAAAGAATACTGCAGAACCTGTTGTGCTTCCAATATTTTCTGGGTTTTATGCTTACAGTGTTTGTTTCTCTATTTGAGGAAGTATTTGTACTAGAAGTTTTGCTGATTCTGTGCTGAGGGGTCATCAAGTCATAAGGAATAGTAGATTTAGCCCATTTGTCCCATCAAGTTCTGATATTCAATCATGGCTGATCTATCTCTCCCTCCTAACCCCATTCTCCTGCCTTCTCCCCATAACCTCTGACACCTGTACTAATCAAGTATCTATCTATATCTGCCTTAAAATAATCCACTGACTTGGCCTCCACAGCCCAGGGGTTGTCTTAGAAGGAAAGGTTGAGCAAACAGAGTGGATACTCATCAGAGGTCATTAAACAGAGATCTTATTATAAGAGATCTTGTTGAAATATATAAAATGATGAGAAGACATGACAAGAGTAGTGTTAAGAAGAAAATTATTTTCTTGGGGAAGCTAAGATGGGGAGGCATGGTTTCAACATAAATCTTTCACACTTTTGACGGAGATGAGAAATAATTTCTTTCTTCAGATGGCTGCGGATCTTGGAACCCTGTATCCCAGAGAGGTGTGAGGCTGAATGATTGAATATACACTTACAAATGTTTTGGTATTTTGGGGGCTGCATGGGGAGTCCAGAGTTATAGAGAACTGGGTTGAGGCCAAAATAATATCAATCATGGGCTTTGAGGCAAAATAACTTTACATGATAGAAATGTAAATCAAAAACAGAAATGCTGGAGGCTCTTAGCAGGTGAGTCAGCAACACTGGGAAGGGAAATCATGCACCACCCACATTCTCTCTGCATCTTACAACACCGTGGCACAGTGGCACAGCTGGTAGAGCTACTGTCTCACAGCGCCACAGGCCCTAGTTCAATCTGAGCTGGTAGCTGTCTGTCTGGGGATTGCACATTCCCCCTGTGACTGCATGAGTTTCCTCTGGGTGCTGCGGTTTCCTCCCACATCACAACAAGATGCACTGGTTTGTAGATTAATTGGCCTCTGTAAATTGCCCCTAGTGTGTCGGGAGTAGATGAGAAAGTGGTTGAACATACTGTAGAACTAGTATAAACGGTTGATGGTTGTTGTCGACCCGGTGGGCCAAAGGGACTGTGTCAATGATGCATCTTTCAATCAATCAATCAATCAATCAATCAATCAATCAATCAATCAATCAATCAATCAATCAATCAATCAATCAATCAATCAATCAATCAATCAAGCCAACTCCCTTTGCACTTTTGGTTACACTTCACTCCGCCAATTCTTGTAAGGACTCTTGTCCATTCTATCCTCTGTCTTTGCCATTTCTGTTCCAATGATGGGGCTTTCTATATTAGTGTCGTTAAGACATCTTCCTCTTTCTCAACTCTGCCACGGTTGACTGGACTCACTCTCCCATGACCCACGCATTACTCTCACTCCTTCTCCTCCTAGCTAGGAGAGGAATAGGGTTCCTCTTACTCTCATACTCCACCCCATCGGTTTTCATATTCAATGGATCATTCTCCATCATTTCTAATACATTAATCAGGATTCCATCATTAGATACATTATTCCCTCTGCTTTCAGCATTGTAATGTAAAAGGATGTGATTCCCTGGATTACTCTCCTAACTCTGCCAAGCACTCTCATTTTTATGGCAATGTCCCATGCAACAGCAATTTCCGTTCACTTGGCTCTTTGCTACCCACAAACCAGGGATTCTGAACCAGCAAATCAATTGAACTTCTGCCTATCTAGTGTACTACGTTTGGTTCTTAGGGGAGGTCCACATGTGCATCTGGTAGAGCTGCTGCCTCGCTGTGCCAGAGACCCGGGTTCAACCCTGATCTCGGCTGCTTCTTCTGTGGAGTTTGCACTTTCTCCCTGTGACCTTGTGGGTTTCCCCCGGGTGCTCCAGTTTCCACACACATCCCCAAGGCACGTGGGCATTTAGGTTAATTGACCTCTGTAAATTGCCCCTAGTGTGCAGAAAATGGATCAGAAACAGGATAACACAGAACCAGTGTGGACTGGGTGGGCCTGTATCTTTAAACCACTCCAAAGAACTACAGGTTTGTAGGTTAAGAACGTGCAATCTTTAGTAAAGATTGTAAATTGTCCCTAGTGTGCAGGATAGTGCTAATATAGGGGGGTTGCTGGTTGGTGCTGATTTGGTGGGCCGAAGGGTCTGTTTCCATGCTGTATCTCTAAACTAAACTAAACTTAACTAAACTAAACAAAACATGCAACCTCCTTTACTAGAGTAACTGAATGCTAATCGATAGAGTACTTTTGCAGTCCCGCAAGTGTGACTCTGCCTCTTCCTGCCTCTCACTCTCCATTCCTAATGGAGACACTTTGATGGAAACATCAACTCTACTTCTCTTCCCACAGATGGTCTTTGACTGGATGAGTCTTTCCACCATTTTGTTTGCTTCAGCCCTGATCTTTTTGACTGGATGATCAGAATTGAAGAATTGAATGATCCTGTTTCTATTTTTCGTGGCCTTGCTTTCTTTTGCCTCAATAGCAAAATATCACATCATAAATCATCACAACTGATCTCTTGTTTAAGAAGGAACTGCAGATGCAGGAAAAATTGAAGGTAGACAAAAATCAGAGAAACTCAGTGGGTGAGGCAGCATCTATGGAGCGAAGGGTCTTGAACCGAAACGTCACCTATTCCTTCGCTACATAGATGCTGCCTCGCCCTCTGAATTTCTCCAGCATTTTTGTCTACCTACAACTGAGCACTTAATATGTTAACTCAGGAAGCGATCATAAGAACATAACATTTAAATAATGGAGTAGGCTTTTCTGCTCCTTGTTCTTGCTCTTCCATCCAACAGAATTAAGAATGATGGAACACAGAACATAAAATAGTACGGCACTGTAACAGGCCCTTTAACCCACAATGTCCATGCCGAGCATAATGCCAGTTCAAACTAATCTCCTCAGTCCATATGTGATCCACATTCTTTCATTCCCTGCATATCAATGTGCCTGTCTAAAAGCCTCTTAATACCACTATCGCATCTGCCTCCACCATGATCCCAGAGAACTTTCCTGGCACCCACCACTCAGTATAAAAAACATGTCCTACACTTCACATTTAAAGTTTGCCCCTGTCATCTTAAACCTGTGCCCTCTAGTCTTTGACATTTCCATCTTGGGAAAGAGGCCCTGACTATATACCCTATCAATGCCTAATATGATTTTATATACTTCCATCAGTTCTCCCTTCAGCCTGCGATGCTCCAGAGAAAAGAATCCAAGTTTGTCCAACTCTTCTAATGGATAGTCCCCACCAATCTACGTAGCTTTCTGGAAAAACTCTTCAGCAATCTCTCCAAAGCCTCCATATCCTCCCAGGATTGGGGTGACCAGAACATTCAATACTCCAAAAGCAGCCTAACCAAAGTCCTATAAAGCTGCAATATGACTTCTTGACTTTTATATTTAACCATCTTTTACTTCAACACCACATACGAGCTTTAACTCCATTTCCTAGATTCCTTTATTATCAAACAATTTATCATGCCGCAAATGCAAAAATCATGCTGATACATTCAGGACTGCTTTGTTTGAAGTACTAATTAAGCTACATTAGCCTTGCAATCGTTTTGGTGGTATTAATGAAAAGACACTTAACTCTCTTGTATGATAAACCAATTTAGAGACGATATTTACCTATTTAAAATAAATGGACAACATAATGGGTACAAGGGTATTAAACATCTAGCTGTCAAAGTCATGACCTCAGGATTCCTGAAATGCTTCTCAGCCAATGAAGTATTTCTGAAGTGCAATCACCATTGTAACATTGGGAAACCCAGCTGTTAGTTTGCTCACAGCACTGTCTACCAAATAGTCAGAAGATAATAGTTTTAATGATCTTGAAAGAGGGATAAGTATTAACCAGAACAATGGGAGACTATTATTTGTCAAATAGTGCAGTAGATTTTAAATGTAAACCTCTGAAGGCAGATCAGCTTAAATTCTAATTTAATTCAATTCAAACCTAATTGTCAAACATTATCATGAAATTCCTTATTTTCTCTATCCTATTCAAATAAACGGAATTATAATGAATGAACCCTGCATACAGTATATAAAGAATGTGAATCCCTCTTACACTGTGCGGCCAGAGTGAGGCTGCACGCAAATTGGAGAAACAACACCTCATATTCCACTAAGGTAGCTTACAACCGAACAGTGTGAACATTCAATTCTCTTATTTTAAATTACACTTCCCCATTTTATTTTCTTCTTCCCCCACCAATCTCCCCCACCTCTCCCATCTCTCTTTCCTGTAGCCAACCCTTAGCTTCCAAAACCTAAGGCACAACTATTTCTCCCACTTTCCTAACCACCTTCCTCCCACATCACCTTCCACCTAAATTCCTCTCACTGGCTTTAAATTACACACTTTCACTCCTCTCCTCTTCTCTCTTTAATTGACACTTTTTTGTCTTCTTGTCTCCTTTAATCCTCTTGTGTTACCCTTTTGTCTGCTTTAGCTCTTATCGACCCCCTTGCCAATCAACACAACTTCGCTCACCTGTATCCACCTATCACTTGGCTGGAGATAGATACAAAAAGCTGGAGTAACTCAGCGGGTCAGACAGCATGTCTGGAGAAAAAGAATAGGTGACACTTCGGGTCGAGACCCTTCTTCAGACCCGAAATGTCATCTAATTCTTTTCTCCAGAGATGTTGTCCCTGTGAATGCATGGATTTTCTCCATGTACTCTGGTTTCATCCAACATTAATAGTGTCATAGTGCCATACAGTGTGGAAACAGACCTTTCAGTCAAACCTGCACATGCCGACCAACATGCCCCATCTACACTAGTCCCACCTGCCTGCATTTAGCCCATATCCCTCCAAGCCTATGTTATCTATTCACCTGTCCAAATGTTTTTTTTAATTGTGATCAGATGTGCCTCAACTACCTCCTCTGGCAGCTCCTTCCATATACCTACCACCATTTGTGTAAAAACGTTGCCCTTCAGTTTCCTATTAAACCTTTCCCCACTTACCTTAAACCTATGTCCTCTGTAATTTACTCCACCCATTTGACAATGAACCTCCCCCCTGCCCCTTCACTTGTATCCACCTATTACTTCCCAGACTTTGTCCCACTCCCAACTCTCTTTTCCCATTTTCTCTCCCCTTCTGCTACAATCAGCCTGATGAATGGTCCCAACCCGAAATGTTGTCAGTCCATTCCCCTCCACAAATACTGACTGACCCGCAGCTGAGTACCTCCAGCACTTTGTATTTTGTTGAAGATTTTGTCTCCAATTAGCGTCATACAAATTTGCTTTGGTTGCAAAGGTGTAAGTGTACTGACTATGTTAATCTAATTTCCGACCGGCTTGATTTGTGAGAGGTTTTCACAAGATCTGAGGAATGACACCCTGAGGAAAACAGATTAGCTACAAATGAGAATGACTGCCGTGATTGAGAGATATTGCAGTGAAAAGATTGAAAGGAGCTGTTATGACTGTTAGCAATGAGCCATGATCAATAAAAATATTTTATACTGAAACTTCAAAATGCATATTGTGCAGTGTAAAACAATAATTCTGATCATTAAGTTTCTCCTAAGCCTGACAATATTTTCGATATATTCTAACAATTTATTTTCCTTTCTTCAGCTATTCCTTTGAGTTATGCGTGTTGATACAATATCCCTCAATTTGTTTCCTATCCAGAAGCTTGAAAGTGCATAGCACCAGACTCAGGAACAGCTCTTTTATCAGACTACTGAATAGTCTTTCCATAGTCAGGTATAGTCTCGATCTTCCAGCCTACCTGGTTCTGGACATTGGACATTTTCTGTGAATGCTGAAAAAACGATGTTCTTTTTTTAAAATTATCATTTATTTATTTACTTTTAAAATTTTATTAGAAGTAAGTACAATACAGTGGTACCTTTTTACAGGTTCCCAAAATTATGTTAACATAATGCATTCTCTGTACAACTTCATTTTTTAATTTTTTTAAAGAGAGAAATAAGAAAGAAAGAGATAGTAAAGAATAGAGGAAAGTCTAGTGTGTATGAATAAAAAGGAGGAAAAAGTAATAGTGAGGAAAATAAATAAGCAAGAAAAGAAAGCAGGAGGGAGATTATCAAATCGCCACAAGGAGATGAGTTTTTATATTATTGAACATCTTTCACCCATACCTGAAACCTTTATTTTTACGATACTGTTGCACCACATGAATCCAAGAAATCAATAAATGGAGACCAACTCGTTAAGAATTGGTCTTGTTTATCTATTAGGAGGAGTCTCATTTCTTCCAGGTGTGCTGTGTCCAACATATTACTAATCCACATTTTAAGCGTTGGTATAGTAGCATTTTTCCAAAATTTAAATATGAGTTTTTTTGCTGTTATTAACCCATAATTATAGAATGAATTTTGGGATATGTTTAATTTGTTCCCGTCTCCCATTACTCCAAATACAATCTTTTCAGTATTAGGTTCCATTTTTATCTTAAATAGATTTGTAAATATATCAAAAATATCACACCAAAATTTATAACGTTTTGTGCACGAAACAAAAGAATGTTTAATATTGGCATTTTGAGAAAGACATTTATCGCAGGTGGGAGAAATATTTGGGTAGAATTTATTCAGTCTAGTTTTGGAATAATATAATCTATGTAGTATTTTAATTGAATTAAATTGTGTCTAGCTTAATCGAACATTTATGTATATATATCAAATACTTTTCCCATGTTTCTTTCGAAATTTTTATCGTTAGTTCTTTTTCCCAGTCTTCTCTAATTGCCTCTGTTGATGGTAATTCTCTATTTAAAATACTATTATATAGGTATGATATTACTTTTTGTGAGTCCGCCTTAATATTCATTGCTTCTTCCAGTGGATCTAAAATTATACTTTGAAATCTTTGTATATATTTCTTCATAAAATCACATATCTGTAAATATTTAAAATATTGGTTGTTATTCAGTTTAAATTTTAATTTTAATAGTTGAAATGATAACAGATTTCCCATTTCATATGAAAAACTATATTCTATAGTCTTGTATTTTTCTTTTTGCTTTAACTGTAATTCAATAGACTTTAGACTTTAGACTTTCGGCCCACCAAGTCCGCGGCTACCTGCGATAACCCCATACACTAGCACTACCCTACACACTCGGGACAATTTACAATTAACAGAAGCCAATTAACCTACAAACCTATACGTCTTTGGAATGTTGGAGAAAACCAGAGCTCCTGGAGAAAACCCATGTAGGTCACAGGGAGAATGAACAAACTCCATTCAAACAGCACCCCTTAGTCATGATTGAGCCCGGTTCTCTGGCGCTGTAGTTCAAGTCAAGTGAGTTCAAGTGAGTTTATTGTCATGTGTCCCTGTATAGGACAATGAAATTCTTGCTTTGCTTAAGCACACAGAAAATAGTAGGCATTTACTACAAAACAGATAAATGTGTCCATATACCATGATATAAATATATACACACATGAATAAATAAACTGATAAAGTGCAAATAGCAGAAAGTGGTTATTAATAATCAGTAAGTAAGGCAGTAAGGCAACAAATCTACCACTGCGCCTCCATACAGCCCAGTGGCTTGATTGTATTCATGTATAGTAGTATCTGATTTGATTGGGTAGCACATAAACAAAGCTTTTCTCTGTAGCTCAGAACATGTGACAATAATAAAAACAATACCAATACCATATTAGTATCTGCCTCCACGAATTTCATTGTTCAATCTGGTACATTTAATCAAGAGTCAAGAGAGTCAAGAATGAAGAGTGTTTTATTGTCATATGTCCTAGATAGAGTACATAGTACATAGAAACATAGTACATAACGGAAGGGGAAAAAAAGTTTAGTGTGTATATACACACATACTCAATAAACAAATACATTTTGGGCAATAATAATAATAGTCTATTGTAGTTCAGAGCTTATTTGTTGTCGTGTCTAATAGCCTGACTTGACTTGAAGGGAAGAAGCTGTTCCTGAACCTGGACATTACAGTTTTCAGGCTCCTGTACCTTCTTCCCGATGGCAATGGTGAAATTAGTGTGTGGCCAGGATGGTGTGGGTCTCTGATGATGTTGACTGCCTTTTTGAGGCAGCGACTTCGATAAATCCCTTTGATGTGGGAAGGTCAGAGCCGGTGATGGACTGGGCAGTGGTCACAACCTTTTGCCGTCCTTTCCGCTCCTGGATGTTATCTATATATTACTAAAACTCTAATCTTGTTTGTTTCAATGTCTATCCGTGAGGAGTGTGATCCTGAAATTACGCCAAAACGGTACACGATTGCGCTACAATTTTGGCCCACCTTACTCACCATTGTCCTGTGATGTGGTGTATTGTTTCGTTCAGATTGATGGTATATTTTACAGGTTATGCACATTTTAAACTTTACAAAAAACACTTGACAAAAATCTCTTCCATGGGGAGGGTTGCCGCGTTACAATGGGAACCCGTCAGCCGCCCCTGCGCAGTTGGGGGCTCTGGGTGAGTGGTGGAATATTGTGTTTGGGGACCAGCCCTCCCATGTGACAGGGACCCAACGCGTTCCACTTGGCCTAGTATGACAATAAAACACTCTTGACACTTGCCATGTCCATGTGATCCTGAAACTATACCAAAACAGTACACAATAGTACTATAATGGCCTACCTTACTCACCATTGTCCTGTGGTGTGCTGTGGCAAGTTTCGTTCAGATTGATTCTATATTTTACAAGTTTACAAAATCACTTTAACAAAAATCACTTCCATCTGCACTGTCTGTTAGCAGCATATGACATCATAATGGAATCTCATTTACATAAACTGCCCATCAGCAGTGTTCACCCCACAATAACATCACAATGGGATCTCATTGCATTAAAAAAAACTCAGTTTTCAAAAACACTGAAGAGTTCTGTGGAATGAGGGATAATGGAGGAGGATAGGGGTAGGAGGAGAGATAGCAAGGTAATTGTGTTTGGGTACCGGGCCTCCCGTGTGACAGGGACTCAACAGGCCCCAATTGACCTACTATATTACTGAAACTCTCATCATGTTTGTTTTTATGTCTATCTGTGTGTCTGTGATGTCCTGAAATTATGCCAAAACGGTACACGATTGCACTACAATTTTGGCTCACCTTACTCGCCATTGTCCTGTGGTGTGTTGTATCAAGTTTCATTCAGATTGATGGTATATTTGATAAGTTATTCACATTTTAAACTTGGAGGGAATGGACAGGTGATCCAAATGTCATCTGGCAATTCCCTCCACAGATGTGCCTGAACCATTCAGTTCCTCCAGCACTTTGTGTTTTGTTCAAAATTCCAGCATCTGCAGTTCCCTGTGTCTCTATTCAATCTCCCCTTCCTGGCCCTCCATTTCAGGCGGCATCCTGGTGAATCTCTCTATGATCAATTTTTCTTTGCACAATTTGCTTAATACCATCCCTCTTATAGCATTGCAAAAAAATTATCTGTTCGTTTTTGCTAACTTGTCATGCTAAAAATAACAACCTAGCTGCATTCTCAGTCTGACCTTGTGGTTGCATGGTTGGATTAATAGACTCTCTTTCCAAGTGTTAAGGGTTTTGCCAGACTGATAATTGAACATAGTACATAGAATAATTTAGAGGCCTCCAATAAGAGGCCAATAGTATAACACAATAAGAGGCCAATGAGTCCGCGCCGACCAGCAATCCACGCACACTAATACTAACCCACACACGCGAGGGACAATTTTACAATTATACCAAGCCAATTAACCTTTGGTTAATTCTTTGGAATGTGGTACATCTTTGGTACATCTTTGCAGTGTGGAAGGAAATCGGAGCTCCTGGAGAAAACCCATGTAAGTCACAGGGAGAACATACAAACTCTGTACAGACAGTACTCATAGTCAAGATCAGTCCCAGGTCTCTGGCGCTGTAGGGGAACAGCTCTGCCGCTATGAATAAGAGCCGCTGGTTACCTTTATCGGCCTGTCCCACTTAGGCAACATTTTAGGCGAGTGCAGGAAAATCTGCGCTCACCACATGATCACCACATGGCCGCCACTTGTTCGCTGGTGGTCTCTAGTGAGTCTCCTTGATAATAATAATAAATTTTATTTAATGGGCGCCTTTCAAACATCTCAAGGACACCTTACATAGTATATCGGAATAACATATAATCGGAATATAACAATAAAGACATCACAGAGACACAAATTAAAAACAGGATTCAATCCAAAAACAGAAAATCAAAAACACAGTGTGAAGAGGGAGCAGCGGCAGCCAAAGCGCGTCAGCGTCCACTCTCTCTTCACGGCAGCCATCTTGGACACAGACCTACAGGACTACAAATAGACAAAAAAATCATCCCCACACAGTGGGTAGCACTGTGGGGGAAGACACAATATCCAGTCCGCACCCCATGTTCACCCCAAAGTCAGGCCTATTGAGGCCACCGCAATTGCCTCTACGGAGGCCCGATGTCCCTGGCCGTTCTCACCGGGTGGTCTTGCCCCGGCGTCGGGAGAGTCCTTTCGGCGGCTGGGCCACCTGGAACGGCCGCTTCCTGGTTGGAGCCCGCGGCTGCCGAAGCCGACAAGGCCGCGCCGGTTTGGAGCTCCCAGGCTCCCGATGACAAAGTCGGCGCCGCCTCTCCGCTCCGCAGACCCGCAGCCCGGAGTTGTTGCTCTCGGCGGTCCAGCTCGCCAGAGCTCCAGCGCGTCGCTCCAGCGCGGCGACCCAGGCAAGGGATCGCCCGCTCCGCTCCAGCGCTCCAATGCTGTGCCGCCGCCGAGGCCGAGGTGCTGGGCGGTTCCCGCCAGGAAACGGCGCTCCAAGCCCACAGGTAGGCCACGAGGACGGATCGACGGGCAGCCCGGAGAAGAAGCTGCCTCACCGACCAGGTAGGGACCTAGAAATTAAGTTTACACCTACCCCCCACATTAAAAAGTCCATATCCCCAACAAACAAAAAACAGGACTCACTAAAAACTATTTAAAAAAACGGATTTAAAACGGACGGCTGCTGGCTAGCAGCCGTTCACCAAGATGGCTCATCCTCCTGATGGTCGCGATGAGTTCCCGCATTCTAGGAATTAGACACGGCCCCCCCCCTTCTCCCCCCCCCCTTCTCCCCCCCCCCTTCTCCGTCCCTCCCCCCCCCCCCCCCCCCCTTCTCCCCCCCCCTTCTCTCCCCTTCTCCCCCCCCCTTCTCTGTCCTTCCCCCCCCCCCCTTCTCCCCCCCCCCCCCTTCTCCCCCCCCCCCTTCTCCCCCCCCCCCTTCTCCCCCCCCCCTTCTCCCCCCCCCCTTCTCCCCCCCCCTTCTCCCCCCCCTTCTCCCCCCCCTTCTCCCCCCCCTTCTCCCCCCCCCTTCCTCCCGCCCCCTTCCTCCCCCCTTCTCCCCCCCTTCTCCCCCCCCCTTCTCCCCCCCCCTTCTCCCTCCCCCCTTCTCCCCCCCCCCTTCTCCCCCCCCCTTCTCCCCCCCCCTTCTCCCCCCCCTTCTCCCCCCCCCTTCTCCCCCCCCTTCTCCCCCCCCTTCTCCCCCCCCCTTCTCCCCCCCCCCCTCCTCCCCCCCCCCTTCTCCCCCCCCCTTCTCCCCCCCCTTCTCCCCCCCCTCTCCCCCCCCTTCTCCCCCCCCCCCCCCCCCCTCCTCCCCCCCCCTTCTCCCCCCCCCTTCTCCCCCCCCCCTTCTCCCCCCCTTCCCCCCCCCTTCTCTCCCCCCCCCCTTCTTCCCCCCCCCCTTCTTCCCCCCCCCTTCTCTCCCCCCCCTTCTCCCCCCCCCTTCTCCCCCCCCTTCCCCCCCCCCCTCCCCCCCCCCCTCCCTCCCCCCCCCCCCTTCCTCGCCCCCCCCCGCGCGCCCCCCCGCCTTTCTCCCCCCCCCCCTTTCTCTCCCCCCCCTTTCTCCCCCCCCCCTTTCCTCCCCCCCCCTTTCCCCCCCCCCTTCTCCCTCCCCCCTTTCCTCCCCCCCCCCCCCCCCCTTCTCCCCCCCCCTTCCTCCCCCCCTTCCCCCCCCCCTTCTCTCTCCCCCCCCCTTCTCCCCCCCCCCTTCTTTCCCCCCCGCCCTTCTCCCCCCCCCCTTTCTCCCCCCCCTTCTCCCCCCCTTCTTTCCCCCCCCCTTCTTCCCCCCCCCTCCCTCCTCCCTCCCCCCCCTCCTCCCCCCCCCCCCCCCTTTCTCCCCCCCCCCTTCGCCCCCCCCCCCCCTTCTCCCCCCCCTTCTCCCCTGATAAGAAATCCTTATCAAAACTTGGGGGGGGGACACCATTTCTTGGAGGCCGCATGCGCACACACACGTGAGGCTTCGGCCATGGGCCATGTGGACGGTAACATCGGGAGCTGACCTGTTTGGTGACCGACTCCGAAATCCAGCAACAGCAGCTTTGTCAGCCCCGAATTGTGGGATTTGAATTGGCCCGTCCGTGGGGTTTCATCGCCCAGCGCTGCTTAAAACCGGCCATGGGATCTTCCATCCCCCGGCGGGGGCTTCAAAATCGGGAGCCTCGATCGCATCGATGCAGCAATTTGACCGGTGGGTGATGGAAGATCCCATCGCCGTTTATAAGACACACCGCGCCGGGCAATGAAAGGCCCTGCGAACGGGCCAATTCAAACTCCACTCTATGATATTTGCTCCAACAGGATGTCTCTCTCCTCCAATCACCGCACCCTATCCTCAGTCCCACCCCCCTACTTCAGCCTCTGACCGACACCTCCCTTCTCCAATCATTGCGCTGAATTATCATGTCCCTCCCCCCCAATGCCTACATGACCGACGTCACTCTCGTTCAATCGGTCCTCTCGATCATCAGTCCCACCTCCACTGTCTCGCGGAAAATGGAGAATTTTAATCGTTTTTTTTTCACCAAATCTCAAAATCCGGATTACAAAACATGGGGGGGATTGTCCCCCACCTCTCAAAACATGGAGGGGACATGTCCCCTCCGGGATTTCCGCCCATGATTTTCACCTTGGCTTTGCACCGTGTTAATTTCAGACAGCGCTCCCCCGCTTGCCCTGGCCCCTGCCTTTGCGATGTGTTTGTGTGTGTTCCACTCTGACAGTCGCCGGCAGTCCGCTGAAAAATCGCTTAGTAGGGCATGCCCATTACATATTCATCTCACTTAAAACCTGAGATGCCCAATGCTCCAATGGTCTTGGAAATGACTGAAGCATCCTCCATTCCACAGGCAGGCAGACAGGCACTAAATACAGGGTCCATGTGTAGATAATAATGAAGTCTCGGCCTCAGAAATACATGATCGCTGGCACAATGTGCGGGAGTGGGCGCCGTCTGTGTATGGCAGCCTGCCCGCAGTGCGCCTCTACACCTCTACACCTTTCTTTATTTTATTTTATGTTAGTGGAGGTCTTCTATGTGGGGGGTGGGGGTGGGGAAGGGGGAAACTTTATTCTTAGTCCCATACCTGGTCGGAGAGGCAGCATCCCTCCGTGCTGTTTCTTCGCCCCGTCCTCGCGGCCTACCACCGAAAGGGGAGCGGCGTTTTCCTGTCGGGACCGGCTGGGACTACAGCTTCGGCGGCGGTGGCGCAGCGCTGGGATACCAACAAGGAGCGGGCGATGCCTACCGGGTCGCCGTGCGGTAAGCTCCGGAGCGCTTTGGTCGCCGACTTCCAACATCGCGGAGCTGTGGCTGCGGGCGTTCGGCCGCGGGCGGCGCTGGATTTGGATTTGGAGCGCCGCAGAGCCAGAGATCGAGTTCGCCGGGGTCGGAGCTCCAGCCGGTGCGGCTGGAGGACTACGAGTGCCGCGGTCTCCGGTCTCCGGGGAGGGGACAGCCGCTCCAGACTTTTCCAAGCCGCTGAGGAATGTTTCACTCGACGCCGATGTTTCATCTTTACGGCAAGAGGGCCCTGAAAATCATCGGACTGGCTGCACGGCCACAGATGGGCCCTGACCTCGGGATGTTTCACAGAGGAAGAGGCCTTAACTTTCTGGTGCCTTTCCCCCGCAGTGGAAATGTTTTGATTCTGCTGTGGGGGGATGTTTGTGTTGAACTCTTTAATATGTTGTGTCCATTTTTATTCATTTTTTTTTTTTTTAAACCTTTTTCTATGGAACTTATTATTATTTAAATTATGTGAAGCGCTTTGGGGTCAATGCAAATTGTCTTAAAATGCGCTATATAAATAAAGTTTACTTACTTACTTACTTACTTACAATGTAAAGTTGTCCTCTGCCTGTCTGTTTACAAGCATAATTAAATTCTGAGTAATAGGGTAAACGACTGGCATTTGTGTTGTATCATCTAATGATTCCGTAAACTGATGGTTTTCCTTCCATTGTTTTAATCCCGTAGCATTCACCTTGGGTGTGATTTTGACCATTTTTTATCTTTTACGAAGAAAGGATGAAGGAAATATTCTTTCTGCTCCCATCTCTGAAGCAGCAGTCTCAGAAAGGTTTGTGTTTGCCTGAAACGTGAAAGCACAACCTTGGCAGACCTTCTGTGTTTGCTCTCATTTGGTATGCAAGACTTGTTCCCCTTGTAGAGTATGTCTGCAGATCGAAGCGCACGAGACAGAGAGAGAGAGGAGATTGTATGTCTCATCAACTCTTCAAAGTCTGTGACCCAGAATTAAATGAACACAGCAACCTTAAGGGAAGAGGCTCTATGTGCAGGTTAACTTCTTTTCTACAGCACTTGCAAAGGCTCAAATGAATTGGAAATAATCTTTCAGCCTTTACAAAAGCCGTACAGGAAAGTGTTTCTGGCAAAACAAGCGTGGAGGCAAAAGAGGAGATCTATGGACAAGTAGTGTAGTTCCCAGCACCCCAAAGCTTTTGTCGAAGCAAAGATACTGCACCACAGGTTGAGCACTAAAGGGATACCCCGAGATACATGTTCAAAGGCATCCACCTCAAAGGAAAGTCATCCTTCAAGAAATATCAGAAAAGGAAAAGTTGGGAGGTCATTTTGCATTTGTATAAGACATTGGTGAGACCTCATTTAGAGTATTATGTTCAGTTCTGGGCACAATGCTGTAGGAAAGATATTGCCAAGCTTGAAAGCATTCGGAGAATATTTACGAGGATGTTGCAAGGACTAGAGGGTCTGAGCTCTAGGGAGAGGTTGAGTAGGCTGGGTCTCTATTCGTTGGAGCACAGGAAGATGAGGGGTGATCATACAGAGGTGTATAAAATCATGAGAGGAATAGATTGGGTAGATGCACAGAATCTCTTACTCAGAGTAGGGGAATTGAGGACCAGAGGACATAGGTTCAAGATGAAGGGGAAAACATTTATTAGGAGTCTGTGGGGTAATATTTTCACACAAAGGGTGGTGGGTGTTTTTTTGAACAAGCTGCCAGAGGAGGTAGTTGAGGCTGGGACCATCCCAACATTTAAGAAACAGTTAGACAGGTACATGGACAGGACAAGTTTTGAAGGACTGTGACCTGTAAATACAAGAAACAGCAGATGCTGGAATCTTGAGCAAAATGCAAAGTGCTGCAATAACCAAATGTGGCCTAACCAAAGTCCCATAGAGCTGCATCATGACTTCCTGACTCTCGTACTCAATAACCCTAGCAATGACGGCAAGCATACCATATGCCTTCTTTACCACCCTATCCACTTGTGCTGCCACCCTTACACCTTAAAGTTATGCCCTCTTGTTATTAACATTTCCACCCTGGGGAAGAAAGTTCTGGTTGTCTAACTTATCTATGCCTCTTACACTTTTATCAGGTCTCCCCTCAAACTCTTATGTTCCAGAGAAAAGAATCCTAGTTTGTCCAACCTTTACTTGTAGCTAATACCCCCTCAACCAGGCACCTAATACCCCCTCAACCAGGCAGCACTCTACTGCATCCTCTCCAAAGCTTCCACGTCCTTCCTGTGAAGGGGACATCAGTACTGCTCACAATACTCTAAATGCAGCCAAATCAAAGTCCTTTTAATGTACAGTATGGCTTCATGTCCCTTGTACTCAATGAAGGCAAGGATGCCATACACCTTCTTTATCATTCTATCTAGTTATGTTGCCATTTTCAAGGAGCTATTGGCCTGCACTCCAAGATCCCTCTGCATATCAATCCTGTTAAAAGTCTCACCGTCAACCATATGCCTTCCTCTTGCATTCGACCTCCAACAGTGCAGCACGTCATCCTCGCAACTCCTCTAGCTTCCACCCTCCCTCCTCCTTCTCCTCCGTTTATATTTGGTTGGGCTCAGCTGCTTTGCTTAACATGAGGAGAATGAACTCTTGGGTTTGCTCTGGGCTGACTCAATGTACTACGATTGCCTGCTGGGTGTAACAATCAAAATAACACTTATCGCCCACGAGTTGCAAGCTGGCCAATTTGCAATGCACTACGACGCTAGCAACTTCTTTATCTGCTCTTCTGAAATATCATCAGCAGAGTTGTTTGATTTTGAAGTGAGGTCTGATGTTGAGTTCAGAATATGTCCCTCTCCATGATTTTCAACTATATGAGCACTCAGACCTGTGGGCCAAGATCGCTTGTCAACATGGGCACCATGCAGGCATAAAGGAGTAAGTTTAATGCAAATAGACTTGCCACTTTGTCTCACACTGAATTCGAATGCCGCACTCCCACTGGGAGAGTCTCAGTTTAGTGCCCACACATTTTCTCCCACGCAATAATAATCTTGTTTGCTACTGGCAGCCAGATATGTTGTTTGTGGAATGACTGAAATACTTATCCATACACTTTTGTTATGAAACCCTGAACATTCATGTGTGTTAGCCTACACACTTCAAGCTGCACCTAAATCCTAAATTGCTCCGTCCCGTTACAACTTACCCATTGCACAATTGTTTCATCTGTCGCTATGAATTATGCATATCTTCCTTGTGATTCTGCCTTGTCGGGCAAGTCGAATTTCTCCTTCTTATTTTAGAACATAGAACATAAAACAATCCAGCGCAAAAACAGACCCTTTGGCACACAATGTCTGTGCCAAACATGATGCTATGTTAAATTAATTTCCTCTGCCTGCATGTAATCCATTTCCAGCACATCTTATCTTATCTTAATCCATCTTAAATGCGACTACTGTATCCACCTCCACCCCCACCCCTGGCAGCATGTCCCAGGCACTCACCACACCCTGCATAAAACATTTGTCCCACACATCTACTTCAAACATTGTTCCTCTCACCATGAGGCTATGCCCTCTAGACTTTGATATTTCCACCCTGTAAAAACGTCCTGACAATCTACCCTTTCTATGCTCTCATAATGTGATGTTTATTGATGAGAAGATTATACTTTGGGTAAGTACAAAACTTTAAGTCTGTGTTGTTAAGAAAAAATAAAGCAGAAAGAAAAAATCTTACCATTGACAGACACAAAGAACTGCAGATTCTGGAATCTAGTATAGAACACAATGTGCTGAAGGAACTCAACGGTCAGGCAGAATCTGTGGAGGACACGGGTAGGTGACATTTCCTGTTGGGACCCATCAAACTCAGCAGCTGAAGACGAGTCCTGACCTGAAACATTGTCCACACGTCTCCAGAGATGTTGTTTGACTTGCTCAGTTATTCTCACCATTGAACTGGTTGAGGAAATCTACGAGAGGTTCTATTGAAGTAAATCGCTTCTTCCTGAAATCTCCAGAATTTGTTGCCCACCCGACTCTACTATCTCACTACTAAATCTTAGTCGATTTCATTTTTTTTGTGCTTGTGAATAAATGTACTTAAGTCAATACTTAAAGCAGAACAGCTGCAAGTTTGAAGTGTATACAGAGGACGCAGTCCCCAAGAGCTACTTTCTTGTGTGATATTAATATAACATGTCATAACAGGAGCATTTATTACAATTATTTCACTATACATTTCACCAACGTTTTAATCAATGGTATTTTTGTAATTCAATTTCCATGAATTGCACAGTCTATTACATAATTAATTTAACAATGTATTCGAATCATGCCATTGGCCTTTTAGCTTAGTTTAATGAAATTCCATCATTATGACTTGTTAATTTGATTATAATGGAATACCACAACATTTTACATATGCAAAGCCATTTAAAAGATGACAATATTGTTGTTTGCTTATTTTTATGATAATTTCCTTGATTTGCATAACCATTAGCTTGTGCTATTGGTTTGCAATGACATGGTGTTGAGTGGTACAGTAATTCATGCACCTTTATTATACTGATGTATTTAGTCATCAAGGTGAGTAATCTCTAGCAAGCACCGAGCAAGGTTATGTGTTGTGAGCACATGGCCATTTAATGCAGGATTGTGAATGTCCACTTATAATCGTTTAGCGAATGGGTGGAAGATCCTTCCAGTTTTTACTTCAAGTTGGATTTCTGCCCAGATTGCTGGGTTTGATGTGCCAGTACTAATTTAATGCCTTATCCCGTGTTCTCTACCTTCATACAGTTTTCTAATCACATTGAGGCCTAGGATGGGACGTGCATCTTTTGAGGTCATTGTGTCATATAAATCAGAGTACACTCTTACTTGTTAAAGTAAGGGAGATTGAAAATCTGACTGAATGGAGCAAGAACAACAATCTTGCTCTCAGCATCAGCAAGACCAAGGAGCTGGTTGTTGGCTTTAAAAGAGGAAAGCCAAGGATCCACAAATGTGTCTTCACCAATGGGTTCACGGTGGAGAGAGTCAACAATGTCGAGTTCTTGGGCATGCTTACCTCGGAAAATCTATTCTGGACCCAGCAGGTTGATGCAATTATAAAGAAAGCCCATCAGCCCTCTACTTCCTGGGAAGATTGAGGAGATTTGGTATGCCAAAGAATACTCTCTTGGACTTCTATAGGAAAACACACTATATAGACAATTTATAAAATATCGAACTTCAGAAGCAGAAAATAAATATAAAAAATATAAGAATAAATTAACCAATATTGTATGTAAGAAAGAATACTATAATAAAATGTCAGAGAATAATAAAAACAATATGAAAGGTTTATGGAACGTGCTAAATAGTATTATTAGAAATGGATCAAAAAATACAGGCTACCCTGAGTATTTTATTGAGGATGAAAAGACAATAAATAATATGGATGATGCAGTTAATGGTTTTAACAAATTCTTTGTAAATGTGGGACCAGATTTGGCAGAAAAAATTAATGACCCAGAAACAAAAGAAGGGGCAGATACTGATCTTTGGGATAGAAATAATAGCTCTATCTTCCTTAGAGCAGTTGAAGGAAAATAAATCATAGACACTGTAAGAAAATGTAAAAGCAAATCTTCTACTGATTGAAATGATATTGACATGATTATAATAAAAAACGTTATTGAAGAAATTGCCGAACCATTAACTCATATCTGTAACTTGTCTTTTCAATCCGGTAAATTTCCGAACAAAATGAAAATAGCTAAATTAATACCATTATATAAAACTGGGGATAGACACCATTTCACAAATTACAGGCCTGTTTCTTTACTCTCCCAATTCTCCAAGATCCTTGAAAAACTTTTTACAGAAAGACTTGACAATTTCATTGAAAAACATAAGCTTTTGGTCGACAGTCAATATGGATTCCGGACAGACAGATCAACATCTATGGCACTAATGGAACTAATTGAGGAAATCACAAATTGCATAGATAATAAAAAACTTGCAGTGGGAATATTTATAGATTTAAAAAAAGCATTTGATACCGTTAATCACGACATTTTACTCATGAAACTGGATAAGTATGGCATCAGAGGGGTTGGACTGGATTGGGTGAGAAGCTATTTAAGAAACAGGCAACAATTTGTAGAAATAGGTGAACATAAATCAACTTACGTGAACATAAATCAACTTACATGAACATAACTTGTGGAGTACCTCAAGGGTCTGTGTTAGGTCCAAAGCTTTTCATAATGTACATTAATGACATATGTAAAGTATCAAATATACTGAAATTGATTATATTTGCCGATGATACAAATATTTTTTGTTCCGGTGACAATTTGAAGCAGCTTTTGGAAGTCATCACATCAGAAATGAATAAATTAAAACAGTGGTTTGATGTCAACAAATTGTCTCTAAATTTAAGCAAAACAAAGATTATGCTATTTGGAAAACATAAAATAAACCCTCAAGTACAATTGAAAATAGATAACATAAGTATAGAAAGAGTATATGAAAATAAATTTCTTGGTGTGATCTTAGACCACAAAATCTGCTGGAAACCACATATAAACCACGTCAAAGCAAAACTGGCAAAGTCTATAGCAATATTGGGAAAATCATGACACATTCTGGACCACAAATCATTACATACTTTGTATAATACACTCATATTGCCATATCTGAGTTACTGTGTGGAGATATGGGGTAACACCTACAAAACCAACCTACAGCCATTATGCACATTACAAAAAAGAGCAATAAGAATTATCAATAACGTTGGATATCTTGAACATACCAATTTATTATTCTTAAAGTCACATACACTGAAGTTCACTGATCTGGTTAAATTTAAGACTGCGCAAATCATGTACAAAGCAAGAAATAATTTACTTCCAAGAAATATACAAAAACTGTTTATGGAAAGACAGGGTGGGTATAATTTGAGAGGGGAACATAATTTAAAAAAACTCAATGTCAGAACAACTCTTAAAAGTATGTGCATAGCAATCTGTGGTGTGAATTTGTGGAATGGTCTGGAACAGGAGATAAAACTTAGCACAAGCATAATTCAGTTTAAAAAGATGTACAAAAACACTTGTTTAAAAGGATATTGGGATGAGGATAGGTGATTGTGATATTTGTTATACTGATTGTATTGGGAAGGGTGATTATAGAGTGATGGGTTGTAAATATGACTAAGATACTATAGTATTTGCGGGTTTTTTCTTTTCTTTTTCTTTTTTTCTTTTTTGTATGGCTTTGTAAATATTTGATTAGTGTTCAAATGTAAATAATTTGGTGTACATATAGTGGCAGGTGTACATATGGTGTACATATAGCTGCTAAATTTGTATGAGATAATTACAAGCAGTTGAATAAGGGAATTAATAAGCTTTGGCTTCTTCCTGCTCCTTTTCATACACATACGATTTCATTTATTTATCGATATTGTTTATGACACTTTATAACTATTTGTGTTTTTTTTTTTTATGCTGTTTCACATTTGCTTTTTATTCTTTTATTCTGTCCGAAATAAATAACTAATAAAAAAAAAAAAATTTTAAATAAAAAAATAGGTGAATGATGGAGAGCATATTGACTGGTTGCATCACAGCCTGCTTCGGCAAATCAAACACCCTTGAGCAAAAGAGATTGCAAAGAATGTGGACACTGTTCAGTCTGTCACTGGCACTGCCGTCCCCACCATCGAAGGGATCTATAGGAGGTGCTGCATCAAAAGACAGCCAGTATTATGGTGTAGGGCCCATACCACTGTGGTCATGTTCTCATTTTGCTCCGAGAACAATGACCACCAGGTTCAAGAATAACTTCTTCCCAACAACACTACACCGCACTAATTCAACATACTGATGACTTTCTTTGGTTGCTCTAAGGACATCAAGTTTTTTTGCAAATGTATTGGGGTTATTAATTTATTTAAATTTTGGTTATTATATGTTACCTGTGCATTTGGCGTTTACAAGTCTGTTATGCTGCTGCACATAAGATGTTCATTGTTCTATTGTCAGTTCAGATGCAAATTGAACAATCTTGACTTGATTCTTAAATTAAAATATCCTGAAATGGCGAAAAACCAATATTCTCTCAGGGAAGTTCCCTGGTGCTGTTCGGAAGGATATAAATTAAAGTTGCAGTGTCTGAAGCATGATCTGATGAAGGGCCCTGAGTCAAAACATCACCCATTCATTCCCTCTACAGATGCTGCCTAACCCCACTGAGTTCCTCCAGCACATCGTGTTTTGGTCAGGATTCCATCATCTGTAATTCCTTGTGTCTCTAAAAACCTTTCACAGTTTTCTTTGTTTTCTTTTCTCACTCTGTTACGAGTGAAATTCAATAAATTATTTTTTTCACGTAAACATCTTTCGCAACCCTGTCAGGGTTTACAGTGAGGGACTCAGAGCATGAAATACTTGCTCAGTACTTAATGGAATTAATGCCTAGAGTGAAATAATATTTGATCTAATTAACATTGTTTCATTTAGGGAAAGTAAAAGGAATAATTTAAGAGTAAGCCATGGCTCGACAGCTCAGTCTCAGTCAGACAGAAGTCCTCTTGTGCATTGTGGGACGTCAGTGGCACTTCCTGTGTCCATGGTGAACAACTGTTTAAAGCTCAAGAGTGTTTCAAGAGTGTTTAATTGTCGTGTATATATCAACAATAATACAATGAAATTCTTTACTTGCTGCAGCTTAACAAACCCACAAAGGCAATAGCACACAGATAAATATATAATAATCAAAAATACAATAAATTAATAACTATACCAGATAACCATAATAGTTCAAAAACCGAAGTGTGTAGGTGGCGTCTCCAGCCACAACTACACTCAGTCTGCCTGTTGGAGCTGATGCTGCAGATGGAGTCAGCATGGTATGTGTGACCGGTTGACCTCTTTGTGGGTGTTGCCGGGACTGGATAGGATGAGCTCTGCAGCGAGAAGGGACAGGTTGGAGCAGAAGGGACTGAGGTGTGACCTTATAGAAGTATATCAAATCATGATAAGGCATAGATAAAGTGAATGGTCACAGTCTTTTTTACCAGCCTGGAGAGTTCAGAACCAGAGGGCATGAATTAAAGGTGAAAGGTGTAAACATTGTAAAGGGACATGAGGGGCTGAAAAGGTGGTGGGTGTGGGGAATGAACTGCCAGATGAAGTTGTAGAGATGGGGACCGGTAAAATTAGAATGTTCAAAAAAACAATTAGACAGGAACATGGAATGGAAAGGTTTGGATGTTTATGAGCCAAATTCTGGCAAATGGGACAAGCTCAAGCAGACAACTTAGTTGGCATGAATGAGTTTACATTTAGAGAGATGGTCACACCCCGGGTAAAGTTTACATATGTACTGTGTTTACATATTCTGTTGTGCTGCTACAATGCTAAGAATTTCATTGTTCCATCTGGGACATATGACAATAAAACACTCTTGGCTCTTGACTCTCTCTCTTGACTGCACCGGCAGAAATTGAATGGGTGATCGCCAGACAGAGTAGAAAGTGGGACCTGTACAAGGGGGATGGTTTGCACCTGAACTGGAGTGGGACCAATATCATCACAGGGAAATTTGCTTGTGCTGTTCGGGAGGGTTTAAACTGGAGTGGCTGGAGTGGGAACCAGAGCAGCAGGTCAGCAAGTGGAGGGACTAACAGGCAGATAAAAGTTATGACAAGTAAGCCTGAAAAGAAGGACAGGCTGGGACACATTACAGAACGTGGTGAGACTGATGGGCTGTGGTGTGTTTATTTCAGTACAAGGAGTAAAGCGGATGAACCGAGAGCCTGTAGCTTGACTCTATGAAGTCACGGCCATTACAGAGACGCGGTTGCATGGGAGGCAAGAATGACAGCTCAATGTTTCAGGGTTTTGATGTTTCAGATGTGATAGAGAGGGAGGTAGAAGAGCTGGAGAAGTTACCAATCAGGGAGATCAGTATTCACTCAAAGAGGGCATACTGGATGGTTCATCCATTAAGGCAATATATGTAAAGCTCAGAAATAAGAAACATACAGTTGCTCTTATACCAAAAGTTTCCCAATAGCCAACGGGGGATCAATTAACAGATATGTAAACAATTTATCGTAAGATGTAAAACTAACAAGTTTGTAGTAGTTGGTGACTTTAACTTTTGAAATATTGACTGGGACTTCCTTCATGCAAGAGGCTGAGACAGACAGAATTTATTAGACGTATCCAAGGGATTTGCTTGAAATAGAATGTAGCTAGCCCAACCAGAGAGGGACCATGCTGAACTCTGTCTTGGGAAACAAGCTTGGCAAGCTAACTGATGTTTGGTGGGAGTATATTTTCCATGCTTTAAGATACTTATGAATAAGAATAAGTCTGGTCCTTGGGGGAAAGTACTAAATTGGGGAAGGGCAAATTACAGCACCATTAGGCAGGAACTCGGGCTGTAAATTGGGAGTAGCTGTTACATATCTACATGTGGAAGTCATTTAAAGATGATCGATCAGAATTCAGGACTGGCATGTTTCAGTAAAGAGGAAGGAAAAGGATGGCAGGTAAGGAAACCTTGGATAACAAGACAAGTTGTGAATTTGTAAAAAGGAAGCTTATGTGAAGTTTAGGAAGATTAAATCAGATAGGGCCTTCGAGGTATATAAAGCAAGCAGGAAAAAACTGAAGCAGAGAATTAGTGGGGCCACTGGGGGCCATAAAACATCGTTGGCAAATTGGATTAAAGGGAATCTCAAGGCATTTTATATGCATATTTAAACAAGAAAGTAACTATGGAGAGAGTAGGAGCATTCAAGGATCAAAAAGGCAATGTACACTTGGGGTGTAATGGGGTGTTATTGCGAGTGGCAAGAGTGGAGATTGCTTCAGGAAGAGCTGTATCCTCTCTAGTCACAGGTGATGTCCCAGAGGACTGGAGAGTAGCTAATATTATTCCTTTGTTTAAGAAGCGAAGTAGGGTCAATCCAAGAGATTATAAACTGGTGTGCTTCACGTCAATGGTAGGGAAGATTTTTGAGCAGATTTTATTGTATTTGGAAGAGGGTAGGATAATTAGGGATGGTAAGTATGGCTTAGTCTGGTGCAGGCCATGTCTTACTTCCTTGATTGAATTATTTCAAGAGGTGACAAAGGTGATTGAAGAGGTAACCATATAACCATATAACAATTACAGCATGGAAACAGGCCATCTCGGCCCTACAAGTCCGTGCCGAACAACTTTTTTCCCTTAGTCCCACCTGCCTGCACTCATACCATAACCCTCCATTCCCTTCTCATCCATATGCCTATCCAATTTATCTTTAAATGATACCAACGAACCTGCCGCCACCACTTCCACTGGAAGCTCATTCCACACCGCTACCACTCTCTGAGTAAAGAAGTTCCCCCTCATGTTACCCCTAAACTTCTGTCCCTTAATTCTGAAGTCATGTCCTCTTGTTTGAATCTTCCCTATTCTCAAAGGGAAAAGCTTGATCACATCAACTCTGTCTATCCCTCTCATCATTTTAAAGACCTCTATCAAGTCCCCCCTTAACCTTCTGCGCTCCAGAGAATAAAGACCTAACTTATTCAACCTATCTCTGTAACTTAGTTGTTGAAACCCAGGCAACATTCTAGTAAATCTCCTCTGTACTCTCTCTATTTTGTTGACATCCTTCCTATAATTGGGCGACCAAAATCGTACACCATACTCCAGATTTGGTCTCACCAATGCCTTGTACAATTTTAACATTACATCCCAGCTTCTATACTCAATGCTCTGATTTATAAAGGCTAGCATACCAAAAGCTTTCTTTACCACCCTATCTATATGAGATTCCACCTTCAAGGAACTATGCACGGTTATTCCCAGATCCCTCTGTTCAAATGTATTCTTCAATTCCCTACCATTTATCATGTACGTCCTATTTTGATTTGTCCTGCCAAGGTGTAACACCTCACATTTATCAGCATTAAACTCCATCTGCCATCTTTCAGCCCATTTTTCCAAATGGCCTAAATCACTCTGTAGACTTTGGAAATCCTCTTCATTATCCACAACACCCCCTATCTTGGTATCATCTGCATACTTACTAATCCAATTTACCACCCCTTCATCCAGATCATTGATGTGGTAGGGTAATGACATGGAATTTAATAAGGTATTTGACAATGTTCTTCAGGTTAGACTGATGCACATGATTGAGATGCATGGGAACTACGGTTACTTTAAATTTTGAATTGGGCAGTGGAGTTCCGAAGGGTTCAGTTCTGGGACCATAAATATATACATATATATATGCGTATATTGAACGTAAATATAGATGGCTTGGTTAGTGCATTTCCAGGTGACACAAAAATTGGTGGTCTTGCAGACAAGGAGGAAGGCTGTCAATGGTTTACAGTAAGATACAGGTATGGTGAAGAAATGCCAGTTAGAGTTTAATCTGGGCAAGTGTGAGGTGTTGCACTAGGAGGTCGAATGTAAAGGGGATGTATATATTTAATTCTTGGACCCTTAAGAGATCTTGCGGTTCATGTCGCTAGCTCCCTGAAAGAAGTACACAAGTAGATAGTGGTAAAGAAGGCATATGGTATAATGCCGTCAACGTATAATGTCATGGTTGATGGCATTTTACTCAATGCCATCAACCATGGCATTGAGTATAAGATACAGAAAGGCATGTTGTGGCTTTAGAAAACCTTGTTTAGGCCACATTTGTTGCATTGTGTGCAGTTTTGGTCTTCCTATTGCAGAAAGCCATTACAGTAAGTCTGAAGAAGGGTCTCAACCCGAAACGTCACCCATTCCTTCTCTCCAGAGATGCTGCCTGTCCCGCTGAGTTACTCCAACATTTTGTGTCTATCTTTGATTTAAACCAGCATCTGCAGTCCTTTCCAACAAAGAAAGGCGCATGCACTGAGTTTGGAGAGGGTGAAGGAAAAGTTTACCAGAATGGTGTCTGGATTAGAAGGCATTAGCTGCAAGGAGAGGTTAGAAAAACTCGTATTGGTTTCCCTGGAGTGCAAAGGCATGGGACGACTTGATAGACATATATACAGTTATGAAGGCCCGCAGAGGGTAGAAAGTCAGATCCTTTTTCCTAGGGTGGAATTGTCAAATACTGGATGACATAGCTTCAACTTCAGAGGGGAAATGTTTAAAGGAAGTGAGCAGACAGGATTTTTGCACAGAGGTTGTTGGATGTCTGGAATGTGCTGCCAGGGGTAGTGACAGAGCCAGATACAATAGTGGCATTAAAGTGACTTTTAGATGTGCACATGGATATGCAGTGGATCATGTGCAGGCAGATTAGCTTTGTTTAATTTGCATCATGTTGGCCACAAACTTCCTCAAGTGCATAGAGTCATGGGTGGCTGAGCTATACAGAAAGTGTGGAATGACCAGTGACTGTATTGCCTACTGGCACCTACAAAATATTTAAAAAATAAGCTTTCAAATTTTAGAATTTTAAATTGTCTTATACTTTTTTATTATCAGTTTATTAAATTAGAATTTGATTGATCTGAAAATCAAAACAGAGAAGGGGGGTATATTGATGGGAAAAGATTAGCATTATTTTTAACAAACATGTGTAATTGCACTAAAAAGACACTAGGAAAGACTGATAAGAGATTTACCTGTTAGGGAACAGTTAGGTGCTGCAGTTACAGAATGTGAATCCAGGATGAACTGGCATTGGGATTCATGATGACTAAAAATATGTGGGATGATTCAAGGACTATCACCATTACAGGGAATTAGTAGCGAACAAACTAATGGGGCGAGAGGCTCTTAAGTTCCAAGAATCCGATGGTTGTATTCTGGGATCCTAAAAGACGTGGTTGTGGAAGTGATGGATGCTGAAAATGCGTAGTGGTGCATATACAAGCTATACAGTTTTCAGCCACTCATTTCTGGGACTGATATTCTCTGTTGGGAAAGATTTAACTCATATGTCGCAGGGATGGTCATAACATAAGCATGGATTTGGGCGGCACAGTGAAGCAGCGGTAGAGCTGTTGTCTTACAGTGCCAGAGATACAGGTTTGATCCTGACTGTAGGTACTGTCTGTATGGAGTTTGTACGTACTCCCACATGGGTTTTTACCAGGTGCTCCGGTTACCACCTACACTCCAAAAACGTACAGGTTTGTAGGTGAATCGTCTTTAGTAAAATTGTAAATTGTCCCTACTATGTAAGATAGTGTTAGTGTACAGGGTGATCGCTAGTCAACGCAGACTCGGTGGGCTGAAGGGTCTGTTTCCCTGCTGTATCGCTAAAGTCTAGAGTCTAAAGAATGTAAAATCAGGAGAAAAATTAAGGAGAAAAAAAAGCTAAGGAGGAAGACAGGTAAAAAAAGCGAAGAAGCAAATAGAGCCACAATAGACACAACTGATAGGATAAATGTAAGGAAAGATGGTATACAATCAAACTAAAGAGTGCTCTCGTAAAACACAATGTGCTGGACGATCTCAATGGGCCAGACAGTATGTGAGGAGGGAATGTACAGATGATGTTTGATGTTAACATTTGATGAACGTTTGTCGGCACCGGTCCTATATTCGCTGGAGTTTAGAAGAATGAGGGGGGGACCTCATTGAAACGTACAGAATAGTGAAAGGCTTGGATAGAGCGGATGTGGAGAGGATGTTTCCACTAGTGGCAGAGTCTGGGACTAGGACATTCTTTTAGGAATGAGATGAGGAGGAATTTCTTTAGTCAGAGGGTGGTGAATTTGTGGAATTCTTTGTCACAGAAGGCTGTGGAGGCAAAGTCAGTGGATATATTTAAGGCAGAGATAGATATATTCTTGGTTAGTACGGGTGTCAGAGGTTATGGGTAGAAGGCAGGAGAATGGGGTTAGGAGGGAGAGATAGAGATAGAGGGCGAGATTGAATGGCGGAGTAGACTTGATGGGCTGAATGGCCTAATTCTACCCCTATCACTTATGATGTTATGATGTTATGATGCCTTCTTGAGAGCTCTGTATCTCTCTGTCACGTGATATCCAAAATAAAATCAATGAGCTCATGGCTCAAATAGAGATAAATGGGCATAATCTTATACTAACTGTGCAGACAGGGTTATAAGATCATAGCTGCAATCTCAATATTAAGGGGTATTTGACATTTGGAAGAACAGTTGGCAAGGAAATGGTGGCAGGTAGCTTTGATAATAAGAAATGAATACAGCTGTGGGAGATAATCTTTTAGAAAAGATAAAGTCCATTTGGATAAAAAGTAGCAAGGGCACGAAGATTGTGGTCACAGTGCCAGAAAGTTGCATATCAGGGGCTATAGTGTAGGAAAGATTATAAATCAAGACGTAATGGAGTTATGAAAGAGTAGTGAGGTAATCATGGGTGATTTTTTGACTTCATGTAGATTTGAATAATCAAATTGGTAATGGGAGCAATGTGAATGATTTAGAAGGTGAATTTTGGGAGAGTTTCCTCAAGCAATACCTTATAGAATCAACTAGGGATGCAGGCTATTTTAGATCTGGTATTGGGTAATGAGACAGGTTTAATAAATTATCTCTGAGAAAAAGATGCCCCAGGAAATAGTAATCACAGCATGATAGAATTAAGCGTCCAGTTGAGAGGAAGAAACAGCACTGAACTTAAATAAAAGGTAATTACATAGGAATGAAGGTAGTGTTTGGTAATGTGCACTGGACAGATAGATTAGCAGGTAAGACAATGAACAAGCAGTAGAGACATTAAAATAAATACTTTATAACTTTCAGAATATATATATCTCATTGAGGAAGAGAAGGGTGATGAACCAAACACAGCGAATCAAGGAAGTTACAGAAAGCATCAACATTAAAGTTAGTAATTGGCCTGATGGCTGGGATAATTCAGGGAGTAGCAAAGGAGAACTCACAAAAATAAATCAAGAAGGAGAAATACATTGTGAGGACAAACTAGCAAGAATTATAAAAAATTAACAATAAAAGCTTATTTAAGTGAAACGAGGTCAAAGTGAATACTGGCCCTTTCGGGTTGTTGCTGGGAGATTATCTATGGGCAACAAAGAAATACAAGGGGACTTTAACAGATATTTTACATTAGGTTTTATAGTTAGAACATGTGACAAACACCTCATTACTACTAGAAATGCATGGGATGAATTGAGCACTATCACCGTTATGAAGGAATTAGCATTAAGCAAACTAATGGAGCTAAAGGCCATTAAGTTCCAAGGATCAGGGCGTGAGCAACCCAGGGAATTCGGCGAGAAGGGCTGCGAAAGGTTGCTGGATCTCAGCTACCTCGTCGAGTTGCTGTAGGGGCGTGGACGGAATGTGCGGATTGGCAGGGTACAGGTCCGACACAGGGACCATGCGTCCGCCTCTCACATCGACTAACAGAGAGAACGTGCGCAAGAAATTGGCCCCCAGGATCAGTTGGGCGACGTCAGCAACGATAAAATTCCACCTGTACGGGCGAGAGTCGAAATTTAAGTCCAAGGTCCGCGTACCGTAAGTGTGAATGTCGCTCCCGTTGAAAGCCAAGAGGAGGGGTCCTATCTTACTGGTGCTAATATCTCGGGTGCTCGGAGGCAGGATGCTGGCATGGGCACCGGAGTCCACAAGCAAACGGTGGCCGGAATGGCGATCGCGGACATAGAGGCGTTCGTTTGGGCCGAATGCGTTCGCCTCTATGGACGATTGGCCGAGGCATTTCCCGGGTACGAGCAAGGGCTCCGACATCTTAGGGCTTTGGGCCCATATCGTTGATGGTAGTAATACCAGCGGCGTTGGCTGTAGATCACTGGCGGACTGGCGGCAATGCTTCTTCGGCAGTGGGCTTGGCTTCTTCTTCCTCCCGCTGTCGGTTTGGTGGCACCCGCACCATGATCAGGGGGCGGGCGAAAGCAAACACGTCCCGCCGTCTGTGTGTCCACAATTCGTCAGCTCTCTCCGCGAGTTGTTGGGGGTCGCTGAAATCAGCTCCGGCGAGCATCAGTTGGTCAGGCATCTGCTCCAGGAACGCCTGTTCGAAAAGCAGACATGGGCGGTGCCCGTCCGTCAGTCCTAACAACTTCGCCATGATGGTAGAAGGCCGCCGGACGCCAACATAGTCCATATGCAGCAGCTTCGCTGCCCTGTCTCTGCGGCTGAGACCTTAAGCGTGGAGCAGCAGGGCCTTCAACCCTTCGTATTTGGCGATGGTCGGCAGGTCCCTGATGTAGGGCAACAGCCTCGAGGCACAGTCCTGCGGCAATGCCCCCACCACATGGAAGTATATAGTATCGTCCGCTACGATGCGATGGAGATGAAACTGTGCCTCAACGTGGGTGAACCACACCTGAGGTTGGTCAGGCCAAAATGATGGCAATTTGAAAGACGGTGAGCCCTGCCGCGTGACGGCCGATTCTGCGGGAACGTTGCCTTCCTGCACAATTCTCTTGTCTAACGACGGCTAGACTGGTCGGGGTCACCAATTTGGAACCAAAAAATAATCCAAGTTTGTCCAACCTCTCCTAATGGCTAATCCCTACCAATCTACGTAGCATTCTGGAAAAACTCTTCTGCAATCTCTCCAAAGCCTCCATATCCTCCCAGGATTGGGGTGACCAGAACATTCAATACACCAAAAGCAGCCTAACCAAAATCCTATAAAGCTGCAATATGTCATTGACTTTTATACTTAACCATCTTTTACTTCAACACCACATACTAGCTTTAACTCCATTTCCTAGATTCCTTTATTATCAAACAATTTATCATGCCGCAAATGCAAAAATCATGCTGATATATTCAGGACTGCTTTGTTTGAAGTTTGAAGTCTAACTCAAGAACGACAACTGAACTTTTAAACAAATCTTTATTCGAAAATTCACTTTTCAGTAAACTTGTTCTCTCGACACATCTGGCCACATCGGTGGTCAGTGCTGAACTGCCACGCTAAAGCAAAACCGCGCAAAAACAAGCAGCCCCTCCCGAGTCACGTGATCGCGGCTTCCGAACGCCGGGTTTGATACATGCGGGCGTCAGTAGACGCTGCTACAAAGTACTAATTAAGCTACATTAGCCTTGCAATCGTTTTGGTGGTATTAATGAAAAGACACTTAACTCTCTTGTATGATAAACCAATTTAGAGATGATATTTACCTATTTAAAATAAATGGACAACATAATGGGTACAAGGGTATTAAACATCTAGCTGCCAAAGTCAACACTATCATTCATGACCTCAGGATTCCTGAAATGCTTCGCAGCCAATGAAGTATTTCTGAATTGCAATCACCATTGTAACGTTGGGAAACCCAGTCATTAGTTTGCTCACAGCAATGTCTACCAAATAGTCAGAAGATAATAGTTTTAATGATCTTGAAAGAGGGATAAGTATTGACCAGAACAATGGGAGACCATTCTTTGTCAAATAGTGCAGTGGATTTTATTAGGTTTAACATTAGGTTTATAAACATTAGGATTTATGGTTAGAACATGTGACAAACACCTCATTACTGCTAGAAATGCATGGGATGAATTGAGCACTATCACCATTATGAAGGAATTAGCATTAAGCAAACTAATGGAGCTAAAGGCTATTAAGTTCCAAGGATCAGGTGTTTGTGTTCTGGGACAAAAAGAAGAGGTTGCTCAGCTGATGGATGCAATGGTTCTAGGTAACAAAGTATTGGAAAAATGCCAGTCTTACTCTCATTCAAAAATATGGGAAAGTTCACCAAGTAACTATATGTTTAAGAAGGAACTGCAGATGCTGGAAAATCGAAGGTAGTCAAAAATGCTGGAGAAACTCAGTGGGTGAGGCAGCATCTATGGAGCAAAGGAAATATTTCTGAACCCGCTGAGTTTCTCCAGCATTTTTGTCTACCAAGTAAATATAGGCCAGTTAACTTCAAGGCTATTATTGGAAAAATGTTGCAATCAGTTTCTAAGGAGGTACATTTGGAAAATTATAAAGTGATCAAGCAGTGTCAGCAGGCTTCATGCAGGGGAAATTATGTCCACCAAATTTATGAGTGTTCTTGGAGGAAATATCAGCTAGTGTGGATAGTTGGGAATGAGTAAATGTAATGTATTTAGAATTTCATAAAGAGGTTCAACAAGATGATAGCAATGTGGCGCAGCTAATAGAGCTCCTGCCTCATAGCAATAGAGTGCTGGGTTCTTGGGTGATCTTGGGTGCTGTCTGTGTGGAGTTCTAACGTTCTCCCATGACTGCATGGGTTTCCTCCGGGTTCTCCAGTTTCCTACCACATCCCAAAGACATGCGGGTTGCACGATAGGTGCACGAGTAGGCCATTTGGCCCTTCGAGCCTGCCCGCCATTCAATATGATCATGGCTGATCATCTAACTCAGTATCCTGTACTGCCTTCTCTCCATACCCCCTGATCCCTTTAGCCACAAGGGCCACATCTAACTCCCTCCTAAATATAGCCAATGAACTGGCCTCAACTACCTTCTGTGGCAGAGAATTCCAGAGATTTGCCACTCTCTGTGTGAAAAATGTTTTTCTCATCTCGGTCCTAAAAGATTTCCCCCTTATCCTTAAAATGTGACCCCTTGTTCTGGACTTCCCCAACATCGGAAACAATCTTACTGCATATAGCCTGTCCAGCCCCTTAAGAATTTTGTAAGTTTCTATAAGATCCCCCCTCAATCTTCTAAATTCTAGCGAGTACAAGCCGAGGCTATCCAGTCTTTCTTCATATGAAAGTCCTGACATCCCAGGAATCAGTCTGGTGAACCTTCTCTGTACTCCCTCTATGGCAAGAATGTCTTTCCTCAGATTAGGAGACCAAAACTGTACGCAATACTCCGGGTGTGATTTCACCAAGACCCTGTACAACTGCAGTAGAACCTCCCTGCTCCTATACTCAAATCCTTTTGCTATGAATGCTAACATACCATTGTAGGTTAAATGACCTCTGTAAATTGGCTGGTGCGTAGGGAGTAGATAAGAACATGGGTAATATAGAACTAGTGTGAATGGGTGATCGATGGTAAGTGTTGTTTTGATGTGCCTGTTTTCATGCTGCACTCCACGTAACTTGAGGGAGTGCCGCTTAGGTTTACAAGGTTAATTCCCGGGATGGCAGGACTGTCATATGCTGAGAGAGTGTAGCGGCTGGGCTTGTATACTCTGGCATTTAGAAGGATGAGAGGCTATCTTATTGAAACATATAGGATAAAGGGTTTGGACATGCTAGAGGCAGGAAACATGTTCTCAATGTTGGGGGAATCCAGAACCAGGGGCCACTAACGGGTAAGCCATTTTGAACAGAGATGAGGACACACTTTTTCACACAGTGAGATGTGAGCTTGTGGAGTTTTCTGCCTCAGAGGGCAGTGGAGGCTGATTCTCTGGATACATTCAAGAGAGAGCTAGATAGGGCTCTTAAAGATAGCGGAGTCAGGGGATATGGGGAGAAGGCAGGAACGGGGTACTGATTGGGGATGATCAGCCATGATCACATTGAATGGCGGTGCTGGCTCGAAGGGCCGAATGGCCAACTCCTGCACCTAATGTCTATTGTCTATTGACTTCACAAGAAAAGAGTTCACAATGTTAGAGGTAATAATCAGCATGAATAGAAGCTTTTTACAACACAGAGAATTGGGATAAGTGGGTTGTTTAGAAGTTGGTAATCTGTAACCAGTGGGATACTGCACTGGTCTGCGTTTGGATTGTAACTTACAATAAATATTGGTTTTGTCATTATAGACACAAGGAGCTGCAGATGCCAGAATATTACGTAAAACACAATGATCTGGATCTGGCAGTATCTGGGGAGGACATGGATAGATGACTTATTGGTTCAATACCCTTCTACAGACCATTTGGTCATTGTTGCAGTATAAGAGACATATTAAACAATTGATAATAATAATAATAAATTTTATATTTAATGGGCGCCTTTCATACAAAATCTCAAGGACACCTTACATAGTAAAACATATAATCAGAATAAAATAAGTAATAAAGACATCACAGAGACACAAATTAAAAACAGAATTCATTCCAAAAACAGAAAATCAAAAACACAGTGTGAAGAGAGAGCAGCGGCAACCAATTCGTGCCAGCGTCCACTCTCTCTTCACGGCAGCCATCTTGGACACAGACTTACAGGATTACATTAGACAAAAAAATCATCCCCCCACAATGGATACCACTGTGGAGGAAGGCACAATGTCCAGACCCCATCCCCAGTTCACCCCAAAGTCAGGCCTATTGAGGCCACCGCAATTGCCTCTACGGAGGCCCGATGTTCCTGGCCGTTCTCACCGGGTGGTCTTGCCCCGGCGTCGGGAGAGTCCTCTCGGCGGCTGGGCCACCTGGAACGGCCGCTTCCTAGCTTGAGACCGCGGCTTCCGGAGCCAACAAGGACGCACCGAGTTGGAGCTCCTAGGCTCCCGATGTTAAAGCCGGCGCCGCCCTCTCCGCTCCGCAGACCCGCAGCCCGGGGATGTTGCTCTCGCCGGTCCAGCTCACCAGAGCTCCAGCGCGTCGCTCCAGCGCGGCGACCCAGGCAAGGCATCGCCCGCTCCACTCCGCTCCGCGATAGCGCTCCAACACTGTGCCGCCACCGAGGCCAAGCTGCTGGGCGGTGCCCGCCAGGAAACGGCGCTCCAAGCCCGCTGGTAGGCCACGAGGACGGGTCAGCGGGCAGCCCGGAGAAAAAGCTGCCACACCGACCAGGTAGGGACCTAGAAATAAAGTTGAGACCTACCCCCCACATTAAAAAGTCCATATCCCCTACAAACGAAAAACAGGACTCACTAAAAACTATAAAAAAAAACGAATTAAAACGGACGGCTGCTGGCTAGCAGCCGTTCACCAAGATGGCTCCTCCTCCTCCTGATGCACAGCAAGTTTGCACAAAGCTGCCAGAGGTGTAGTTGAGGCAAGTGGAATAACAACATATAAAAGACACTCAGACAGGTACATGGATAGAAACGGTTTAGAGGGATATGGGCCAAGCGCAAGCAAATGGGACTCGCTTAGATGAGGCATCTTGGTTGGCATGAATGAGTTAGAGCAAGGGCCTGTTTCCCTGCTGTATCGCTCTATGACTATATTTCTATTCTCTAAGTAATGATTTTTACACAGAATATTATAACATAAATGAAAGGACCTGACTTTGAAGCAGATCATTTCCATGTTTAAGAAAAAGTTAAATGGTGGTTATAGCAAAGAGGTAAAAAGGGAATAGGATATTTAAATGGGTCAAATAAATAAGATTAGTTCTGCCTTCATGTGTCAAGTGAAAGACCAATACTGACTGCTTAAGCCTGTTTGTGCATGGTAATTCATTAAGGAAATAAAGATAGAGGAAAGAAACAATGGAGAGTACACAGGAAAATCAGTATAGTAACTATTAACTGTTCCTGTGTCAGTGATGACTGACTTTGGCAGAACCACATCAACTTCGTGGAGGAACACATAAAGGCCACATATAAAGGCATATAATGGGTCTTGGCCCAAAATGTCACCCATTGCTGATCGCCAGAGATGCTGCCTGTTCCGCTGAGTTATTCCAGCTTTTGTGTCTATCTTCGGTTTAAACCAGCATCTACAGTTACTTCCTACATATAACGACTACAGCTATCTAAGGATGTAATTTCAGAGCTGAGCTGTTCAAGCTGAATTGCAGAATCAGGCCAGTACTGCCCTGTCTGTTGCACTGACAGCAATTATAGAACCTCATTGTGATGCCATTTATTCATTCTGGGTACCAAGATGGGCAGATACATGGGTAGGAGAGCCTTAGAGGGCCAAATACTAGCAAATTATATATATATGCTGAGAACGTGCTGAGAATTGTTTGTGGCCTCCACACTAACTCTCATGGCAAACTGGCCCGGAACAATCGGCTGTGAAGGTGTGGAGGTGGTCTCCTTCATGCTTCCTTGTGCTTGGTCCTTGTGCTTAATTGAGGCAGGTATATTAACAATATTTTAAACACATTTGGACAGGTACATGGATAGGAAATATTTAGAGGGATACTAGACTAAGTGGGTCCCGTTGGAGCTCTAGTATGGGTGTTGTGGGCTGAATGGACTGGTTTCCAGAGGGCTTGTATGGACATTTTGTGTCAAATTGTGCCAGCTCAGTCACTCAAGCCTGATGTGCTGGCAGCTCACTTATGTCTGGTGGGCTGACAGTTGACTCACGGCTATTCCTTGAAATCCCATTTGAAGCAGGGTGCAAGGCCACCAAATTCAAGTGCAGTTTCCTATCACTTCAAGCAGCGTGCAAGGCCAAAAATTCAAGTACAGTTTCCGACCACTTCAAGCAGGGTGCAAGGCGACCAACTCAAGTACAGTTTCATGCCACTTCAAGCAGGGTGCAAGGCCACCAAATTCAAGTGCAGTTTTATGCCACATCAAGCAGGGTGCAAGGCCACCAAATTCAATGCAGTTTTGTACCACTTCAGGCAGGGTGCAAGGCCACCAAATTTAAGTGCAGTGTCATACCATTTCATGCAGGGTGCAAGGCCACCAAATTCAAATGCAGTTTCATACCATTTCAAGCAGGGTGCAAGGCCACCAAATTCAAATGCAGTGTCATACCATTTCATGCAGGGTGCAAGGCCACCAAATTCAAATGCAGTTTCATACCATTTCATGCAGGGTGCAAGGCCACCATATTCAAATGCAGTTTCATACCATTTCAAGCAGGGTGAAACCATCATAAAACCACCATAAAACTACACAAAACACCACAAAACACCACATAAACACCACACTCACAATTCAGTAAACATTCAGTGTGTTCAGTTGATTCACAGCTTGGACAGAGTCATGACCTCTCACTCCCCATCTTGCAGAGACTGAGCCACACCCACACGTCCGCGTTTTATAATCCCTCCCCCCTCCAACCAGAAGGGTCATGGCCTTCAGGAGAGAGAATCTCAACATTTTTTAATCACTAATAACTCTTTTATTTTTCATCAATGGGAAAAATCCTCTTGGCCTAGGCAACGGAGGGGGACTCTGCATAAATGGCCATAAATCACAGCCATAAGTGGCAGCGTTTTTTCTAAAATCAATATACAGAACAACAGGAAATGTTCAAGATCAGACTTTTAGTAATATAGATGAGGTAGATGCGGAGAGATGGGCCTATTTTAGATAGGGACAAAAAACTGGAGTATCTCAGTGGGACAGACAGCATCTCTGGAAAGAAGGACTGGGAGACGTTTTGGGTTGAGACCCAGAAAAGGATCTCAACCGAACACGTCACCCATTCATTCTCTCCAGAGTTGCTGCCTCCCTGCTGAGTTGCTTCAGCTTTTTGTGTCTATCTTCAGTTTAAACTAGCATCAGTTCCTTCCTATACCTTTGATAGGGCATCTTGATCAGCATGGGCACGTGGGGTGAAGGAGTTGATTACATGCTGTATGACTCCATAACTCTTTATGAAAATGGCTCAAAATTTGTCCCGGTCAGTATTACAAAATGCGGAATATAACACCAGCAGCATATTCTCTTTGATGCCCATTAAACCCCCATCACATGTATCCACCTATCACTTGCCTGACTTTGTCCCACCCCCACCTCTTTTCCAGCTTTCTTCCCCATCACAATAAGTCTAAAGAAGGATTCCGACCCAAAACGACCTTTGTTCATGTCCTCCAGAGACGTTGCCTGACTTGCTGAGTTACTCAAGCACTTTGTGTCATTTCGCTTTTGTAAACCAGCATGCTGTCGCTTGTGTCAAACACATCCCACTACTCTGCATCTGAAATGTGATACTAACGGAATTTTGGAACCACAGAATTCTATTTTGGGGAGATAATAGAGAGACTAGGCAATGGAAATACAGTAGATATCTGTATTTCCATCACACATCAAGCCCTTGACCACCCTGCACAACCATAGCCGTAAACTTGGCTCACCTCCAAACTACTACAGCCTTTGTACTAAGGGTGCTGTTGTATCATTAAATTCTCAATGATTTGCTGAGCCAGTGGAAGTGCTTTAAAATGTTTTATTTGGGCACAGTAGTTACATGCTATCAGAGTGAAGCATTATAAGACGGAATAAAAAGACTGCAGACAGAGTTAAAAGACTGCACATAACTAACAGACAAATGACTGCTTAAATACTGAACATGCAGCTGAAAACAAGCTTCCTTATCTATAGTATGAGTAGAATGCTTACAGTTTACAGTTTACAATTTACAGTTTAGTTCATCGTTACGTGTACCAAGGTACAGTGAAAACCTTTTGTTGCATGCCATCCAGTCAGCAGAAAGGCAATACATGATTACAATCAAGCCATTTACAGTGTAGAGATACACGATAAGGGAATAACATTTAGTGCAAGGTAAAGCCAACAAAGTCCGATCAAGGATAGTCCCAGGGTCACCAAGGAGGTAGATAGTAGTTCAGCACTGCTCTCAGATTGTGGTAGGAAAATTCAGTTGCCTGATAACAGTTAGGAAGAAACTGTCCCTGAATCCGGAGGTGTGCGTCTTCACAATTCTATACCTTTTGCCTGATGAGAGACGGAAGAAGAAGGTGTGGCCAGGGTGTGACTCGTCCTTGATATGTATGGCTATTAATCTTTTATAGTGTCTCGTACTGGCTCAAAAATCAATCACCTATGGGGTTTTCCTTCTTTATGCTGACAGTTCTGCCTGGGTTCTTATCAGTGGTAACCTTGAGTTCACAGCCTGTTCTTTGTCTCTGTGCTGATGTTCACAGAATATCCTTTTCAAGGAGTTCGATGTTTGGAATAAACTGATCCCACCATGCTCTGCAAACCCCAAATAAAAGATCGACAAACCCTTCCAAATTTGTTGCAAACCCCTACAGATGCACTCCATATTTTGGCTTGCAGTATTTGGTCTGGTTTACCTCATAAAATTGGGAATTCAGCATATATTAATTTGTTCTGTTGTTGCATTTAGTGTGCCTGTAAACCTACACCAATTAAGAATTTCATTGTTTCGGTCCCCTTGCATATGACAATTAAAAACTTTGACTTATGATAATTTAGCCAGATTTCTATGTAAGATAAGATAAGATAAGATAGAATTTATTGCCACACAACCAGGGTCGGTGTAATTTGGGTTGTCAGCAGCGATACAATAATAAAGAACACACAACCACAATAAAACTGTAACACAAACATCCACCACAGCATTCATCACTGTGGTGGAAGGCACAACATTTGGCCAGTCCTCCTCCATTTCCCCCCCGTGGACAGGACCAGAGTCCAGAGTCAGTCCAGGATCGGCTCTTCCTCACCGGAGACCGCGGCTTTAAGTTGGTGTAGGCCGCAGGCCGGCGGTCAAGATTTAAAGTCTCCGCCGCAGCCAGAAGCACCGCAGACTGCAGGGCCGGCGGTCGAAGCTCCCCTCCAGGGGTGATGGTAAGTCCATGCCGGCCCCGCGGTAGAAGTTGGCCGCGGGCCGGCAGTGATGGCTTCTTCTTCCCCCGGGTCCCCCACGAGGGATCCCGGGCACCAGCTGGAGCTCTGCAGACCGCGACTTCAGGCCGCGACTTCAGGCTGCCGGCTGCCCCGGGCCAGTGAAACGGAGCGCTCCCCTCCAGCGAGCCCCAGCGAGGGCTCACCCGCTCCACGCCGAGAGTCCACGCTGCGCCCGCTGCTGAAGCCCCGGGCGCGTCTCCGGGAAAGGCCGCGCCGATCCTTGTTGTTAGGCCACGGGGGAGGCGACCTGGAAAAAGTTGCCTCTCCATCGAGGAGGCGACCAAAGCGGTTTCCCCCTTACCCCCCCACACCACCCCCCACACAAAACACACAAAGGAACATTAAATACACACTTTAAAATATACTAAAAAATAAAAAAAAGTTGAAAGGACTGACGCGCTGCTGACATGGCTGCACACAGAGGAGCGCCCCCTACAGACCCCGTCACGGTTACTCACGGTTATTGACTATGTCACGGTTTCCTGTAATTAAACCAACAAATAAGGTCAGAAAACGCAGGCTGAGAGAACTCATGGCAAAATGCATTGCTAGTTGGCTTCAAGACAGCAAGCTGAGTATGTGAGTAAGGGGAAAGCATTGAGTCGTGCTGTTCCACACTAATCAGTGCTGAAACCACTGCTGTTCACAATTTGTGAATAATTTAGACTCTGCAATCCAAACTACAATTTTTACATTTGCAGATGTAACGCAATTAATGTGTGGTGGGAGGATAGTCAAAATCGAGGACAACAAAAAATGATAGGAGGACATTAATAAAGTTGCAAAATAGGCAAAGATAATTGGTAAATGAAATTCAACACAGATTAATATAAGGCAATATATTTTGGTTAGAAGAACTGAGAGATCACAGGTAACTGGCATTAACAGAAATTAATATAAACACACACATCTGAGGAAAGAATAGTCCAGGCTTCTTTAATCTGGAGAAAAGAAGGCTGAAGGGTGACCTAACTGAGGTCATAAAAATTAAGGAATATGTTATCTACGGGAGAGAGCATGAATTGTGATTTAAAAATTGTCACTAAGAAATTCACAAGTGAATTCAGATGTAAATTTACTCTAAAAATGAATTTTGCTATAATCGGGAGTGGTTGAGGCATATGCTGTAAAGTGGAGATATTTAGGGGAGACTGCACAATCATTTGAGTGAGAAATAAATAGAGGGTTATATTATTTAAATAGACTTAGTAAGTAAAAACTAGAAGAGGTTTGGGTGGTTGAGCTAATTTGCAAGCTTTGCTGTATATCATATGTAACTCAATGTAGTATGCAAATACTTCCAATAGGATAGCAAATAAGGCTGAACTTCAGAGGCACACAAGGAATAGGCAAATGCTGGAATCTTGAGTAATAAACAAAGCAATTTAGCGGATCACAAATCTGTGGAGGGAATGGAACTGTGATGTTTTGGATCATCCTTCTTCAGACTGCAGATTAACTTATTTCTGTTCAGTGATATTTGTTCAGGACACCTAGTAGAAAGTTCTTAAGAAGGGTCTCGACCCGAAACGTCATCTATTCCTTTTCTTCTGATGAGAGACGGAAGAGATGCTGTCTGATCCGCTGAGTTGCTCCAGCTTTTTATGTCTATCTTTGGTTTAAACCAGCATCTGCAGTTCCTTCCTACACACCTAGTAGACTTGTTCAGCCTTACTCAAATGCTGTTTTGGGAGTCCAATAGTTCCCCTAAAGGGCAGAAAAAAAACATAGTTTAATGTCTCATCTAACAGATTGAAACATAGAAACATAGAAAATAGGTGCAGGAGTAGGCCATTCGGCCCTTCGAGCCTGCACCGCCATTCAATATGATCATGGCTGATCATCCAACTCAGTATCCTGTACCTGCTTTCTCTCCATACCCCCTGATCCCCTTAGCCACAAGGACCACATCTAACTCCCTCTTAAATATAGCCAATGAACTGGCCTCAACTACATTCTGAGGCAGAGAATTCCAGAGATTCACCACTCTCTGTGTAAAAAATGTTTTACTCATCTCAGTCCTAAAAGATTTCCCCTTTATCCTTAAACTGTGACCCCTTGTTCTGGACTTCCCCAACATCGGGAACAATCTTCTTGCATCTAGCCTGTCCAACCCCTTAAGAATGTTGTAAGTTTCAATAAGATCCCCCCTCGAGTGATATTCAAAATGGGAAGCAAAATCAGCATAAATATAAATAATTGAAAGAATCCGATTTCTGATTGACACGTAGCTGAAAATTTAAAAGATATGTTTTGAACCAAAATTAGTACGAAAGACCTAAATGCTACACAGATTAACAAGGACTGTAGAAGAAAAGCTTTGGTAGATCACTGGAGAGATCAAATTCAAGCTCCTTACAGCTGCTAGAGAGCCCAAAGAAAAATATATACAAATTTTAATAAAAATCTTCCACAAATCCTGCTGTCAGTCATTCCCTCCAGCCTTGGCAACACTCGCTTATAATGTGATTTCCAAAATAAACAGAAGGTATAACCTAATTAAATATTTCTCTCATTTATTTGCAAATGACAAGCTCTTGTGAATTTGTTCAATTTGAACCAGTTTCAATCTTCTTGAATATCCAAAATCTGACCCAACTGGAATTAATTGATATTCAAAAACTACTTGCTCAGTACTCATTATGATGCATTTGCGATAATGATGAAAGCTGGAGACTGACTCTTGGGGATCAAGCTGCTATGGGATATATGGACTGAAAACTTATCAGGCCAAATGATTTCTTTGTTACCATCCTTTAACTTAATAATCAACATTCCATTAAAACAAGGCAGCCAATTATTTTGTAGGAAGGAAGGTATTTGTTTAAACCGAAGATAGACCCAAAAAGCTGGAGCAACTCATCGGGTCAGATAGCATCGCTGGATAAAAGGAACAGGTGATGTTTCGGGTCGAGACCACAAATGTGCTATAGAGCCCTTATGTTGTTTTCTTGTTTGATTTTCTTCTTCCCCCTCCTTACATCTCCTGAAGTCAATAATTCACGCAGAACCGGTACCGGCTGTTCTCTGATGTTGCATCTATGTGTTTATTTGTGAACCTACACAATGGTGTCAGAAGGCTTGTGAGACAAAACTATACAATCAGATAAATTTATTGCACAGCTGGAAGTCATTAAGAACATAAGAAATAGGAGCTAGAGTAAGCCGCCCATCCCTTTGAACCATTGAATACATTGAGATCAGGGCTGATATTCTGCATCAGTAGCATTTTCCAACACAAATCGATAGGGTGGTGAAGAAGGCATATTGTATATTGGACAGGACATGGAATATAAGAGTCGTGATGGGATACGGCTTTATATTACTTTGTTTAGGCTGCATTTGGGGCATTGTGTGTGGTTCTGGTTGCTTCAATACAGGAAGGATGTGGAGGCTTTGGAGAAGGTGCAGAACAGGTTAAAAGATATGCTGTAGGAAGGAACTGCAGATGCTGGTTTAAACCGAAGGTAAACACAAAAATCTGTAGTAATCAGCGGATCAGACAGCATCTCTGGAGAAAAGGAATAGGTGACGTTTCGGGTTTAGACCCTTCTTCAGACTGCCAGATTAAAGGGTACTAGCTATAAGGAAAGGTGGGTTAAACTTGGATTGTTTTCACTGGAGTGTCAAAGGCTGAGAGAAAGGCTGAGAGTCCTACTGCAGTTATACAGGGCCCTGGTGAGACCGCACCTGGAGTATTGTGTGCAATTTTGGTCTCCTAATTTGAGGAAGGACATTATTGCTATTGAGAGAGTGCAGCGTAGGTTCACCAGGCTAATTCCCAGGATGGCGGGACTGACATATGATGAAAGAATTGGCCGACTAGGGTTGTATTCACTGGAACTTAGAAGGATGAGAGGATATCTTATAGAAACATATAAAATTCTTAAAGGATTGGACAGGCTAGATGGAGGAAAGATGTTCCCGATGTTGGGGGAGTCCAAAACCAGGGGTCACAGCTTAAGACAGAGATGAGGAAAAATTTCTTCACCCAGAGAGTTGTGAATCTGTGGAATCCTCTGCCACCGAAGGTAGTGGAGCCCAATTCACTGGATGTTTTCAAGAGTTAGATTTAGCTCTTAGGGCTAAATGAATCAAGGGATATGGGGAAAAAGCAGGAACGGGGTACTAATTTTAGATGATCAGCCATGAACATATTGAATGACGGTGCTGACTCGAAGGGCTGAATGGCCTATTCCTGCACCTATTCTTCTATGTTTCTATGAAAACCTAATGGAATTTTCTAAAATTATGAGATGCATAGACAGGCAGAATCTTTTTCCCAGGGTGGAAATGTCAATAATTAGAGGGTATAGTTTAAAGGTGAGAGGGACAAGGTTTAAAGGGAATGTGAAGAGCAAGTATTGTTTAACTCAAAGAGTGCTGGGTGCCTGGGATAACCTTCCAGAAGTTGTAGTGGAACTAGATATGACAGTGAGATTTAAGACGCATTTGGATAGGCACAGGATATGCAGGGAATGGAGGGGTATGGATTTTGTGCAGGCAGAGGAGATAATTTTAACTTGGCCTCATATTCAGCATGGACATTGTGGCCCGAGGACCTGTTCCTATGCTCTATGGTTCTGTTTTAGGTATTATCCCCATATCCTTTGATAACCAGAAATCTAACAAAACTCCTAGATACAAACGACCATTGACAATGTCTCTGTGACTTTCCCAGTTGGAGAGTTCCGAAGATTCCCTATCCTATTGACAAAAATCCATCTCACCAGAGTATGAGATAGCCAATCCTTTGTTCTGAAACAGTGCCACCTGGTTCAAGGTTGCTTAGTCAAGGCAATGCTTCTGACCCCAAAGGTCGTCGTCCATTCCCTCCACAAATGCTGCCTGTCCTGCTGAGTTTCTTCTGCTCTTTGTGGTTTCATTCACTGCAGCTAGCCTGTCAAGCTCTCTAGGAATTGTGTACACTTGGCAGAAATATTCTCCTCTTCTAAACTGTAAAGGATACAATCTATATCTACTCTACCTCTTCTCACACCTATTAGAGTCATAGAGTCAGACGGCACAGAAACAGGCCCTTCAGCCAAACTTGTAAACGCCGACCAAGATGCCCCAGTCCCACCTGCCAGTGTATAGCCTGTATCCTCTAAACCTTTCTTAGATCAGCCGTTCACACAAGTTCTATATCATCCCACTTTTTGCATCCACCCCCTACACTCTAGGGGCAATTTACAGAGAACTAATAACCTACAAACCTGTAAAGGGCCTGTCCACGAGCATGCGACTCCATGCGGCAAGCGCGACCTAACGTGGTCGCTTGAGCCGTACGGCCTCGCGGGGCCGGTCCCACTTCGATCGCTGGAGCCGTATGGAGTAGTGTGGAGCTGGTCCCGACATCGCGCGGGGCTCCGAAAAACTGACACTGTTCAAAAATTCCGCGCGGCAATGGCCTACTGGCCCGTAGCCGCCTCGACGCCGTACGCACCGCCTCGACGCCGTATGTCATGCGTGAACTTCCAGCGGACTTCGCTCAAACTTCATGTCACTCACTCGACCTCCGGGCGGCACCCGCTTCTGGTTTGGTCGCGCTTGCCACATGCAGTCGCATGCTGGTGGGACAGGCCCTTTAGCTCGCACTTGCCGCATGGATTTGCATGCTCGTGGGACAGGCCCTTAAGTCTTCAGGAGACGTGGGAGAAAATCGGAGCCGCTGGAGGAAATCCATGCAGCCACCGAGAGAACGTGCAAACTTCACACAGACAGCACGCGGGGGCAGGATTGAACCCGGGTCTCTAGCACTGTGAGGCAACAATTCTATTAGTTGTGCCACTGTACCACAGAATGATACACTTTCCACGGTCCTTACGCTGACTGGTTAGCATGCAACAAAAGCTTTTCACTGTATCTTGGTACATGTGACGATAAACTCCACTGTGGTTTCATACTGTTTGAATATGATCTCCTTGCTCTTACACTTCACACTTCACGCATTTCTGTTAGCCTTCTTAACCATATTACCTCTCTGTCCTGCTCCCTTCACCAATGTGTAGACATGCACTCCTAGATTGCTCTGTGATTCCAGATTCCTACCATAATTATGCAATGATCATGTATTCTATTGCACTGCGTAGCATCACACTTTGCAAAATTAAATTACATCCCCTGCTTTAATGCCCACCAGGACCAATCAATAAACGTCTTTCTACAATGTTGAATTGTAGAATTCCTCGTCATCAACTGCCAATTTTGATATAATCAGCAAACGTAACCACGGCTTCTGCATTTAAGCTCAAATTATTAATATATCATAAAACTTAACTGAGTACTCTCTTGCATGCTCCAATGCATAATACATTTTAACCTTTGAAGGTCATCTTGCCTGTCCCCTTTGCTTTCACCCACTGAGTCAATTTTAACTTCAACCTACTACTTGCCCTTAAAAGTGAGCATAATTATTGTAATTCGTTGTTTCTTCACGTTTACACAACTGCATATTCAGTAATCGTTACCAAACAGCAAAGAAAGGCACTTGTCTAATTTTTGCCCAAATTTGAGGAAGGAGAAGCCAGTTATGTTATTGTGTCCCCAGTACTTTCCCAGCAGACTCATTAAATTCATGGTAGCTTCAGTTTAAGAAATGAGATGAACAGAAAGCCAGGAGCTGTGAGGCAGAAGGTGTGGTTCAGCTTTATTATTGTCACCTGTACCGAGGCACATTGAAAAGCTTTGTTTTGCATGCAATCCAATCAGATCAGATAATACCATGCATAATGCAGTCTAGTCAAACGTAAATACTATAGATTGAGCAAAGACAAATATACAGTGCAGAATATAGTTCTCAACATTGTTGTGCATCAGTTCCATAAACAAAGTCCAATGTCTGCAATGGGGTAGAGGAGAATCTGACAGAACCCTAGCTTATGGAAGGACAGTTCAGAACCTGATAGCAGAGGAGAAGAGCCTATTCCTGTATGAATTCTGCCATTGAGATTATGATGCAAATCATAATTGAAAACATAGAGGCAGGACAATAACAATATCATTGTCACATTTGCTGAAGTATAATGAAAAGTAGAAACATGGAACTGCAGAAGCTGGTTTACAAAAAAAGACACAAAGTGCTGGAGTAGCTCAGCATGTCAAGCAGTATCTCTGGGGAACAAGGACAGGTGATATTTGGGGTTGGGAATCTTTTCAGACTGATCAGTCTGAAGTGTTACCTTTCCATGGTCTCCAGAGATGCTATGCTGAGTCTTAGCCCTGTCCCATTGTACGAGTTCATTCAAAGAGTTCTCCCGAGTTTGCTCTGATTCGAACTCGGAGATTTACGGTAGTGGCCGCTCGTACGAAGTCCGGGCTCTCGTGGACATTTTTCAACATGTTGAAAAAGCTCGCGAGTCTTCCCGAGCTTACCGTGTTTCCCGAGTACCTGCCGTTAGCGTTACGAGCCGCTAAGAGATGTCCCCGAGCTCCGACGTACCCGCTACGTTGATTCTACGTGCTTACCACGAGTGGTTTTAAAAAAAACTCGGGATAGCACTTGAATTAACTCGTAAAGTGGGACAGGGCCATTACTCCAGCATTTTTTCATTGTAACTCAAAAAAGAAACAAAATGCTAAAGTATTTAGCAATACTCCAGCATTTTGTCTCTTTTTTGAGGTACAATGAAAAGCATTGTCTTGCAAGCAATTTAAACATAACAGATATACCATACAGAAATACAATCACTTCAAACTCAAATAAAATTGAGAGAGCAAAGGAGAAGATACAGAGTGCAGAATATAGTCCTTAACATTGCAGTGTATTCTAGTACATCAGTTCCATAAACACATTACAATCAAGCAGCATTACTATTGTAATTTGACAAATTTATTAGGCTGCTTAGGGCATGCTGGAAAGACTGCTTAGAGCATGGAAGAACATTTATTTGACTGCTTAGAGCATGAAAGAAAACCAGTATATGCAGTCAATATTTCCTGGATACATTTGATACAGTGCTATATTATGAGCTCATGGAATAGGACAGAATGTTGACTAATTAACAGGAAACAGAGAGTTGGGAAAAACGGGTTATTTTCATGTTGGCAAGCTACGACCAATGGTTGTCATGGCAAATATTGCTAGAACCTCAATTATTTACAGTCTACTTAATTAGTTAACTGAAGTGTAGAGTGCCTTGTCGCCAGATTAGTTGATTGAATTAGAATTTGGTGAGAAAGTAGGTTGTGAGGAGAACAGAAGGGTCTACAAAAGGATTACAAATCTAACTGTTTAAAACATTTTACCGCAAATTATTTCTGAAGATCAGACAGGTTTTATTAAAAATCGTTATTCATACTTTAACGTTAGGACATAAATGAATATTGTATATACTGCTTCAAATAAAATTCCAGAATGCGTCATCTCACTTGATGCTGAGAAGGCATTTGACAGACTAGAATGGGGATACATATTCAATACACTTGAAACATTTAAGATTGGTCCAAAATGTATCTCTTGGATCAAGCTGATATATCATATACCTCAAGCTTCTGTACTTACCAATAATCAGAGATCCCCTTTCTTTAGGCTCTTTCGAGGTACTAGACAGGGCTGTCCTTTAAGCCCTTTATTGTTTGATATTGCTTTGGTAGCTTTGGCCACTGCTCTTAGGGAATCCCCCAATATTTGAGGTATTGGCCGTGGGAATAAGACATATAAGCTATCTCTCTATGCAGATGATCTGTTATTATATATTTCTAATCCAGAGAAATATATTCCTGCAATAATAGCTTTACTTAACCAATTAAGTAGTTTTTCTGATTATTGTAACGGCACCAAACGTGGTGAATAAGGCCAGACATCAGGCAGGTTCAAGCAGTAGTTTTATTCAGGTGTTAGATGTTAAGTTGGTCGGCAAACGTAATTATCATTGCTGCTGTAGCTGAGCGAGGTTGGTCTCTCGGGCGTAGCTACCTGTTGACTGCCCAGGTCTCGTGGTGAGATAAGCTTAAGTAGCAGGACACTCCCCCTAGCCCATGATGTCACGTGCCAGCCCTCGTAGCTGCTGATGAGGGTTCGACCATAAGTGGTCTGTGTATCAGCTGACGCCACATTATAAATTTAATAGATAGATAGATAGATATAATTTATAGCCACACAACCAGGGTTGGTGGAAATTTGGGTTGTCAGCAGCAGTACAATAATAAAGAACACACAATAAAACTGTAACACCAACATCCACCACAGCATTCATCACTGTGGTGGAAGGCACAAAATTTTGGCTAATCTTAGTTAGAGTGAGCTTTTTCCACTAAACAATCAAATTTCGAATTATGGACAGTTTCCATTTAGATTAACTACTGACTGTTTTACTTATTTAGGTATTAAGATTACCAAGAAACACAAGGACCTATTTAAAGCCAATTTTGTCGCCTTAATTGACCATGTCAGCCAACGGTTTACTAAGTGGTCACCAATGTCCTTATCCCTAATCGGCCGAATCAGTGCTATTAAAATGTTTACTCTTCCTAAATTTTTATATTTATTTCAGATGATACCCATTTTTATTTCTAAATCTTTTTTTGATATTATTGATTCAAAAATTCCTTCATATATATATATGGCAGAATAAAAATCCCAGACTAAGTAAAAAATACTTAGAGAAATTTTAAAAAAGATGGTTGTTTGGCATTGCCGAACCTTACATTTTATTATTGGGCAGTTAATGCTCATTATTTAACGTTTTGGGCAAAAGATTTAGAAGATACCCAATGTCCAGGATGGATCAACCTTGAACGTGATTCTATGCAAGGGTTATCATTGGCTTCTATCCTAGGGGCCTCATTACCTTTTACAATTATGAGATTGAGTATATATATATGATTAACCCAATAATAAGACACACATTGCGAAAATGGTTTCAATTTCGTAAGTTTTTTGAATTGAATGATTTTATCTTATCGAGTCCTATCATATCTAATTTTTTCTTTCAACCCTCTAGTACTGATCAAGCCTTTCTGCTATGGAAGAGGAAGGGATTAGTATTTTTTCGTGATTTGGTTTTAGACGGTTGTTTTATGTCTTTTGAACAACTATCCAATAAATATCATCTACCTAATTCACATTTTTTTAGATAGTTACAAATTAGACATTTTTTGAAGGCTATTTTACCCTCTTTACCATTATCATATCAAACTGAATTCACCGGGAAAAAATTACATTTGAACCCTTATCAGAAAGGTATAATAATGACTATGAGTTGATTTTGAAATTACAAGTAGGTACATCTGATAAAATTAAGAATGATTGGGAAAGAGAACTTCAAATTTCTTTACCTATACAGAAATGGGAGAGGATTCTTCAATTAGTCAATGCCTCTTCAATGTGTGCAAGACACGCTCTGATACAATTTAAGGTGGTTCACAGAGTTCATATGTCAAAAGATAAGTTAGCTAATTTTTATGGTCATATAAATCCTACCTGTGACAGATGTAACTCTGAATGGCTTCGCTGACTCATATGTTTTGGTTTTGCCTAATTTTGGAAAAATATTGTAAATAGATTTTTGATACTATTTCTGTAGTTTTAGGTATTGATTTACAACCTCATCCTATTACTGCAATTTTTGGGTTACCAATGTTAGATTCTATTCATCTGTCCTGTTGAGCCCGTCGGTTGATTGCTTTTACTACATTAATTGTCAGAAAATCTATTTTATTTAAATGGAAAGACTCTGACCCTCCTACCACATGGTATTCTGAAACGATATTATGTTTAAATTTAGAAAAAAATTAGGAGTGACATTATTGAACCCTCGGTTAAATTTGATAGGACTTGGGAAACTTTATTCTATATTTTCACACAATATAAATTGTTCCCTCTCCAGCCATTATAATATATTTTTTTACCTTTATACGGTGGAACGGATTTGACGACAAACTGTTGACATTTTTTTTGCAGCCCATATTCTGTTTTGTTTTGTTAAGGGTTTTGTTTTTTTTTGTCTTTTTTAAATATATACAAATACTCTTTTAACTGTTTATCTATATTTACATAGAGACTGGGAGGTCTATACCCAATATGTATTTTGACACTGGATTTATATTTAGGTTACATTTGTTGTTAATGTAATCCTGATCCCTATGTATTAATATCACTGTTATGTTTATCTTTTTTTTTTGAAAATTTAATAAACATATTTAAAAAAAAAGAATGATTACAAATGTGAAAAACAAAAAGATAGATGAAATATAATGTGGGGACATTAAGATTATCCTGTTTGAGATGAAAATTAGAAAAGCAGAATCTATCTATACATAACTAAAACTCTGATCTTGCGCTCTTACAGTTTGCATGGTTTTTCTGTTTGTGCAAAAACGGTACATGATAGCACTACAATTTTTCGCCACCTTACTCACCATTCTCCTGTGCTCAAGTGTAACAAGTTTAAAAGTTATTAAGGTTTAACATTCTTAAAAACCGCGCATGTGCCGATTGGCCTCCTCTCCTGCCAGTCACCACCACGCAGATTGGTCTCCTCTCCTGTCAGTCATCCCGGACAGCGACGCCCAGGCCGGTATGGCAACGCCACATTGGTTGGCCAGGTCCTCTGTCACTCACCAGCGGGGAGAATAAAGCTGAAGGAGCAGAGCGAGCAGAGTTTGTGCATCACCGCTGGCTGGAGCGCGGCTGGAGCGGCATCAACCAGATCCTGGCCCACTGTGAGGCCAACTGCTGCCACCTCGAGAACTTGGGGAGGTGAGGACGGAGACTCTGAGGCCAACTCTGAGGCCGACTGTGAGGCCAACTGCGAGGCCGACTGCTGCAACCTCGAGATCTTGGGGAGGGAGAGTGGGGGAATTGAGGGAGAGTAGGGAGGGAGAGGGGGGTGGTGGAGGAGGTGAGGAGGGAGAGAGGGTTATAGGGGAGGTGAGGAGTGGGGGAGCTGGGCGATAGAGGGATAGGAGGGGGTTAGGGAGGGGAAAGGCATTATGGAGGGAGAGAGGGAGTGACTAAGGGTAGAGGAAATTAGAGGGAGGGAGAGGTGAGGGAGGGATTGGGGAGGGGAGGAGGAATGGAGAAAGATCCTGGGGAGGTGAGGAGGGAGAGTGGGGGATTGAGGGAGAGGAGGGGGTAGGGAGGAGTAGGGGAGGTAAGGAGGGAGAGTGGGGGAGGAAGAGAATAGAGGGATAGGAGGGGGTAGGGAGGGGAGATGAGTTATGGAGGGAGGGAGTGACTGAGGGTATGGGAAAGGTGTGGGAAGGATTGGGGAGGGAAGGAGGAGAGGGGAAAGAAGAGGGAGGATAGAGTGGAGGGGAAGGGAGCTCTGGGGGATGAGGGGAAATGAGCCACGCCTGCACAGTTAGGGGCTATGGGTGAGTGGTGGAATATTGGGTTGGGGGAACAGGTTGCATTGGGGGAACGGGTGAGTGGTGGAATATTGTGTTAGGGCACGGGTTGCATTGGGGGACCAGGCCTCCCGTGTGACTGGGATCCAACGGGTCCCACTTAGTCCAGTATTGTATAAATTTAGATACTGCAGAATTATGTTGTACACTGGAATTTGGACTTCAAAGTGCTGGAAACACAAACATTTGGCATGTAATTATGGAAACAGAAGGAATATTAGTTTAATTTAGTTTATTATTTTCATGTGTGTTTCCCCAATCTATTCCTCTCATGATTTTGTACACCTCTATAAGATCATCCTTCATCCTTCTGCACTCCAAGGAATGGAATCCTAGCCTGTTCAACCCCCTATAGCTCAGCCCCTTTGAGTCCTGGCAACATCCTTATAAATCCTCTTTGCAGTGTGTCCAGACTGACAACATCTTTCTTATAGCATTGTGCCCAAAACTGAACACAATACTCCAAATGTAGCCAAATATTACTGCAATATGACCTCTCAACCTCTATACTCAATATTCTGACTGATGAAGTCCAAAAGCCTTTTTGACCACCATATCTAACTGTGAGCCACGTTCAAGGAAATATGTAACTGCACTTCTAAATCCCTTGGCTCTACAACACTCCCCAGGGACTGTGCAGGTCTTGCCCATGTTAGACTTCCCAGAATGTACCCATATTTATTTGAGTTAAATTCCATCAACCGTTCCTCAGCCCACCTGCCCAAACAATCTAGATCCTGCTGCAATTTTTGACAACCATCTTCACTCTCTACAAAACCATCCACTTTTGTGCCATCTGCAAACTTGCTAATCATGCCATGTACATTCTCATCCAAATCATTGACATAGATGACAACCAGGCTTATAGTCGGAAAAGTAACCTTCAACCATCACCCTCTGCTTCGTTCCATGGAGCTAATTTTCTGTCCATTCAATTATCTCTCCTTGGATCACATGTGCTCCAGAGCAGCCTACCATGTGGAATCCTTTCGAATGCTTTGCTGAAATCCATATATATAATGTCTACAGTTCTGTCCACATTAACGTTTTTGATCATATCTTCAAAAATCTCTTGTGGCTCTCCTCAAGGATAGCCATGCTAATTTTTAAGGAGATCTATTCAGTCCTTAGCCACCATTTTACTCTTAATATACCCGTAGAATCTCTTGGGATTTATGAAATAAACTCTCATTGAATAAGTTCATCAGATGTTCAGATTTTTGTGGAACAGAAATACATAGCATCAGCACCTGTTTCACATTTCCTACTGGCACATTTAATGAAGTGCTTCATTAGGACCATTGTGATACAAAGAGAGACATTTCCACACTATTTCTGGTTTCCTTTGTTGACGTTCAATAAATGCGTTGATTTTAAATTGTGTACTGGACAAAGCACTGGTGTTTCTCCTAAAAAGCTGAAATAAAAAAAGAAAATGCTGAAAACACTCAGCGGGTCAGTAGCATCTGTGCAATGAAAAGGACACGTAATGTTTCTGGTGAATTCCTTCGTCAAAACACATAGAGATTTTTAGCACAATTTGTTTGATTGTACTCAAGTATGGTAGGATCTGCCTAGATAGAACATAGAAGAGTACTGCACAGAAACAAGCCCTTCAGCCCACAATGTCTGTGCCAAATGTGATGCCAAGATAAACAAATCAAATCCAGCAGCAGGCGATTGTTATCCCTCCATTCCCTTCATTCCCATGTGCCTACCTTAAAGCCTCTAAAATGCCACTGTTGTATTGGTCTCCACCATTACCCTTGGCAGGGTTTTCCAAGCACCTACCACTCTCGGTGTGAAGAAACATGCTTTGACCAGCTCTTTAAAATTTGGCCCCCGTGTCACCTTAAAGCTAGACTTTGACATTTCCTGGGATAGTCTACAAACAAATGTTTTCACTGCATCTCTGTATATGTAACAGGCATAAACCAATACCAAATCAAATTTAAGCCCAACCGAGATTCAACTCCTGTTGTAACTATTTCAAACAGCTACTTCTAATCTGAAGTTATAAACAAATGGAAGGAGATGTGGGAATAATTTTTTTAAAACCCAGGAGATTTGCCTGACCCAGAGGTCTGGAAGCTGCCAATAAAGTTGGATTGGGTGGACACAAGAGAATGCTGATGTTGATTTACCAAAAAAGGACACAAAGTGCTGGAGTAACTCAATGGGTGAGGCAGCATCTCTGGAAAACATGGATAGGTGACGTATCTGGTGGGACCTTTCTTCAGACTGAAGATGTTGGGGTGGGTGTCTGAAAGCACCCAGAAACTCATTTGTGAAAGGGTCAGGACCTTTCCTAAAACCCATTTTCGTAAGCTGGTTTTCACTGGTTGATAAGTACAGTTTTCTCTTTTTTTAAATTCCATCAGGCTTTTTAACTTATATGGATGCTCTCTGGTGTGTATCCATTAACACTCTTTGTGTGAACAGTCATGTCATAAATTTGCAAACAAAATAAGGAATGGGACTGGAAGGATGATGCATTTTGCTTCATGAGGGGTTTGCTGTGGCAGACAAGCTAACCCCTGAGAACGTGAAGGCTTTTCATTTCATGTTAGCAGCAATGTGTAATGGAGTACACAGAGCTCTGAGGATACAATCCATAACAGGCTTCACCTTTGGGAATCTGCTGCTCTGTAAAATCAGCGAGACTGTTTGTGCTGCTGACAGTCGTCTGCAGAGAGGGAGATGAACCCTGATGTTTGTGCAGAAACTGATGCCTCTGTGACTTGCTTCACACTTTGAATATTGCATATCAAATGTGTGACCTTGAGGTGAACTGAATAGCAAAGGTTGCATGCCATTATGACTATCAACAACTGTAAGCAATGCTGCGTTGAAGTTTAGGTCCAGGTTCACTACTGTCACATGGACCGAGATACAGTGAAAAACTTTGTTTTGCATACTATCCAAACAGATTATTTAGTATTATACATAAATATAGTCATGTCAAACTCAAGTCCCATAAATAGAGCAAAGGGGAAGGTAGATACAAAGTACAAAATAAAGTTCTCAGCATTGTAATGTTCCAGTTCCATAGACAAAGGCCAATGCCCACAATGGGGTAGGGGTGAATAGGACTAGCTTTTGAAAGCCTGATCACAGTAAGGAAGAAGAAGTTGGCTGGAATATGCGGTGTAACATTATTCCAGTGATGATTCCTATCTCTTATGTTGTCATAGATGGCTGGACTGTCATATGTTGATAGAATGGAGCGGCTGGGCTTGTATACTCGGGGAATTAGAAGAATGAGAGGGGATCTTATTGAAACGTATAAGATTATTAAGGGATTGGACATGCTAGAGGCAGGAAACATGTTCCTGATGTTGTGGGAGTCGAGAACCAGGGGCCATATTTTAAGAATCAGGAGTAGGCCATTTAGAACGGAGATGAGGAAAAACTTTTTCACCCAGCGTTGTTAATCTGCGGAATTCTCTGCCTCAGAAGGCAGTGGAGGCCAATTTTTTGGATGCTCTCAAGAGAGGGTTACATAGAGCTCTTAAAGATAGCGGAGTCAGGGGATATGGTGAGAAGACAGGAACGGAGTACTGAAGGTGGATGATCAGCCATGATGACTGTGAATGGCGGTGCTGGCTTGAAGGGTCGAATGGCCTACTCCAGCACCTAATGTCTATTGTCTATTGTCTATTTTTCATGGGAAAGACAACAAAATTCCTGAAACCCTCAAGCGCAAAGATTGTTTCGACTTTTTCTCAGGGAATTACAAGCTCTTGCAATGAAGATACAGCATCTGCGTGAACACCAAGGTTTCTTGCAAACGCTGCACAGTTGGACATTAATCATTTTCATTTCCAACATTTCATTTGGTGCATGCCCAAGGATTTAGCAAGTGGCTGTGTAATGGGCCTGTCCCACTTAGGCGTCTTTGTAAGCGACTGCAGGAGATTATGCAGTCGCCACATGTTCGCAGGTGATTGCTGGGTAGTCACCTTCATGGTCGTGAGGAGTTCCCACATTCTGGTAACTAGACGCGGCCACATTATGGTCGCCATGAAGAGTAGCGAGAATTCACGTGCCGTAGGTAGATCGCTAGGTGGTCCTAGTGGGTTGCCAGGAGGTCGAAGGTTCTCGTAGGTTGTAGCTGGTGCTGACCGGTGAATTTCAGTGGGTCATTGGGAAAAAAAAGGAAGCAGTAGTTTTCAGAACCAAGGATAACTGACTGGTAATGTTAATGTCCGCCGAGCTTCACAGCCGTGTATCTCTGGCTTCTTAAAAGTTGTCTCCACTCCTTCTCCCCCCTTCTCCCCCCTTTCCCTCCTCAGGGTTGCCAATATTGGGTGAGAGTTGGGAGTGAGAAATTGCGAGAGACCACAACCGAGGAAGCGTAGCGACCGGGGGTGGGGGAGGGTGTGGGAGAGGGGTGTCCCCCCTCCCATTGGTATGGAGCTTTGGCATTTTTCAGCTTGAAATTGTGCCATCTGGTGCATTATGTAGCGAGTCTAACTAACACTTGAATGCAATATTTATGCTTTAAATTGGATTAGCTATGAATAAGGTTACGTTAAATTACATTCCTAATTATATTCCACAGTAGAGCCAGGCTCTGATCAACAGGTGCAGCACATGAATGATCTTAGTGTATTCATGTATGGAAATCAGATTATAATCAAGCACTTGGCCCATGTTGACCAATCTGGCATCAGAAAAATGGCATCAGAAAAATAAAACCTCCGGAATGGATGATAGTTATTATGTGTTTGGTTGTAGTCAGTATCAGCTCAATTGCCATATTAAACTTTGAATATTCAGATGTCCTCGTTCAAACTAAAACTAAAGACAAATGATAACCTCCTCACACATTCCCCTACAAGTATATCTGTCACTGCTTTAAAATATGCACCTTCTTTGAACAAACTCTTAAACATCACATCTGAATCAGTTTCAATCTGATGACACTCCTTGAGGATGTTCATCTACATGTTCAATTAATAAAACAACGACATTTCTATTCAACCCGTCAAAGGAATTTGAGGGGGGGGGGGGGGTGTTAGAAATAGTCAGTGAGGTAAACAAACATAATAGTTGAGTGGCAAATGACAATAGTGCTACCTTCCCAATATTTAACTGAAGGAAATAATGGGTTATCGGGGCTGTATATTGTGACAGACAGCCTGATGCCTTGCATATCATTTTTATATTACACTTATCCCATCCCCCTGGATATTCCGGATTAATAAATTAAAGTTTTGTCAACTAATTACAAATAAGGCTAATTACAAATCAATAACATTAGCCAACTCCGAAACACGAAGCGCTGAGCATTGGGATCCAGACATCATGGACAACTGGCCTCAGTTCTCCGCTCACATCTGGCAGTGCTCTACATCTGAACCAGTGGCCTTGGAGCGTTTTTGAAAGTGGGGGAGCTGAGCGATTACTAATCATTGGTCTTGGAGGTACCCAGCGAGGAAGTGGAGGAACCGAGTGGGAGGAGGGTGTGGGAGGGGGTGTGTGGGAGGGGGGGGGTTCCCCCCTCCCATGGTAGGGACATTTTGAAATTTGATGTATTAAAATCATGTTTTAGTGCATTGTAGAAGTATGATGTCAATGTTTTTTGTTTTAAGTATTTTTAAGAGGTAACTTTTTAAGGGGTAACTTTTTCCACACAAAGGGTGGTGGGTGTATTGGACAAGCCGCCAGAGGAGGTAGTTGAAGCAGGGACTATCCCAACATTTTAGAAACAGTTAGACTGATACATGGATAGGACAGGTTTGGAGGGATATGGACCAAAAGCAGGTAATGTAGCTGGGACATGTTGGCGGGGGTGGGCAAGTTGGGCCGAAGGGCCTATTTTCACACTATATCACTCTATGACTACATTATACCTCCACCATGCATGAATGCTTCAAAATCAAGTGGTTGAGTTTCATTGCCATATACTCAAGCATAGAAACATAGAAAATAGGTGCAGGAATAGGCCATTCGGCCCATCGAGCCAGCATTGCCATTCAAAATGATCAGGACTGTTCAACTAAAATCAGTATCTTTCCTGTTTTTTTCTCCATATCTATTGATTTCGCTAGCCCCAAGAGCTAAATGTAACTCTCTCTTGAAAACATCCAGTGAATTGGCCTCCACTGCCTTCTGTGGCAGAGAATTCCACAGATTCACAACTCTCTGGGTGAAGAATGTTTGTCCTCATCTCACTTCTAACTGGCCAACCTCTTATTCTTAAACTGTGACGCCTGGTTCTGAACTCCCCAAACATCGGGAGCATTTTTCCTGCAGTTACAGTAAGTGAAAATCTAGCAGGCATGCAGGATGCTTTCTCCAACCACCCCCATTTGAAGACCACTATCTTCCACCGCTTCTACCCAGTGCTTGGTACCTACGTCCAGCAGGCACTGGTTGTCCTCCAGGATGCACCGAGCCACAGCCTGGTCCATGCCGGTCACCAGGGCAAATTCGGCACAGAGACTCTTACGGCAGCGCCGCAACGCTTCCGACACCTCCGACGGCCTGGGACTTGCACTGAGGCTGCTCCATGGCCGATGCTGCAGCGAGTGACTCGCCAGCCCGGCAAACACTCGCCAGCCCCAGCTCCCCGTTCGCATCTGCCCCCGTCGCTGTTTTTGCTTCCATCCCTCCCTCAGCCACTGCTCTCCAACACCCGCGGCCCATGCAGTTGATATTAGTTTTGAAATTCTTGTTGATCACAGAATTTCTCATGACAGAGCGTGTGAATTTCTGTGATCAGCGTGAGAGCGTGAGAGTTGGGCGAAATGCATGAGTCTCACGCTCAATGCGTGAGAGTTTGCAGCTCTGCCCCCTCTCACCCCCCCCCCCTCCCCTCCTCTCTCTCCCCCTCACCCCTCTCTTTTAAAGGACTTACATGACCCTTCCCGTACACTGTGCTTTCACCATCTTAATTATAGCGCCAACCTTCCTATTCATCATGGTGTGTGTCTGTATCACATTGGCTTGGCACCGTGTGAATTTCGCTCAGACAGTGCTCATCCCGCTTGCCCTGTCCCCTGCCTGGTGAAGGAAGCAATGTGCGTGTGTGAGTTCCACTCTGACAGTCGCCGTTACAGTTGCCGGTTTTTCAGTTGCCGGCAGTAGCCTGAAAAATCGCCTAAGTGGGACAGGCCCATTAGTCTTAGGTTTGTTACAAGATGTACAAGATAATGGACTGTTTTGCCAGTTATGGAAAACAGCTACATTCCTAGAGCTGGCATACAGTGGCCTCAGTGCCAGAGACTCGTGATTAGTATTGTTTAGTTTATTATTGTCACGTGTACCGAGGTTCAATCCTGACCTGGGATGCTGTCTGTGTGGAATGTGTTAATTCTTCCTGTGACCGCATGGGTTTCCTTCGGGTGCTCCGATGTTCTTCCACATCCCAAAGACATGGGAGTTTGTAGGTTAATTGGCATTTGGGAATTTTCCCTAGTGTGTAAGCGAGTGAAGAGAATAAAGTTGGATTAGATTATTGCATGATAATTGCAAATGGGTGGTTAAAGATCAGCATGAATTTGATGGGCCCAAGTTCCTACTTACATGCTGTATCTTTCTCTCTTGTCCATCACAATCTGTACTGAAAAGCATTAAAACTTACAGGACAAATTTCAACATGCAATGACCCGACATGGTTTTGAGTGGCAATTGAAGCTGTTAGCTGGTCAGACTGTGTGACAGGTTTGACACAAGGAACCATAGATGCTGGTTTACAAAAAAAAGACACAAAGTGCAGGAGTAACTCAACGGGTTAGTCAATATCTCTGGAGACCATGGATGGGTGTTGTTTGGGTCAAGACCCTTCTTTAGACTGATTGGTGTAACAGGGTGAAATCTGGTAGACAGATGGGGCCGGGACAAAGCCTTGCAAGTGATAGGTGGATACAGACGAGGGGGATTTCATTGGCAGATGGTTGGACGAAGGTCAGAGATGAAAAGACAAAACATGGTGAGAAGAGGTGAGAAGCAAAGAAGAGGTATGAAATGTGAAGCCAGAAGATGGGAAATAGGTGTAAGCGGATGGGCGAAGGGGAAAGGGGGCAGGATTGTTGGAGAAATGGGTGCGCATCCGTGGAGCAAAAGAGAGAGGGGGGGAAATGTAGAGTGAGGGTTGTTGTTTGCAAGTTAGTTATCTAAAATTTCAGAATTTAATGTTCATTCCGTTGGATTGCAAGCTACCTAAGCAGAATATAAGGTACTGTTGCTACTCAGATCAAATTATGTTAAAATAAGAGTGTTTTCAAATATACAGAGAATTTCTACTTCCTCGTGTTAGTGAGTCAATGATGGCGTCATCAATTTAAAATTAGTTTTGATTAGCACCATGGTTGACACAGATGCTGTTGACCAAACGGCCTGTTCCTGTACTGTTCTATGCTTTATGTACGAGTCCTCCATCTAGAATGGACAGACAGGTTTGGAGAACCATTGAATATTGCTGGAACATGGAATACATATTTGGCAGCACTTGAACAATTATACATAAGAGATCTATTCACTCATGGAGACTGCGTCACACGAGCACTCATCATTTTATTTCCTAGGAATCTCTTAAATTACTCAAGAATAAGGTGATGAGGTGCAAATTTTGACAAAGCCCAGTTAAATATTTGAAGTAGATAAGTGACGTGACAAGAGTGTGACTTAGCATTTGGTATAATTTAATTTTGAATGGACAGTGTGGTTTTCTGTGGACAAACATATTTGGTTCTCTCGTTTATCTATAAACATTTTTAATCAGTATGTGTTAAAGCCCTGTCCCACGGTGCGAGTTCATTCCAAGAGCTCTCCCGAGTTTGCCCTGATTTGAACTCGGAGATTTACGGTAATGGCCACTCGTCGGTACTCGGGGCTCTCGTGGACATTTTTCAACATGTTGAAAAATCTTCACGTGCCTTCCCATGCTTACCTGCCATTAGCGAGTCTTCCCGAGTACCTGCCGTTAGCTTTACGAGCCGCTAAGAGATGTCCCCGAGCTTCGACGTACCCGCTACGTTCATTCTCCGTGCTTACCACGAGTTTGATTTTTTTTAAACTCGAGAGAGCTCTTGGAATGAACTCGTACCATGGGACGGGGCTTTTAACCTGATGATATTTGTTTGCACAGAGCCTTAAAAAGACAATCTTTTGAGCCTCACATGTATTTGCCAGTGAATAATACTTTATGATTTAGGGTTAATTGATGAAGTTAAGACAGCTGTAAAGTGCTTTGGGGCATCATGACAGAAATATGAAAAGTATCCTCTAAATGCAAATCCTTTTACTTTGAGTGATGTGAAGGGTCACTCTGGTAGTATAATAGGCCAACTTTCGCACATAATTTGTGCAATTGAATGGATGTGTGCAAACAGCTGATTGAACAACTGTGATTCCAGGCAATTTGAGTTTCAATTCAATTTTGAGAAATAGTAGCTGACTATGACCATGATTTAGTTTTGAGAAAGATCTTAAACATGGCTGCAGGTTATTATGAAGGAATACACATACCCTTGCAAACTAAACACTTGTGGCGATCGACGATCCCACGATCGGGCCGGTTGAAGCTCCTGTGGCTTGGAGCTCCCGTATTTGGTCCATAACCAAGGGGGTGCAAGCCCCATGATGTTAATAGCAGTGGCTTAGCTTTTGCACGATGTTATAACTTTGATAAAACTTGCCAGGCTTTGTCCTGTCCCCACCTCTCTTCCAGCTTACTTCCCCATACTACAATCCGTCTGAAAGAAGTGTCCCAACCTGAATTATTGCCTATCATGTCCTCCAGAGTTGCTTGTTGACCCATTTAATTACCCCTGCATTTTGTGTCCTTTTTGGGAACCAGCTTCTGCAGTTCTTTGTGTCTCCAGCAACTGTTTTTTGTCCTGTCCTCTGGGGCTGACTTTACAGAGTTTGTACGTTCTCGCTGTGACTACATGGATTTGCATCCAGGTGTTCCAGATTCCTCTCACATCCCAAAGATGTGTAGGTCAGTAGATTAACCAGCTGCTGCAAATTACCACAAGGGTGCAGATGTGTGGTAGAATGAGTGGTAGAATGAGTGGTAGAATAGAACAGATGAAAATTTGGGCAGAATGAAATGGGATCAGTATAGAATTAATGTAAATTAGCCGTCTTGACTATGTCTTGCCACTGGATCCAGATAGGCCGGTACGAGAGAGTGAGGCTGACAATTTGCGCAACTCTCCCTCACTTTAATCCAAGTCAAGCGCAAGTCATGACTTCAGGACCCGTACCGCCCAACTGGGCGAAGCAAGATCACCACAGGAGCGCGTGCAGCTGCGAAGAAACGCATCGCAGAAGCTTAGAGGAAACGCGCCGCTCTCAAGGCTCGAGCCACTTCAACTCCTACTGCAGCACCCACCCAACTGGGTCCCATATGCGGGCGAGCCTTCCGGGCCCGGATCGATCTCACCAGTCACCTCCGGACCCACAAACTAAAACACTGAAGTCATGGTCTTGTTCGACTCCGAAGGATGAACAACAACAACAGTGTAAATGATGCTTGATGGTTGGCTGATTTGGTGAGCTGAAAGGGTTGTTTCTGCAACTTATGACTCTGTATGGCCTATTAATTTCCTCCTGTGACAGAGCTCAGGATAGAATTACTGTTTGAGGAGTCTAATGTCTGATGTTCAAGCATGGTGGCCTGTTCAATGTTGCTGGCATAGAGTAACTGGGGCCTCAGTGCAGAGGATATCAGTCTGGGAGAGGATGTTGATGTTGGTTCATTAATCCTTCCCATGCCTAATGCATTATAATGATCACTGTCCTCTTACAGGCTTCTGAGATCTGCATTCCTACCCCAGGGCACAAGAAATATACCAGCAATGCTGAAATGTGTTTTTTTTTTAGATAAACTAAATAGAAATTAAAATAATTAAACCGTAAAACAGAAAGATAGAGAGGAAGGAAAAAACATGTTTCTCTTTCAGAATTGTGATTGCCCTTAATCATCTTGAACACGAATAAAAGTAACAGGTGTAATTAGGATGGCTCGTTTGCACAGCTGGTTGAGCTGATGCCTCACAGCGCCAGAGACTTGAGTTTGTTCCTGACCTCGGGTGCTGTCGGTATGGAATTTTCATGTTCTCTCTGTGAATTTTCACATTGTATTTGCTCCACCATCTTCTCCGATTAGTACACAGTATCCAGTGAACCACGGAGAGTCCTTGCTGCAGCATGGGTTTTCTCGTCTAGGTGCTCCGGTTTCCTCCCACATCTCAAAGATTTGTGGATTTTAAGGTTAATTGGCCTCTGTAAATTGTCATTTGTGTGTGGTTGTGAAAGTGGGATAACATAGAACTAATGTGAGTAGACACAAAATGCTGGAGTAACTCAAAGGGTGAAGAAAGGAAAAGTCAGTAGGCTGTGGGAGAGCTGGGTAGAGGGGAAGGAGGGAGAAACCAAGGACTACCTGAAATCGGAGAAGTCAATGTTCATGCCGTTGGGGTGTAAACTACCCAAATGAAATATGAGGTGCTGCTCCTCCAATTTGCGGTGGGACTCACTCTGCAGTATTTAAGGAGTAGCTAAATGAACATCCGAATCATTAAAGCATGGAAGGCAATGGATCAAGCACTGCTGTGTGGGATTATATACATAGGTATATAAATCCACACTGACCATTGATAACCAGTTCATTAATGTGAAGGCAGTGAGTAGAGGATTTGTCTATTGGTCTGACATGGACATAATGTATATATGTAGAAGACAAATGAAGATCAAACAACTGTAAATGATGGAAATCTGCAATAAAACCAGAAATTACTAGGAACACAGCACTGTTGGCAGTTCTGGTTTATCAGTTTAGATCCTTGCCTTGGAACAAACAGAAGAAGGAACTTTGTTTCACCTTTACTGCTTCTTTCTCCAACTTTACACTCCATTTTATTTTCACACTTAGCCCTGAATGGGTCTGAAGGAAGGCAGGTGGCTCTTCAGGTTTTCCTGTGACATCTGAGGTTTTGAAGGAAATGGGCCAAACACGATCAAATGGGATTAGCTTAAATGGGGCATTTTGGTCAGCATTGATGAGTTTGGCTGAATGCCCTGTGTAATCTAAGATTCTATGACTCTATCTAACCAATGTCACTCAAATTCTTGCTCATACATCATCGATATGATAATGGCAGACACAAAATGCTGGAGTAACTTTTTTTAGAGATACGGCATGTAAACAGATTCTTTGGGCCACTGAGACCCACCGACCACCGACCACCCATTCATACTAGTTCCATGTTATCCCACTTTCTCGTCCATTCCCTACACATGTGACATTTTTTCACAGAGACCAATGAACCTATAATCCCGCTTATCTTTGGGATGTGGGAGGAAACCAGAGCATCCGGATGAAACTCACGTAGTCACCGGCAAACTCTGCACAGACAGCACCCAAGGTCAGGATTGCACCCAGATCTCTGGCACTGTAAGGCAACAGCTCTACCCGCTGTTCCACTGTGCTGCTCCTGTCTTCCACTTTCACAGTTACTAGACTTGCCTTTTTATTCGGAATGTATTTGAAAGCATTATTGTTGTTCTCTTGTTTACACCTCAGAGTTGCTGTAGTTATTAGTGGGCTTATCAGGCTCATTTTAACAAGGCAGTGATGTAGTCACTCAATGACACCTTGAGAATATCATTGAATGGCTGTGAATCTTCACCATCTCATCCTTGATATCAGAGTAATGTGTTTACTCAGTTTGTTCTTAACCACCAAGTCCATTGCAGACACATGGTGAAACATGAAGAGTTCAAACAATATGTGTTTGCTGGCTCATCATAAACGGCTTCTTAAACTTTACATGTACTTTGTTTCTCTTTCCACAAATGCTGCCTGATATGAATTATAGAGCCATCAAGCACAAAAACAGGATGACCAAGTTGACCAAGAAGTACCTATGTATCTAATCCCACACAACCGTGCTTGATCCATTGCCTTCCATGCTTTAATGATTCGGATGTTCATTTAGCTACTCCTTAAATGCGTGTGTCTCTGCTCCATCAGCATTTCAGGTTAATACTCAGCATCCAGTGAAGTTCAGGCACAGATTCCTTACTATAACTTCAATAGCAAGGGACACCAAAGGAAAACCTAGCAAACTCAAGTAACTCAGTGGGTCAGGCCGCATCTCTGGAGGGAATGGATAGGCATAGCTTCCCAACCCGAAACGTTGCCTATCCATGTCATCCAGATATGCCGCCTGACTTGTTGAGTTACTCCAGCACTTTGTGTCATTGATCTAGTTAATTGCCTTGTGAAATAACTATATTTATCAGCACCATAAAAATAATTCAAACATTTTAAAATTTATTATGAAGTAAATGCTGATCAATATGAAAAATCTTACAACATTTATTGTTAAAAGAGATAGAAAAAGAAATATATGTGAACTGTGCGACCAAAGAAAAAACATTCAAAAGAAATATCAGGTTCATCAGCATCTAAGTGAAGGTTAATATTTGAAGTTTACCCCATTGACACAATTGTATTGATGAGAGCCAACAAGCGGCGTTTTTTCCAGCCTGATAAAAAATACCCACAAGTAAAAAAAAGGTTGGCATGGAAAAAATTGATATTTTACTCGTATGTAGGTCGTAGGTAGGTTGTAGTAGGTCGTGATGGTAGTCGTAGGTAGTCGTAGATAGTCGTAGGTAGTCGTAGGTTGGTAACTGGCCCGAGAAAAAATGCAAACATGACATAATTGGGGGGGTCGTAGGAAGTCGTAGACATAGTCATAGGAGGTCGAGGGGGGTCGTAGGAGGTCGTAGACATAGTCGTAGGAGGTCGTACACATAGTTGTAGGAGGTCGTAGACATAGTCGTAGGAGGTCATAGACATAGTAGGAGGTCGTAGACATAGACGTAAGAGGTCCTAGACATAGACGGAGGTCGTAGGCATAGTCGTAGGAGGTCATAGGAGCTCTTTTACTTCGGCGACCTTGACTTTTTTTTTCAACTCGTCTAGGGTTTTCTAAACTCATGGATTAGGTAGTCCAAGTGGGGCAGGCACTTAACTAGGACTTCCCCAGTGGGTAAAGCTGACCTTTGCTCCCTCACAAAACAAGAGAGTGGAAGGAAAGTAAAATGTTTTCAATGTTTTAGCACATGAGTGCCATTCCTGCTTGCTTTGTCACTGGTAGAACTGCTGTCCCACAGCACCAGAGACCCTGACCTCGGGTGCTGTCGGTGTGGAGTATGCATGTTCTCCTTGTTACCACATGGGTTTTCTCTGGGTGCTCAGGTTTCTTCACGCATCCCAATGGCGTGTATGCTTGCAGGTTAATTGGCCTCTGTAAAATTGACCCGAATGTGTCGGATGAGAATGCGGGATAACATAGAACTAGTGTGAACGGTAATCGATGGGCGATGTGGACTCAGTGCGTCGAATGGTCTGTTTCCATGCTGTATCTCTGAAACTAAACAAAAACCTCATTTAACCCATAGCTCTGAAAACTTTGTTCTAACTGGAAATATTCTTAAAGATAGAGGACTGATTTTGAAAAAGCAGAGAAGGTGAGATTATTTTGGTGAAGAGGAGATTGCTTCACTGACAGGGAAAAGTGCTTCATGGTGGGTTGGTACAGGCACAGCTGTCATTGAAAGCAATCTGTGTAAGGAACATCTCACAGTAGTCCTTACCTAATGCACCTGAAATCAAACCCAATTTGTGCAACTTGCAGATATTTATGTTGCTGGAAGTAAATAAATAGCATTTCTTTAATAGTGAAGTGAAAATAGCAGATGCTTACCGAAGAAATTTTACTTTTACCTAATTTTTCCAGCTTTCTCTCCCCTACTACAATCGAAACATCGAAACATCATTTTCGAAACCCGACACATCACCAGTCCATTCCATCCACTGATGCTGCCTGACCCACTGGATTACTCCAGCATTTTGTGTTTTGCTCAAGATTCCCCAACATTTGCTGTTAGTTGTGTCTCCATTTATTGCCAATTCTTACCAGTCCTTTAGAAAATGGCAGTGAGCAGCCTTCTTGGACTGCTGCAGTCCTTTTGGTGAAATTATTCATTGGGTGCTGTTGGAGGCAAATTCCAAGATTTAGACCAAGCTAAGGTGAAAAAGCAGTGATCAATTTCCAAGAGAAAGGTGAGCAACGTGTACGTGTATCTCACTTGTATGCATCTTTGTCCTTAGCATTAGATGTTGAGGGTTGGGAAGTGGTATCGAGAAAGTTGCTTACTGCTACCAGTACAGCACTAAACAATTATCTCTACTTCAGTAAAACCTACTGTCCAGGACAAAAAGAGTTTCCAGGATCAGTAATTAAGCATTTATTTGTGGAGCCAGGGTAGGTAGGAGTACCCCAAATTAACCTCTCACCCACTGTAAAGAGCTCAAACTCACACAGGTTGAAACACAAGCATCTTTATTGTTCAACCACACAACAGGTCATCACACGTTCACACTGCTACTCTAACTGGCAGACAGTGGGTAGGATCTTACACTATGAATGTTATAATTAGGCGGGGTTATAATTACTAAGCATTCTAATTGGCTAACATGCTATAGCCAATCTACAAAATTAGCTTAGTAGCGGGAGACAGAGTGTCAAAGTGTAGAGTTGTTATTTGGATTGGAGGCCTGTGAACCAGTGTTGAGCTGCATGGATCAGTGCATTTGTTTTCCTGTTATTTGCCATCTATATTTATGATTTGAAAGAATGATATTGCATTTTGGAAAATTACATAAGGGCATACAGTACATACACAGTAAATGCCATAGCCCTGGAGAGTGATGTAGAACAGAAAGACCATGCGGTTTTGGTACATAATTCCCTTAGAGTGTTAAGTTTAGTATTGTTTAGTTTATTGTCACATGTACCGAAGTACAGTGAAAAGCTTTTATTGCATGCTAACCAGTCAGCGGAAAGACTTTACATGATTATAATTGAGCTAGCCACAGTGCACAGATGTAGGAAATAACGCTTTGTGCAAGATAAAGTTCAGATGTTGAGGGTTGGTCCGAGTGTCTCCAGTGAGGTTGATAGTAGCTCAGGACCGCTCTCTAGTTGTTCACAGGATGGTTCAGTTGCCTGATGGGGTGGGAGATTGCGACCTTCACGTGGCCCACCCTGTTTCGACTAATGTAATGGAACAAGTTGACCTGCAACTTTACGCTGTGCACGGCACACACAAGAAGAAATTGCCTGATAACATCTGGTAAGAAACTGTCCCTGAATCTGGAGGTGTGTTTTTTTACATTTCTGTACCTCTTGCCTGATGGGAGAGGGGAGAAGAGGGAGTGACCGGGGTGAGACTCGTCCTTGATTACGCTAGTGGCTTGGCTTAGTCAGCATGAAGTGCAAATGGGGTTTGTTCCTGTGCCATACTGTTCTATGTTGTATGTTCACTTGCTTTTCCGCTCGCTTATGTATGTGAAGTTAGGGTATCTCCAGCAATGGATTATTTTCACACTCAATATTTCAGAAGTCCTCAAGAATATTTCCCTGTCTCCCTCATCTGCTCCAACTTTAGGCTGGCCCATGGTGACAATATATTCAGATGTATAGAGCAGCTTTTATATGTACACTGCTGACTTTCATTCCATGTCTTCACCCTCTCCATCAAACCTTCTTTTTCCCAGCTTTGACATTTACAATCAATGACAATTTCTCCGTCAATCAGACACCGAGTAAATCAAAGCCATTTTCTTCAAACTCCATCACAACAATCATTACCCCTTGCAACTGATTCCATTCACTTCCCCTCTCCCCGACAGCTACTTAAGTCCAAACTATCTTGTTAATTCCCTTAGCACTCTCTTTGACCGTGCCCTGATTTTTCAATCCCAAATACCATGTCATAGAACATAGGACAGTACGGCACAGGAACAGGCATTTTAGCCCACAATGTCTATGCCGAACATAATGTCAAGATAATCTAATCACCACTATTGTATATGCCCCCACCACCGCCCCTGGCAAAGTATTTCAGATGCCCACCACTCTGTGTAAAAAAAAAAGGGAATGTAGGTAGAAGTTACTTAAAATGAAATAATTTAATGTTCATACTGCTGGTTTGCAAGCTACCCAAGCGAAATATGAGACGCTGTTCCTCCAGTTTGTGTGTGACCTCTCTCTGGCAATGGAGGTTGGGGATGGGAATGCGGAGTTGAAATGGTTGGAAGTAAAGCACCTTATATTTCACTTGGGTAGCTTGTAACCCAGCGGAATGAGCATTGAATTCCCTCATTTTAAGAAACTTCTACCTGCACTACCTTCCCCTCACAGCTCCACTCTCCCTTCTCCCCCCTTGCCCCCTTCCACCTCACTAGTTGTTTAACCAGTTCCACAGTTCAGCACATTGTATCTCTCCTGAGATCACACCTCCCCTAGTCAACAATGGGCCTACCAGGGCACCACCCTAGCCGAGGTCATTTGTGGCCAGTCCTGATTTGTCCTGACCTTTTCTCACCTCTAGCTCTTAACCTCCACCCGGGATCCACTCCACTCTTAATCTCCACCTATAACTTTCAGACACAAAACATCACCTATCCTTTTTCTCCAGAGATGCTGCCTGACCCATTGAGTTACTCCAGCACTTTGTGTCTATCTTTGGTATAAACCAGCATATGCAAAACTGTGTTAAAGATGGGTGATGGGTGATGGGTGGTTGCTAGAGAATGCCATTGCACTGGGCAGCCTGCCCATGAGCTGGTGCATTATACTTAGAGAATGTTGGGGACTTGAGCCCAAATATTTCAGATGTTTCCAGACAAACAATCATTCCTGTATTTGCAGAGTGTTGAAGGAGTATGGAGATGCAGTCTCAGGTGAGAGACTTTGGTTCCATAGGAAACACCCCTGTTGTACTCTCCAAAATAATACAGTGCATTCAGAAAGTATTCAGACCCCTTCACTTTTTCCACATTTTGTTACGTTACAGCCTTATTCTAAAATGAATTACATTCATTTTTTTTATCATCAATCTACACACAATACCCTAAAATAATAAAAAAAAGTGAAAACAGATGTTTAGAAATGTTTGCAAAGTAATTAAAAATAAATTACTGAAATACCACATTTACATAAGTATTCAGACCTAGAACTAGCACGTAGCCAAAAGATGGGTAAAACTTCATTTCAGCAAATGGGTGCTAGACTGAAACAAACGACTTATAGCCACTGTAGAGGCTCGGGACAAACCAATAGTTGAGTACGCTTTTCTGAGGCCCGATACACAGACTCGGGCAAGCCAGTTAGATTATCTGGGGCCTGTCTATCGTCTGTTTGCGCCAAGCCAAGGAGACCAGAGAGTTGGACTTGGACAAAGACAATTTGATAATGGAAAGAGAATTGGGAGATACTAATGTTTCACAATGGAAATATGTTAAAACAAAAGAAAATCCTGCGGATGAAGCTTCTAGAGAACTGGCAGAGAACCACCTCTTAAGAAATAAGAGATGGATCAATAAACTAGAGTCTATTTGTAAGACAGACAGAGACTTTGTTGAGGCACCTTTGGCAGAGATTACAGCCTCGTCTTCTTTGGTATGACGCTACAAGCTTGGTACACGTGTATTGGGTAATTTCTCCTATTCTTCTCTGCAGATTCTCTCAAACTCTGTCAGGTTGGATGGGGAGCATCGATGCACAGCTATTTTCAGGTCCCTCCAGAGATCGGGTTCAAGTTCGGGCTCTGGCTGGGCCACTCAAGGACATTCACAGACTTGTCACAAAGCCATTCCTGCATTGTCTTGTCTGTGTGCTTAGGGTCGTTGTCCTGTTGGAAGGTGAACTATCGCACCAGTCTGAGGTCCAGAACGCTCTGGAGCAGGTTTTCATCAAGGATCTCTCTGTACTTTGCTCCGTTCATCTTTCTCTCGATCCTGACTAGTCTCCCTGTTCCTGCCACTGAAAAACATCCCCACAGCATGATGCTGCCACCACCATGCTTCACAGTAGGTATGGTATTGGCCAGGTGATGAGCGGTGCCTGGTTTTCTCCAGACGTGACGCTTGGCATTAAGGCCAAAGAGTTCAATCTTGGTTTCATCAGACCAAAGAATCTTGTTTCTCATGCCAAATGGGCTGTCATGTGACTTTTATTGAGGAGTGGCTTCCGCCTGGCCACTCTACCATAAAGGCCTGATTGGTGGAGTGCTGCAGATATAGTTGTCCTTCTGGAAGGTTCTCCCATCTCCACAGAGGAACTCTGGAGCTCTGTCAGAGTGACCATCGGGTTCTTGGTCACCACCCTGACCAAGGCCCTTCTCCCCCGATTGCTCAGTTTCGTGCGGCCTGCTCTATGAAGAGCCCTGGTGGGTCCAAAGTTCTTCCATTTAAGAACGACGGAGGTCACTGTCCTCTTTGGGACCTGCAATGTTGCAGAAATTGTTTTATACCCTTCCCCAGATCTTTGTCTCGACACAATCCTGTCACAGAGGTCTACGGACAATTTACTGAAGCCAATTAACCTTCGTGCCACACGTCTTCGGATGTGGGATGTAACCGGAACCCCTGGAGGAAACACATGCAGTCACAGAGAGAATGTGCAAACTCCGTACAGACAGCACCAATGGCAAGGTCGAACTGTGGTCTCTAGTGCTGAGACAGCAGTTCTACCAGCTGCACCACTGAGCCACCTCTTGACCAGAACAATTAATGCTGACCCATAAAGAAATTTTAATGGTAGTTTCCAAATGACATTTTTCTGATCTCAGGGAGACGACATCAATACATCACACAAGCAACATGAAATGTCTCATTGTGAGATGGAATGGGCGACGTTTCAGGTCATGGCCCTTCTTCAGACACGATGTCTCAACCGAAATGTCAACCATTTTTTCTCTCCAGAGATGCTGCCTGTCCCGCTGAGTTACTGCAGCTTTATTTTGTCTATCTTCGGTTTAAACCAGCATCCGCAGTTCCTTCCCACACATAAAATGTCTTGTGTTGTTCTTGGGTCTGCAGAAATGCAGATAAGGAATCCAACATTTGGCACGCTATGTATGCAGCACGGAGAGGTAGAGTCTGTTTCAGGGGGAAAATACTCTGTCCTTTTCTCAGAGCCAACATTAACCATCTTGCGCATCAAATCACATTGTTACAGTACTGGTTGTTCTCAATATCACAGCCAGAGGCAGGCGCACTGCAGTTCAAATCCACTGCTCACATGGAATGTAAAGTGGTGGCTTTCTTATGTTATCCAAATGCTGATTTGAGATGCTGTAGGGAAAATGATCCTGATATAAGATCAAATACACTTTGCAAACTGTGAGATCTTTATGTCTGCTTCATAATAATCCTTTTAGCTCTTTTATTGCTGGAGAGGCTTGAAAACAACAACTTGTATTTATGGAGCATCTCAATGTGTTAATGTTATTAGTACAAATGTGTGGATGTAGCCTTGACATAAAAATACATTTTAGATGTTATCATATAAAGGTGAAGTCTGTAAACAAAATGGAAACATATTTCTCCTCAGATTGTTTTCTCTGGAACACCAGAGGTTGAGACGAAAAATCAATGCATTTGTGAGAGGCATAGATGGGATAGACAGTCAAAACCTTTCCCAAGGGTGGAAGAGATTCAAGAGGTTTAAGAGAGTTTATTGTCATGTGTCCCAGGTAGGACAATGAAATTCTTGCTTTGCTTCAGCACAACAGAATATAGTAGGCATAAATAAATACAGAACAGATCAGTGTGACCATATGCTATTGAAAATATATACACACACATAAATAATCAGATAAAGTGCAATGGGCTATTAATGTTCAGAGTTTTGTTTGAGTTGAGTTTAATAGCCTGATGGCTGTGGGGAAGCAGCTATTCCTGAACCTGGATGTTGCAGATTTCAGGCTCCTGTACCTTCTACCTGAAGGCAGCGTGGAGATGACTGAGTGGCCAGGATGGTGTGGATCCTTGATGATGCTTGCAGCCTTTTTGAGGCAGCGACTGCGATAGATTCCCTCGATGGCAGAGAGGTCAGAGCCAATAATGGACTGGGCAGTGTTTACAACATTTTGCAGTCTTTTTCGCTCCTGGGCGCTCAAGTTGCCGAACCAAGCCACGATGCAACCGGTCAGCATGCTCTCTACTGTGCAGCTGTAGAAGTTCGAGAGAGTCCTCCTTGACAAACCAAATCTCTTTAATCTTCTCAGGAAGTAGAGGCGCTTATGTGCTTTCTTTATAATTGCATCAGTGTTCTCGGACCAGGAGAGATCTTCAGAGAAATGCATGCCCATGAATTTGAAGCTCTTGAGCCTCTCCACCCCTTGATATAAACGGGACTATAGGTCCCCATCCTACCCCTTCCAAAGTCCACAATAATTTCCTTGGTTTTGCTGGTGCTGAGAGCCAGGTTATTGTGCTGGCACCATTTGGTCAAACGGTCGACCTCACTTCTATACTCTGACCTCACTTCTATCCATCAGTGATAAGTCCCACAACAGTTGTGTCATCAGCGAACTTGATGATGGAGTTCACACAATTACCGGCTACGCAGTCATGAGTATAGAGTGAGTACAGCAGGGTGCTGAGCACGCAGCCTTGAAGTCCTCACGTGCTGATTGTTATTGAGGCTGACACATTTCCACCAATATGTGAATGTCAAAGACTCAAGGGCATAGCCTTAAGGTGTGATGCACAAAGTTTAAAGAAGTGCGAGGCATATTATTACAGTGTGGTGGGTGTCTGGGATGTGTTGCAGTGGGTGGTTCAGTTTAGTTTAGAGATACAGCATGGAAATAGGCCCTTCAGCCACCAAAACCATGCGGACTAGCGATTACCCATACACTAGTTCTATCCTACACAGTGGGGACAATCATTTTATAGAAGCTAATTAACCTACAAACCTGCATGTCTTTGGAAAGTGGGAGGAAACCGGAGCACCTGGAGGAAACATAGGCAGTCTCATTGAGAATGTACAAACTCTGTAGAGACAGCACCCGTAGTCAAGATCTAATCCAGGTCTCTGGCGTTGTAAGGCAGCAACTCTACATCTGCACCATTGTGCCGGGATGTTGTTGGTGGCAGATATTATAATGGTATTTAAGAGGCTTTAAAATAGGCACATGGATATGGAAAGAATGGAGGGATATGGATGACATGCAGGCAGAGGAGATTAGTTTAACCTGGCAAACACAATAGTGAAAGGCTTGGATAGAGTGGATGTGGAGAGGATGTTTCCATCAGTGGGAGAGTCCAGGACTAGAGGTCATATACGTCTCAGACTTAAAGGACGTTCTTTGGACGAGGAGCAATTTCTTGAGTCAGACAGTAGTGAATTTGTGGAATTCTTTGCAACAGAAGGTTGTGGAGGCCAAGTCAGTGGATATTTTTTAAGGCAGAGATAGATAGATTCTTGATTAATACAGGTATCAGAGGATATGGGGAGAAGGCAGGCAAATGGGGTTAGGAGGGAGAGATAGATCAGCCATGATTGAATTGATGAGACCTGATGGGCTGAATGGCCTATTTCTACTCCTTTTGCTTATGACCTTATGACCATTCTGTTGTGGTCGAATATTCTGTTTCTATGCCGTACATGTCTATGTCCTGTGATCTCTGAGACAATGTTTTATTTCTGATTCCCAGGGTTCCCAGGGGCACGTAAATCACTGTGAGTTTCCATGAATCACACTCAAACAATAATGCAGAAAATTAAACATTTGTGGAACAGATTTTTCAAATAATATTATTTATATTCAAGACATTCATCAACAGATTTCATATATGTTGTTTCAGTTGATGAGCCTTCTTGTCGGGAATGAAAATTAGTCTATACAATGGACCTAACAGTTAGGAGCATAGAGGTGACTGAAATCATTAACCTGTCCTTCCAGAAAATAATAACAAAATAAGAATACCGCCTCACAGCGTCAGAGACCTGGGTTAGATTCTGATCTTGGTTGCTGTCTAAGCGGAATTTGCATAATGATACAAGATATTCCCCCAAGTTCTCCCGTTTCCTCTCACTTCCCAAAAACGTGCAACTTTGAAGGTTAATGTTGAGGCAGCCTTATGTAGATGCTTTTGATGGTGGAGAAGGATGTGCTCATGATGAACTAGGCTGGGTCTACCTCACTTGAGTCATCATCAGCTTCCACTAATAGGAGAAGAGAAGAATGAGGAGGAATTTCTTTCATCAGATTGTGATGAACCTGTGGAATTCATTGCCAAGGATGGCTGTGGAGGACATTGGGTATTAAAAAGCAAAGAATGATAGGCTCTTGATTAGTTATGGGCCTGTCCCACTTCGGCGATTTTTCAGTGGACTACCGGCGACTGTCAAGTTGCCGGCACTCGCCTGAAAAACTGGGAACTGGAACGGCGACTGTCAGAGTAGAACACACACACACACACACACACACACATACAAACACACCGCAAAGGTGGGGGCCAGGGCAAGCGGGGGGAGCGCTGTCTGAAATTCACACGGTGCAAAGCCAAGGTGATACAGACACACACTGCGATGAACAGGAAGGTTAAGACGGCTCGCACAGTGTACGGTAAGGGCTTTAAAAGAGGAGGAGAGGTGGGAAGAAGGGGGGAGAAGGAGTGGAGAAGGAGTGGAAATACTTTTAATAAGCCAGAGATACACAGCATTCAACATTACCGGTCGGTTATCCTTGGTTCTAAAAACTCGTGTTCACATTTTTTTCCCCAATGAGCCAATGAAAATGACCGGTCAGCAAAGGCGATTAACTAAAACCACCTACGACCACCTAGACTACCTATAACTACACGGCAACCCCACTACAACTGCACCTATGACTATAGGATTATCAATTTTCTCCATGGCAACCAATTTGTTGAAAGATTTGCGGCGACCATACTGAGACCGCGACTAGTTCCCAGAATGCGGGAACTCCTCGCGACCATGAAGGAGACTCACCAGAGACCACCAGTGAACATGTGGCGACCATGTGGCGATCATGTACTCCTGCACTCGCCTAAAATGTCACCCAAGTGGGACAGGCCCATTAGGGTATCAAATGTTATGGGGAGATAGCAGGAAAATGGGGTTGAGATGGAAAATAGGTCAGCCATGATAGAGTCGATTTGATGGGCAGAATGGCCTAATTCTGACTCATGTCTTTTCTATATTACTAAAAGTAAGATCTTGACCACTTCCAGTTTCCTGTTTCATGATTTTTGAAAAAACGCTGCCACTTACGGCTGTGATGTTTGGCCACCTTACTCAGAGTCCCCCTCCGCTGCGCAGGACAAGAGGATTTTCCATCGATTAAAAATAAAAGTTAATAATGTTTTAAAAATGTTGACATTCTCTCTGTTGCCCCTGCTGGTGGGAGGGACTATACAACCCGGAAGTGTTGTGGCTGACTCAGTCTCTACAAGATGGAGGATGCGAGAGGGTCACATCTCTCTGAGCTGTGAATAACACTGAACACATGTCTACTCAACTGTGGGTGCCCTTAATGTGGTTTGAAAATGTAAATGTGGCTGCTTTGAAATGCTGCACTGCAAAAATGGTTGTTGTTGGTGGTGGAAACTGCTTTGAAAAGCTGCACTGCAAAATTGCCTGTTGTTGGTGGGGGTAACTACTTTGAAAGGCTGCACTGCAAAAATGGCTGTTGTTGGTGGGGGTAACTACTTTGAAAGTCTGCATTGCAAATATGGCTGTTGTTGGTGGGGTTAAATGCTTTGAAAGGCTGCACTGCAAAAATGGCTGTTGTTGGTGGTGGTGGTAACTGCTTTGAAAGGCTGCACTGCAAAAATGGTTGTTGGTGGAAACTTGACAACTTCCTATTTGCACTTTATATTGATTTTAGATAAAACACTACCACTTACGGCTGTGATTTTTGGCCATCTTACTCAGTCCCCCGCCGCTCATCAGGTGGAGAGGATTCTTCCCATTAATGAAAAATAAAAGTGTTATTAGTGTTTAAAAAATAGTTGAAAATCTCTCTCCTGTCAATCACGCCATGGAGGCCATGCCCCTTCTGGTTGGAGGGGAGAGGGATTATAAAACCCGGAAGTGTGGGTGTGGCTTCGTCTCTGCAAGATGGGGAAGAGAGAGATCACGACTGTCTGAGCTGTGATTCAACTGAACACACTGAATGTCTACTGAACTGTGAGTGTGGTTTTACAGTGGTTTTACACTATGTGTGTGGTTTTTACAGTGGTTTTATGGTGATTTCACCCTGTTTGAAATGGTATGAAACTGCATTTGAATTTGCGGGCCTTGCACCTTGCATGAAATGGTATGAAACTGCACTTGAATTTGGTGGCCTTGCACCCTGCTTGAAAAGGTATGAAACTGCACTTGAATTTGGTGGCCTTGCACTCTGCTTGAAATGGCATGAAACTGCACTTGAATTTAGTGGCATTGCACCCTGCTGGAAGTGACATGAAATTGCATTTGAATTTGGTGGCCTTGCATCCTGCTTGAAGTGGCAGGAAACTGCATTTGAGTTTGGTGGCCCTGCACCCTTCTTGAAGTGGTATGAAACTGCACTTGAATTTGGTGGCCTTGCACCCTGCTTGAAGTGGTCAGAAACTGCACTTGAATTTGGTGGCCTTGCACCCTGCTTGAAGTGGTAGGAAACTGCACTTGAATTTGGTGGCCTTGCACCCTGCTTGAAGTGGTAGGAAACTGCACTTGAATTTGGTGGCCTTGCACCCTGCTTGAAATGGAATTTCAAGGAATAGATGTTTCAACTACTAGCCCACCAGCCATGAATGAGCTGCCAGCACATCAGGCTTGAGTGACTGTGCTGCCACCCCAAGAATCCATTTGGCCCACAATGTCCATACTACCCCTCTGGAAACCAGTAATTTCAGCCCACAATACCCATACTAGCGTTCCAGAAAGCCCCCCACCCCCGTCGACTGGCCACCAATATTGGAATTGGTGGAGTGGTGGAATATTGCGTTGGGGGATCAGCCCTCCAGTGTGAACATGGGACCCAATGGGTCCCACTTAGTCTAGTGGTCTTATATGCTTGCGTTCTACTGTTTCTATTTCATCATGTGGAATTTCCAATATGTTTATGCCTGGAGACGCACAAAGCTCAGATGGGAGCTAAATCAGAACTTTCAACATAAGGACTTTAGAAAAAAAATAGGTGTAGACAACTTAGCCGCTCGAGCTAGCCAGCATTGATTAATTGTTCTTGTGAAATTGGTATTGTGCTGCCTTCTTGAACTGCTGCACCCTTTAAGTAATACTATTATCACCGTTGCCAACCATAGCTGACTCATTCAGCACAACCTTATATGTCTTAACGGGATCATCAATAACTATGTTATATCTTTATTTCTTTATGAGCATTAATGTTCATAAATAAATTTGATCTGTGGCATGTGTTTTCAAATATATGATTTATTTTAATTCTTGGAGCTTCAGAGACCATTTTGAAATAATTGAAACACTCTTTGTGTAATGCTTCAGATATTTTGTATCAGAGGGGTAGACTCCAGTCAAATTGAATTCCATGGCAAACTTAAACGTGGAATTTTTCTGCAATTTTAACTATTAAATATCTTGTGGCAGGCTTTCTAAATTGGTTAAAATGCATAACGGGCCAAATCAAACCCAATATTGTCAATCCACATTTGCATATCACAGAGTATGTAATTTACTGTGATTATAAAATGTTTTCCTTGTAAAAAAAATACAATTTTCTAACTAGAACAAGTCACGGTATTAATTTCCATGTGTCAAATGATTTGCCAAATTTGGAGCATTTTCAATGGTCTAGAAATGAATGAAACCAGCAGCATTCACCCAGGGGGGGCTGGCCATCTTTGTAGGCAGGTCCCACTGCTTATCTGACGGTACTGCCAGGAGCTCCATGTTCAGCTTGTCTCCAATGTCTTAAACTGTACATTGAAAGAGCCAGACAGAAAGGCTGGGCCTTTATTTCTTTATGGGTGGGGGTGATCTTATTGAGATGTGCAAGATCATGAGAGGCATGGATAAAGTGAACACTCAGTCTTTTTCACAGGGTGGAGGATTCTAAAAGAGGTTATAAGAGGATCCTTAGAGGCAACATTTTCACTCAGAGGGTAGGCGGTATCTGTCTGTCTGTCTGTCTGTCTGTCTGTCTGATTACTAAAACTCTCATCTTGACCACTTCCTGTCTGCGTTGTTTTTAAATTTGCTCAAAATGGTATCCTATATCGCTAAGATGTTTTGCCACCTTACCTCCTGTCCTCCAAGCCACCAAGTTTTGTTCCGATCGGTTGAAGATTACAAAAGTTATGAAGGTTTAAAAAATTGTGAGATCAGCAGATTGGTCTTCTTGCCTGTCAATCATCAAGAAGGTACTGCCCCTTCTGGCACCCGCTGGAGAATAAAACCCCGGTGGCGGGGCTGAGTCCGTGAGCACGTCCACAAACCACCCGTCCACAAGCCGCCCCACGTCCAAAAGCCGTGGAGAATAAACCTGAAGCAGTGGAGTGTGGGATGTGTTCCGCAGGCGGGGGCGGGTTGTGTTCTCAGGCGGGGTTGGCTGTGTTCGTGGGCGGGGGCGGGCTGTGTTCATGGGCGGGGGTTGTGAGCGCGACAGGAGCAGATAATTGAGTCCAGAGCCGGGTCCTGGAGCCAGGAGTGTGGTCAGAGCCGGTGCCTGGAACCGGTGAGCCCACACACACCCCCTCCCCTACACCGCACCTCCCCTACACCCCACATCCATTACACTACCCCCCCTCCCATACAACCCCCTCCCCTCCACGCCCCCTCCCCCACACCCCCTCTGCCAACCCCTTCTCCACCAACCCCCTCCTCTGCCACAACCCCCTCCCCCCTCCCCCGGCTGCAGGACTCTCCCTCATCCCCCTCCAGCCCCCGCTAGCCCCGCCTGAAGCCGTCCATCTCCCCGGCTGCAAAATGCAACAAGAGACACAAGAAAGAACTGAACTGAATAAATCTCACCTTTAACATTTATATTGTTATATTATAAGAGTTATTCACATGTTAAGCTTTAATCAATACCTTTTCCACTTGAATTACCCATCAGCTGTGCCTGTGCAGTAATGCCTGTATCTTTTATGTCACAATGGGGACGCTATGGGCGGTAATGGCTGCACGGTTGGAGAGCCGCTAAGAGTGGATGGGGGGTGGGGGGGGTTGGGGAGGGATGGAGTGGGTGCATGGGTGGGGGGGGGGGGTGGCAAGGGGTGGAGTCGGGGGGGGGTGGCAAGGGGTGGAGTCAGGGGGGGGGGGGAGGTGAGGGGAGGAGGGGGATCAGATGCGTCACAACGGGAACCCGTCAGCCGTGCCTGCGCAGTTGGGTGCTGTGGGTGAATGGTGGAATATTGCGTTGGGGGACCAAGCTTCCCGTGTGAGAATGGAACCCAACAGGTGCCACGTAGTCTAGTCTGGAATAAGCTGTCAGAGAAACCAAGCGATGTGAATACAATTGCTACCTTTAAAAGACATTTGTGCAGATGTAGGAATAGAAAGGGTAAGGAGGGATTAGGGCCAAATTCAGGCAAATATGACTCGCCCAATATACCAATTAGTCATCGTGTTCAAGGTGGGCCAAGGGCCCGTTTCTGTGCTGACCAGCTCTATGACTATTTGATCAAACCAATGGACTCACCACTGAACCAGAAGTAGTGCATAAAGGCACTAATGAGAGGGGCATGATAAACTTTGTACAGAGCCTCAGCTTCATACCAGTGATGGTAGCATAAGAAATAATGACCTATTCATTAAGCATAGAACATAGAATAGTACAGAACAGGAACAGGCCCCGAGTCCCATAATGTATATGCCGACCATAATGCCAATTTAAACTAAACCAATCTGCCTACATGTGGCTCATATCCCTCCATTCATTGTCTGTTCATGTCTCTGTTAAAAAGCCTTATAACGTTTGCTATTGTATTTGCTAAAAAGGTTATATATAAATTATATATAAATTGCACATAACATTCTAAAAGACGACATACATTAATGCAACATTATAACAAGGAAACAAGTTCACAGAAATGCAAGAGGTGGGCCATAGTGTTTGGGGTGGGAGTTTGCAACCTTCACGTGGTCCGCCCTGCTTCGACGAATGCAATCAATCTGGCGTGCACATTCAAGTAAGATCAAATAGAACAAGTTGTCCATCTTTAGGCTGTGCACGCCATACGCAAGAAGAAGAAGCCATAGTGTTTCATTAAAGAGGTAGGATTAGAATTATGTAGGTAAATTCAAGAACCTGATTGCTACAGCTTTTCCTGAACCTGGTGGTGTGAGACTTCAAGCATCTGTTCCTCCTTTCTGACGGTAGCAGTGAGAAGAGGGCATAGCAGCACTTCATGGAGATGCTTTCGATAGAGGGGAGGGCTGTGGCCATGATGGGCTGGGCTGAGACCACCACTCTGCAGCCCCTTGCATTCCACCTGTTTGTTGGAATTACCATACCAGACCATGATACAAGCAGTCAGTATACATTCTGCAGTACATTTATAACTTTGTTTGAGTATTTTACTTTATTTTCACATTATTTTAAACATGTCTTTAAATACATTTTAGTAGTCTCATTTTAGTTAAATGCTTTAATTTTTTGGATATTTAAAAAATATATATTATTGAAGCCTATCGAGCTTTCATGCTGCCTGTGACCTGCTTTGTACTCCCTGTGACCCTATGGGTGTCCTCCAGGTGCTCTGGCTTTGTCCCACTACCCAAAGACGCGTTGGTTTGCAGGTTAATTGGTCCCTGTAAAATGCCTCGAGTGTGCAGGGAGTGGATGCGAAAGTGATATAACACAGAGCTAGTTGAATTGGGTGATTAATGTTCAGCGTGGACTCGGTTTTTCAGAATGGCCCGTTTCCATGTTGTACCTGTCAATCAGTTAAAATTAAAAATTAGATTAAAGAAAGATTAGTGTAAAGGACGTTAAACGGTCTGCATAGACTTACTCATTTGAAGGTAGACAAAAATGCTGGAGAAACTCAGCGGGTGAGGCAGCATCTATGGAGCGAAGGAAATGGGCGATGTTTTGGGTCGAGACCCTTCTTCAGACTGATGTGGGGGGGGGTGGGAAGAAGAAAGGAAGGAAGAGGCAGAGACAGTGGGCTGTGGTAGAGCTGGGAAGGGGAGGGAAAAGAAGTAAAAAGCAGGGACTAGCTGAAATTGGAGGTCAATGTTCATACCGCTGGGGTGTAAACTACCGAAGCGAAATATGAGGTGCTGCTCCTCCAATTTACGGTGGGCCTCACTCTGGCCATGGAGGAGGTCCAGGACAGAAAGGTCAGATTTGGAATGGGTGGGGGAGTTGAAGTGCTGAGCCATCGGGAGATCAGGTTGGTTAATGTGGACTGAGCAGAGGTGTTGGGCGAAACGATCGCCAGGCCTGCGCTTGGTATCACCAATGTGGAGCAGCTGACACCTAGAGCAGCGGATGCAATAGATTAGGTTGCAGGAGGTCCAGGTGAACCTCTGCCACATCTGGAAAGACTGCTTTGGACCTTGGATGGCGTCAAGAGGGGAGGTAAAGCGACAAGTGTAGCATTTCCTGCGGTTGCAAGGGAAAGTGCCAGGAGAGGGGGTGGTTTGGGTGGGAAGGGACAAATTGACCAGGGAGTTACGGAGGGAGCGGGCTCTGCAGAAAGCCAAAAGGGGAGGAGATAGGAAGATGTGGCCAGTTGTGGGATCCCGTTGGAGGTGACATAAAATGTCGGAGGATTATTTGTTGTATGTGACGGCTGGTAGGGTGGAAGGTGAGGACAAGGGGAACTCTGCCCTTGTTGCGAGTGGGGGGGGGGGGGGGGAATGAGAGCAGAGTTACAGGGTACAGAAGAGACCCTGCTGAGAGCCTCATCTATAGTAGAAGAGGGGAACCCCCGTTCCCTAAAGAATGAGGACATCTCCGATGCCCTGGTTTGGAACACCTCATCCTGGGTGCAGATGCTGCAAAGACAGAGGAATTGGGAGTAGGGGATGGAGTCCTTAAAGGAAGCAGGGTGGGAAGAAGTGTAGTCCAGATAACCATGGGAGTCAGTGGTTTATAGTAGATATTGGTCAGTAGTCTGTCACCTGCGATGGAGATAGTGAGGTCTAGAAACGGTAGGGTGATGTCGGAAATGGTCCAGGTGTATTTGAGAGCCGGATGGAAGTTAATGGTGAAATGGATGAAGTCAGTGAGTTCTGTATAGGTGCAGGAGGTATCACCAATGCTGGCGTCAATGTAGCGGAGGTAGAGTTCGGGGATAGGGCCATGGTCATCTCAAACAAGGAACTCATTTGAAGGGACTGTTTCTGTGCTGTATCTCTTTATGAACCTATGATCATCAGAGATATTTAAACACCGATCAAGGACCTTTGAAAATTGGAGGATGGTCAAAGCATCTCTGGGACCTCACGCATTGGTCACTTGATGTTCAGCCAATGATCACAGCTCATTCTATCCCATGAGTTGGCAGCTTCTTCAGATCCACGGCAGTTTAGCGTGAACAAGCAGGCATAACGAATGATGAGTCAAGAGAGAGAGAGAGTCAAGAAAACGTTTAATTATAATATGCTCCGAAAAACAGAACAACAGTAGTATAACATGCTTGGAAGCACAGTACTCATTTTTTACACAATAAACACAAAAATTAAAGAAATAAAAAGCTCAAAGAAGCTTCACTGCAACCAAAACATGTTGTAGTTCATAGGTTAGTTAGTGTAATATTTGTAGTTTTCAAGAGCCTGATGTTTGTTGGAAGCTGTTCTTGAATTTAGAGGTCGTGGTTTTCAGGTCATAAGGTCATAAGAAATAGTAATAGAATTAGGCCATTCGGCCCATCAAAACTACTTCACCATTCAATCATGACTGATCTATCTCTCCCTCCTAACCCCATTCTCCCGCCTTCTCCCCATAAACTCTGACACCTAAACCTTCTTCCCGATAGTAGGAGCAAAATGAGTGCATGGCCAGGGTGATGTGCGTCCTTGATGATGCCTTTTAGAGGCAGCTCCTCCCACAGATGCCTTTGATGGGAGGGAGGTCAGTGGGGAGCGTAAGTAGTGACCCAGATGCCAACCCAACTAGAAAACCAATGCAAATCTTCGTAGAATGGCACAGTTGTGTTTAAAATGCTGCAATCGTTTGCAATGGTTATTCTCACATCGAGCGACTGTGATAAACCACACAATTGAGTGGAAACAAGGTAATTAAAATGTAGGTGATAATAGTTATGGGAATAGATTTTCCAAGCACTCTGTTATAAATGTCACCTTGCTGCAGGCAAAGACTCAGAAACTATATCTTATGCTCTCAAGGCAATAATAATAATAATGCTGAACCAACTCTTATGCATTATTAGCATGCAGTATCATTCAAGGTTTAGAAAGGCAGCTATAACTGTATTGACTGGTACACTTCAATGACGTGCCTCGAGATGAATCAGGCCCTTGTTATATGTAGTACATTGTACAACATTGTTTTCTAGCATGATATATTAGTACACTTTCTGGAGGATAGCCTGTGCCTGTGGAACTTTGAGGGCATGGATGTACGACAGACTTCTGATGCTGCTCAAAGCCTGCCGTGAACAGGACACACGTTCACTTGGCTCACAAGTTTCATTTGATTCTCAGAGAGGATTGTCAATTGTTCACTGGTGGGTAAGGAAGGGGAAGTGGAATTGCTTGATTGATTGAATGAATAATACAGCATGAAAACGGGCCCCGAGGCACATCGAGATCATGCCGACCATCGTCACCCATTCGCACTTTGTCTATGTTATCCCACTTTCGTATTCACTCTCTACAAACCTAAGACAATTTACAGTGGCTGATTAGCCCACAAACAACATGTCTTTGGGATGTGGGAGGAAAACAGAGCACCTGGTAACAGGAAGAACGTGCAAACTTCACACTGACAGAGCCTGATGTCACGATTGAACTCGGGTCTCTGGCGCTGTGAGGCAATATCTCTACCTGCCGCAGCATTATGCCGCACCAAGTAAGACCAGAGACTTCACAGCAGCTGCATTGATAATGGCCTGGATGTTATGAGTGAATTTTATGTTAGCGAAAGGAGGAAATAAAAGGAAACATGTTTAAAATAATCATAATCATGTTCATAATTTATTAGCCATGTATGTTTTGCAACATACGAGGAATACGTGTGAGTTCTATGAGATCTTGCTAAAATTTGAATTAAAATACTTGAGATCAATTTTCAAGTCTCGACTTAAAATATATCTTATTAATAAGGATACAAGACAGCATGGTTTGGGAACAGTTCCATCCAAGACCGTAATAAATTGCAGTGAATTGTGGACGCAGCCCAGACCGTCACACAAACCAACCTCCCTTCTATTGACTTCATTTATACCTCACGCTGCCTCGGCAAGGCCAGCAGCATAATCAAGGATGAGTCGCACCCTGGCCACTCCCTCTTCTCCTCTCTCCCATCAGGGAAAAGGCGTAGAAGTGTGAAAACGCACACAGCCAGATTCAGGGACAGTTTCTGCTCAGCTGTTATCAAACAACTGAATCATCCTACCACAACCAGAGAGCCTCGGTTATCCTTGTTCGGGCTTTGCAGACTTTACCTTGCATTAAATGTTATTCCTTTATCATGTATTTTAACACTGTATATGGCTCGATTGTAATGCATGTATTGTCTTTCCGCTGACTGGATACCTCACAACAAATGCTTTTCACTGTACATGTGACAATAAATGAAACTGAACTGATAACAGTTTATATGCTTCCATCTTCTATCCTTACCTCACACATTTTGTCTTTTCATCTCTGGCCTTTATCCAACCATGTACCAATCCATACACTTATCTGTATTCACCTATGACTGGCCAGGCTATGTCCAGCCCCACATCCCATTTCCAGCTTTATCCCCCTGAAACATTCAGTCGGAAAAAGTGTCCCGACCTGAAATATCGCCTATCCATGTTCTCTAGAGATTCTACCTGACCCATTGAGTTACTTCTGCACTTGTGTCTTTCTTTAAGTGAAAGGCTTGCTTATTTAGGCTCAGTATAATCCAGGCCATTTCATGAATGCCTACTGTATTAATGGCAATGGCTACTTCTATAACAGCACTGAACTGCACTGAAGCTGTTGCTAAGAGTTCCACCAATTGTTACAATTGTCTTCCAATTCAATTGGCCGGACTCAATTTTTATTTGACTTTACTTTTTTTGTGGTTGTCTTCATTAAATTCCCTCAATATTTCAAAACCTCAACATTAGCTTTAAATCACTGGGGTGTCTACATCTGGCTTCATAATCTCCACTGCCATTAATGTGAGCCACTATCGATTTCCATCAATACAATCATAAAGAAAGCCCATAAATGCTTTTAATTTCTTTAGGGCCTGTCCCACTTAGGTGACTTTTTAGGCGACCAGCGACTGTACCCCCTACAACAATGTCTATGACAATGTCTATGACAAGCTACAACAACCTACCACCTAGTCGACGTCAAGCTACGGCAAACTACTGACAACCGGCGACCCATTAGGACGTCCACCTATGACCACACAGGCAACAACCTACGACATCCAAAGTTAACCTGCTTCCACCCGCGACAAGCTATGACAAGCTCCAGCCCTGTCGGCGACAACTGAAGACAATTCAGTCGCCGGTACCTGTCGCTGGTCAACGTTCGAGGTTGACGTAGGTAGTCGCCAATGGAATTCAGCGAAGTCAGCACTGGCAACAACCTGCGTCACCTGGCAACAACCTACATCATCCTGGCGACAACCTACGACAGCACCTACGTCAGGAGAAGACAAGCTACGACAAGCCCACAGTCGCCGACTGTCGCTGAAAAGTTTTGAACATTTCAAAATCCAGCGGCGACCATAAAAAACCTTACAACTCTTTGGGTGACTGAGGAGACTACTCACGATCATACAGGTAATGCCCCAGCGGCTGTGTGGTGACTGCCTAGTCGCCGGCAGTCACCTAAAAATCGCCTAAGTGGGACAGGCCCATTAGAGGACTGAAGAGATTTAGTATGTCAGCCAAAACTATTTAGACTTTCATGCAGCTGTGGCAGAGAGCATATCAGAACCTAGAGCATAGAACAGGAACAAGCCCTTTGGCCCACAATGCATGTGCTGAACATGCATATAATCCACATTGCTCCATTCCCTACATATCTATGTGCCTATCCAAAAGTCTCTTAAATGCTACTATTCCCTAGTAACATCATGGCCTGGTTTGGCAACTGGAATGTCAAAAAATGAAGGAGATTACAAAAAATTGTTGACACCACCTGGTCCATCACAGGTACTCACCACATCACCCATAGAAGGGATCGACAAGAGGCACTGCCTCAAAAAGGCAGCCAGTATCATCTAAGATCCACGTCACCCTGGCCATGGTCTCATTTCATTCCTACCATTGGAAAGAACGTACAGAAGTTGGTACTGTTGGTACATATGACAATTAAGCACTCTTGCCTCTTGACTCTCTTATTACATGCCCTAGTCATTTTAAATAACATGTATGCATACACATTCAATGTTAGATTGTAAATATGCTCCTAAAGCTTACCCTCTTAGTCTAGTTCAGTCTAACACCGAGTCAAGCAATGGACCACTAAACTTTATTTTTTGAATGAACAACGAATCCCCTATACACTACCTAAACCACCACAAGTTCAATACTTGTCTCTGCCTGTCCAAGCCCTTCAGACTCGTGCAAGCAGACACTTCCAAAAGGTCACGCAGTCCCAAGCGCCCTTCCAGAAGATCGACAGCGGACCTCGTGGGGACTCCCTTTTATAGGTCATCAGACCCTGTGGGGCCGAACTACATGGGGGTGGCACCCCTTACAAGCCAATCACACATATTGATTACATTAAAGTGTTATTGACAGTTCGCCAACCAAATTACAAAGAGTCCCATTACAATGTTTCTACAGAAGCTTCTGGAAAGAAGTCAGCTAACTGAATAATGCAACATTTCCCCTGGCAGTATAAACAACTCAGTCAGGGCTTCACATTTCAGCCAATCATCAAACAGCAGTACAGCCATCCTGCAGCAATATTAACAGTATTTACAATCCCTTTGTAGCTAGCCAATCAAAACAATGCATCTACAACACCTTTGAGTTTCTCTGCAGAATCCTCGTACATTTTAACAATAGCAGGGGGCATCTGGACCTCACCTTATCTGATATATCTATCTAGGTCTTAGACTTCCTGGCACCAACTCACAGCCTGTGGCTTCTTACAGAAAAAGGCTAACAGGCCTTGTAGATGCATACATTTTATACTGACTCTAATTTGGCCAATATTTACAAGAACAGTGGAACATGACCAGGGCATTTATCCCTATACACCAGATACTGATTTTCAGCCCCAAGGTAATTTTTTAATCACTATTTACAATAACCAAATGAAGAAACATTCATGATATCTGAGGATGTTCATTCAAACCTCTTGTTATGGTAACACACATTAACATATATTTTCTGCTTCTGAGTACCTTCCTGGGGGATAAAACATAATTGATTGAAAAAGAAGCATTGACGGCTTCAAGTACCGTTCCTTTAATCAGTGGAAGAACAAATTCCTTTTTCAGTTGTGCTTAAGTTAGGTTTATTATTTCATTAGTTCGGGACACAAACAGGAGATTTTTTTGGCAGCAATCAAGACTCCGAGAATGTGTGTTGCCTTCCTGGTGCCTGGGTCTAGGATGTCTCAGAGCAGTTGCAGATCATTCCCAAGAGGGAGGGTGAGGAGCGGGAAATCTTTGTGCACATTGTCACAAATGGCAGGGGTAGGAAAAGGTTTAAGGTCCTGTGAAGCGAATATACAGAGTTAGGCAAAAGATTAAAAATCTGGACCAAGAAGATAGTAATCTTTGGATTACTCCTGGTGCCATTTGCTAGGAATATGCGGATAAGACAGATGAATGCATGATTCAAGGAGTTTCTGCAGGGGGCAGGGATGCAAATCTTTAGACCATTGGAATCTCTTTTGTGGCAAAAATGATCTGTATAAAAGGGATGGGTTGCATCTGAACTGGAGGGAGACTAATTTCCTTGCCAAGAGGTTTGCTAGTGTTACTCAGATGGATGCCAACTAGAGAGTCAGGGGTGTGGGACCCAGAGTGATAAGTCAGAAATTGGAAGGAGTGATGGAGTTATAGTGCCCAGGCAGCACTCAGGTGTCTGCTGCAGTCTCACGTATTTTTACCATCAATCCTAATGTACAGTAAGTTCTTTTTAAGAATATTTGGTAGGATTAGGAAAGGTTGAATTGGAGACATTTTATGCTCACTTGCCCAGTTACCGCTCATCAGCCTTTAATGCCCAAAGGTACTTTGAACACAACACAGTACAGCACAGGAATAGGCCCTTCACCCCACAATGTCTATGCTGAATATGACGTCAAGTTAAACTAATCTCAGCTGCCTGCACATGATCCATATTCCTTCATTTCTTGCATATCCGTGTGCCTATCTAAAAGCCTCTTAAATGCTACCATCATATCTACTTCCACCACCACTCCTGACAGCGCATCTGTCAATGTAAAACATTTAGATAGGTACAATTGTCAAAGGACAATGTTTGGAGCCTCCAAGCTGCATATAGTCCGAGATCAGGCCAGAAATGTCTTCCGAGCTGCTTCTGCTCTGCCACTGTAAATCACTGCAAGTGCAGTTGGAAAACTGTTGTGCCTGGGGCAAAGTTACATATACAGAGCAGGCTCATCCCTGAGGAAACACAATTATTCACAGGCACAGCACATGTAGCAAAGGTCACAACCATCCTAACATCTACAGATCATTTTGAGGTGATGCCGGTGACATCTTAATCAAACGAGGTGGAACGATTTATAAACACCTGTGATTGCCAGGGAAGAACACCAGTTCCACTTATTCCACTGCAAGCAGCCAGCAGATGAGATATCTGGGAGACACACAAGCCATTGCAGATGCTGGTTTACAAAAAAAGTTACTAAGTACTGGAGTAACTCAGTAGGTCAGGCGGCATCCACAGAGAACATGGATAGGTGACATTTTGAGTCAGGACCCTTCTTCAGACATGAGGTATATGCATTTTACTGTAAGTCAGGACTTTAGAAAAAGGAAGGAGACCAGGGTTCGATCCTGACCTCAGGTGCTGTCTGTGTGGTGTTTGTATGTTGTCCATGTGACCACGTGGGTTTTCTCTAGGTGTTCTGGTTTTCTTCCAGAAGCCAAAGATGTGTGGGTTTGCAGGTTTAATTGGCCTCTGTAACTTGCCCCTAGTTGTGTAGGGAGTGGATGAGAAAGTGGATAACACGGAACTAATGTGTGGGGTAATAGATGGTCAGCATGGACTCGATAGGGCGAAGGGCTCTGTTTCCATTCTGTACCTTTCAATTCAACCAATTGCGTCAAGGTGCTCTTTATTGCTCCATTGCAATGGAATAGAATGGAGCTGCTAGGCTTGTGTCGCCTGGAATTTAGAAGGATGAGAGGATATCTTATTGAAAAATATAAGATTATTAAGCTATTGAACACGCTAGAGGCATTGTTCCCAATGTTGGAGGAGTCCAGAACCAGGGGATACAGTTTATGAATAAGGGGTCGGCCATTTAGAACGGAGATGAGGAACATTATTTTGACACAGAGAGTTGTGAATATGTGGAAATCTCAGCCTCCGTGGAGGCCAATTCTCTGGATGCTTTCAAGAGAGTTAGATGGAGCTCTTAAAGATAGTGGCGTCAAGGGATATGGGGAGAAGGCAGGAACCGGGTACTGATTGTGAATGATCAGCCATGATCACAGTGAATGGCAGTGCTAGTTGGAAGGGCCAAATGACCTACTCCTGCACCTATTGTCTATTGTCGATGAAAGGCGCTGTTCATTTATAAAACTGCCAAAAAATTTTAAAGTGAATGGTTAAAAATTCAATGGGTATTTCTTAAGAGTTATCAGTTGGAAATTGAGGGATATGGACCAAATGCAGGCAAATGAAACTAGCTTTGGTGGAACGTACAAGGTGGGCCAAAGGGCCTAATCAGGTGCTGTAAGACTCTATCACTCTGAGTTATGGACAATTTTTAATTGTCCTTTGGAGTCTGTCTAAAAGTTTGTTTTTGGAGATCTTTTAGTCTTTTTTATGTGGGGAATGGAGGGGGGGGGGGGGGGGTTAAGGGGGAAACCGCCTTCTCAGTCACTACCTGGTTGAGGATGCATCTTTTCCCTGAGCCGCATCTTCGCCCCACCCCCTCGTGGCCTATCATCTGGATTGGCGCGGCCTTTTCTACCGGAGGACGGCCAGAGTTTCAGCAGCGGCACAGCACTGAATTACCATCGTGGAGCGGGTGATGCCTTACCAGGATTGCCATGTTGGAGCTCCGGAGTATTGGGCCTGCCGACTTTAACACCATGAAGCTGTGGTCTGAGGAGCTTCCAGCTGCGAGCGACACTGACTTTAACATTGCGGAGGCCTGGGATCTTTCGCTGAGGAACGCCAGTGTTGGAGCTCCGCCTAGCTCAGCCTGTGGAGTTCGGAATCCGAGGTCTCCGGTAGGAAGCGGCCGATTCAGAAACTCCAAGCCTCTGAGAATGTTCTTCTGTTCCGACGCCGGAGCACCGATCATCCCGGCGAGAGGGCCTGAAACATCAGGCTGCCGTTGCGGCGACTGTGGCGACTGCGATTGCAACTAAATTAAAGGAACTGGGCAGTATAGGCAGTATGTGGCCCAGGTACTCAGAAGTTGATCCTGCTATCTTTATCATCCCACAGAATGGAATGGAATACTTTATTGTCACATGTGACAAGGCTCAGTAAAATTCTTTGCTTGCATTTCCAAGGTATGCAAATAGTCACCACATATGGCGCTGACATAGTTGCAAAGTACCCCTCTGGCTCTTCCCTTGTTCTCCCTCCCTCCCCTCTCGCGCTCCGGGTCCTCTATTGTTCTCCCCCACATTACCTCATGGCGATCTTTCCTCAAAATCATGTGATAATTGATTTCGGCAATGGAAGGATTTCTGTGTGTTATTGCAATTATGAGCCTGTTAAATTGCAACAAGTAAAGAACATCATCGTTCTGTTGTTGGGACATATGGCAATTAAACACTCTTGACTTCAATTTTCCGATTGCTGCCAATGAGTGTAGGAATAGGAGATGCAAAAGATGCTGAATGAGAACTTTTATCTGGTGACAGACTTCTGATTACCCCATAGTCAGCAGTGTATGTGGTCTCATTTTCCCGACTTTACTGAGTTTTGCCTCATGTGTATAGATTGTGTGGAAAGAGGTTATATGGTATATTGACTCTGCACACTCTGTTTGGTTTCTTCATCAAGAAGAGTTTAACTGCTTTGATACTACCCAAGTGGCAACATGTAAAACCAATGAATCTGATCATGTAGGTAAAGAACTGGGCTGGTCAGTTTACCAGTATGAAGGGAAACGGAGGTGGGGTATTTAGAGACCATATGAGTCTTATGTGCCATAGAAATGGAACATTTCCTATTATTACCTTCTTCAGGGTGGTGAATTTAAATTTGGATTCTCAGCTGCAGGCATTGAGCAATTCAACCACTTGAGTGGCAGGACTAACAGCGAGAAAGAAAGAGCATAATTGAATCTGAATTGGATTTGCGAATGCACATATGCAGACCGGTTTCGCACAATGTTGACAGCCTGCATGATACACGGGAAGTTCATGAAGAATGGTTAATCAGTTGAAATACATAGCGCCATATGCCAGCACAATGTTACTGCCTTTGAGAGAAAAAAAACCACAGGAGGAGAAAATCTGCAAAGAGAACTAGATATGTGCAAAGAAACTGCTGACTGCATAGAAAAAAATCTGCTGTTGTAACCAAGGTGGATTCGAACAGGAAAAAGATACTGGCATCTGTTTTTTTCATAATTAAACCACAGAATATAAAGATGGCTGTTAGTCAGTCAACAAAGGCTGCAGTTTGAACAATATCAAAGCACAAAGCATTTGGCCAAAATATAACATGAATAATAATAAATGTTCTTTAGTTGAACATTTTTAAACATGAAAAACGGTATCTTTCTGAAGTATACCACTTATGGAAAAATATTGATGTCAGTTTGATCAGAGAATGCAAGTTTAATGTTGCCATGTAAAGCTGTGATATGGTCCATATAAGGTTCCAGATGGATACATGAGTATAATGCATGGGCCTCAGCAATGCCTGCCTTGTTGTTAGTTATGTTGAGCAATCTTTGTTTCAGGCATATACTGGTCCTATTCTTTGTTTTTCTCTATTACATCAACAACTGCATCGGGGCTGCTTCCTGCACTCGTGCAGAACTCGTTGATTTTATTAACTGCATCACTAACTTCCACTCTGTCCTCAATTTCACCTGGACCACCTCTGACACTGCTATTCCCTTTCTTGATGTCTCCCCTCTATTTGACTCACAGGGGACAGACGATCAACTGACATCTACCACAAATTTACCGATTCTCCATTCCTTCTCTCCAGAGATGCTGCCTGTCCCATTGAGTTACTCCAGGTTTTTGTGTCTATCTTCAAATCCCAGTTATCTGGTTTACACTTCCTCCCACCCTACCTCTTGCAAAGATGCTATTCCCTACTCTCTCTATTCCTCCATCTCTGCCGCATCTGCACCCAAGATGAGGTTTTCCATTCTAGAAGATCCAAGATGTCCTCTTTGTATAATAAACATGGTTTTCTCCCTCCTTTCGTAGATGGATCCTTCACCCATGTCTCCTGTGTCCTGTGGTTCTGCTCTTGCTGCTTCTTCCTCCAGGTGGAACAAGGATAGAGTTATCCTGGTCATCGCTTTTCATTCAATCAACCTCTGCATCCAACACATCATCCTCCAACATTTCCGTCACTTCCAAAGTGATCCCACTATCTGTCACATCTTACAATCTCCATCCTTTTCTGCCTTCCACAAAGACTGCTCCCTCTGAAACTCCTTGGTTCCCTTCCCACCCAAACCACTTCAACTCCAGGTACATTCTGCTGCAACCGCAGGAGATGTAAAGGGGCTGTCCCACTGTGGCGACCTAATCTGCGAGTTTAGAAGAGTTTGCCCTCGACTCAATCTCGCCCCCCCCCCCCCCCGCACTCGCTAAAGGACTTACCGTACACTGTGGCAGCCGTCTTTTACCTTCCTGTTCATCGCGGGTGTCAATTTCAGACAGCGCTCACCCGCTTTCCCTGGCCCCCGCCTTTGCGATGTGTGTGTGTGTGTGTGTGTGTGTGTGTGTGTGTGTGTGTGTGTGTGTGTGTGTGTGTGTACGTAGACGGTCGATCCAGCTCGTGGTTTCACTGCTGACGGTTGTTCCAGCTCGAGGTTTTTCAGGTGAGTGCCCAAAGACAGTCGCTGAAAGGTCGCGTCAGTGGGACAGGTCCTTAACCCTTCTCCCTACACAACCTCCCTTGCCTCTATTCAGCAGCCCCAACAATCCTTCCAGGTGAGACACGTGCACCTCCTCTAATCTCACCTACTGAGTTAGGTGCTCCTAATGTGGTCTCCAGCTCACCGACTAGACCAAGAGTAGGCTTGGCAACCATTTTGTCAATCACTTACGCTCAATCCGCGAAGGCCTACTGGATCTCCCAGTTGCTAACTATTTTAACTTCCCTTCCCCTTCCCATACTGACCTTTCTGTCCAGGGCTTCCTCCACTGCCATTTCCTCCATTTCCTCCACGAGGCCATGTGCAAATTGGAGGAAGAACACCTCATAATCTGATGGGGTAGTTTACAACCTTACAATATGAACATTAAATTCTCCATGCTTCGTCCTACCTATCCTCTCTCCCAATTTTCTCCCCTCCTCCCCCCCCCCCCCCCCCACAATCAGCCTGAAGAAGTGTGCCAACCCGAAACATCACATATCCATGTCTACCAGAGATTCAGCCTGACGCGATGATTTGGAGTTGAGTAACGTCGAGTCTAATTGCCATTGGTTACAACAAATGGAACAATGAAATTCTTACTTGCAGCAGCATAACAGGCCTGTAAATACAATAAACATAGTTAATATGTAAGAAAATAATAATAATAATTAATAACCCCTGTACTAGTCTATTAAAAGAATAATATGTTGATATTATCAACTGAGCATTAAACATTTTGCATTGCCCCCTGTGTTCATTGAATTTTGAAATAAGTGGAAGATTTGATTTACAACTTCACCTCATTTAGAAATTCGACCTTTGTATCTACTTCTAATGTTAAATACCTGGCAAGATTAACACCTATTTTTGCAATTTCTGTTTTAATTATGAATAACTGAATTGGGTCCAAGCTCACAATACATTGTCTCATTGAATATAGCCCAACAAAGCCAGTAACTAATGCTTCGGAAATGTCTCCTGAACAAATTTCCTTGATGATAACGCTTCCTATTTTCCCTTTGGGACCCATCAGCATATAGATTCTGGAGACAGTGGAACGTATAACAAAGCATCTGTTCCATAGCTCCAGGCATAGGCATTTACAACCCAGCTTGTCTTTATGTGCAGCCATTCCTTCAGCGGGGGTCTAGTTCATCTGAAAGTTCTCGATGTGATTGCTAATGCATCCAGTTTCTCTCACCTACAGTGCAGTAGAGATTGCCAGCATTAAGCAAAAAAGAATAATTTGGAATGGATTGCACCTGCTTTGCAGACAGGGAGTTGCAGGAATGCCAGATACTAGGAGATAATGTATTTTATCGTTTAATGTGAATAAAGTTGAACATGTATGTAAATGCTGATGGGTTACAGCTACTAATTTATCCCAACTTAGTTACTTCTGGCTGTTGTATGACCATTAGTTCTCATGAAATCCAAGGTGAATTAGCGGATTGGATTCAACATTTGTTTGGAGGAAGGAGTAAAAGGTAATTGTGTGGGAAGGAACTGCAGATGCTGGTTTAAACCGAAAATAGACACAAGAAGCTGAAGTAAGTCAATGGGCCAGACTGTATCTCTGAAGAAAAGGGGATGCTGTCTGACCCGCTCAGTTACTCCAGCTTTTTGTGTATATCTTCAGTAATTGTGAAGGGTTGTTTTCTGATTGGACACCTTTGACCATTGGAGTGCTGCAGGGGTTGGTGCTGGGCCCCCTACATTAATGATTCGGATGATAATGGAGTTAACATTGTGATGAATTTGCAGATGACAACAAAATTGGTGATATAATGAACAGTGAGGAAGGACACTTACAACAATATCTAAATCAGTCGGGAAATGGATCAAGGAATGTCAAATGGAATTTAACTCTGACAAGTGTGAGATGTTGCACCTTTTTTTGTCAAGGCAGGACAGGACTTACACATTAAATGGATGAGGCCAAGAAAGTGTTGTAGAAACCGGAAATAGAGGTGCACGGTTCACCGAGAGTGTTGAGTCAGGTGGACAGGATGGTGAAGAGGGCATTTGGCACACCTGCCTACATTAGGAAGTGTATCGTACAAAAATTGGGACATCATGATGTAGCTGTACAAATTGTTGGGGGGGGGGGAGGGGTGATAGCGCTCCTTTGGGTTAGAGGCCCATAAAACCAGGGTGGGGTTAGAGGCCCTGCTGGTGTTGGATTAGAGGCCATTTACTGAGTTAGAGGCCCAAAACTTTGTCGTAGTTGGTAGATCACAAATTCAGATTTGGGTTAAAAGCCCTATCCAGAATTGGTATCCGATTGACGGGACACTCAAAAAGGTGAGTTTCGAAACGGCGAACCTCCAGGCAGCTTAAGAGAGGAGCCTGAGAGTATTAAAGATAAGGGGAAAGAAAATCTTCCACAGGAAAACTGGCATCAATAAGTTTTAAGCGTGAAGATCCAATGGTTGGCACTGGTTACGAGGGGGATGATGATGATTATTTAGAAGATTGGGAAAGTGTTAAAATTTAGGAATTCACGTCCACCACCTTATTACTCTTATGATCCCCATGCCTCAGATGCACATTGTGGAGCTTGTGAACAGAATAGACAATAAGATTCCATGGCACAGACTTCCTTAAACCCAACCGCTCCATTAATGACAGATAGTCCAAAAGTTCACGGTACCAGAAGCCAGACTAGAAAGAATATTCAATTAGTTAAGGACAAAGAAGATAGAGAGAAGATACTAAAACAAGGGTATTCTTGCGAATGTAAATTGAGACAAGTTGGACGAGCAGTTAGGAAAAGAATCATTTAGGAGGTACCGTGATCCCCCTGGTGAAGGGGGAGATACATCTGGGGGTGAGACAACAAATGAAGAAGCCGAGATAGATCTTGATATGGCAGAAAGTATTAAAACTAAACAAACAACCGTTAGACAGTTCCCTGTAAGGGAAATGCCTAATCCTTCTTTTGATCCGGCCAATGCAGTGATTGCAAATAATCCCCGTACAATAAGAGTCTATTCCCCATGGAAGCCCAATGAGATGATGGCTATTTTAAGTCAACTACCCGACCGTAGAAAACCACCCGCTTCCTTTGTGGATCACTTAAGAACTACAATGCGCGTTTACCACGCAGATGCCCGAGATTTATGGGCGGTGATCCAGCAAATAATTACCCCAAGTGAGCAAACCAGTCTCCTAATGACTTTTGGACATCTGTCGCATGTAGCTCTAGCAAATACTAGATGAAGTGGGACACATTGGGTCCCATGTTCACACGGGAGGGCTGGTCCCCCAATGCAATATTCCACCTCTCCACCAATTCCAATATTGGTGACCAGTGGGGGTGGGGGGTATAGGCTTTCTCGAGTGCTAGTATGGGTGTTGTGGGCTGAAGGGACTGGTTTCCAGAGGGCTAGTATGGACATTGTGGGCAGTTGACTCACGGCTATTCTTTAAAATTCCATTTCAAGCAGGGGGCAAGGCCACCGAATTCAAGTGCAGTTTCCGACGGGTCCCACTTAGTCTAGTATGAAGTTGCATGAAACTGCACGAATTTGGTGGCCTTGCGCTCTGCTTGAAGTGGTAGGAAACTGCACTTGGATTGGTGACCTTGCACCCTGCTTGAAGTGGTAGGAAACTGCACTTCAAGCAGGGTGCAAGGCCAATAAATTCAAGTGCAGTTTCATACCACTTCAAACAGGGTGCAAGTCCACCAAATTCAAGTGCAGTTTCATACCACTTCAAGCAGGGTGCATGTCCACCAAATTCAAGTGTAGCTTCCTACCACTTTAAGCAGTGTGCAAGGCCACCAAACTCGTGCAGTTTCCTGCCACTTCAAGCAGGGTGCAGGTTCGCCAAATGTAATGCAGTTTCCCACCACTTCAAGCAGGGTGCAGGGCTACCAAACTTAAGTGCAGTTTCGTACCACTTCAAGCAGGGTTCAAGGCCACCAAGTTCAAGTGCAGTTTTATGCTACTTCAAGCAGGGTGCAAGACCACCAAATTCAAGTGCAGTTTCATGCCATCTCAAGCAGGGTGCAATGTCACCAAATTCAAATGCAGTTTCATGCCATTTCAAGCAGGGTGCAAGGCCACCAAATTCAAATGCAGTTTCATGCCATTTCAAGCAGGGTGCAAGGCCACCAAATTCAAATGCAGTTTCATACGAATTCAAGCTGAGTGCAAGGCCACCAAATTCAAATGCAGTTTCATACCATTTCAAGCAGGGTGAAACCACCATAAAACCGCCATAAAACCACATTAAACACCAAAAACACCACAAAGCACCACAAAACACCACACAGCACCACACTCACAGTTCAGTAGACATTCAGTGTGTTCAGTTGATTCACAGCTCAGACAGAGAGTTGTGACCTCTCCCTCCCCCATCTTGCAGAGACTGAGCCACACCCACACTTCCGGGTTTTATAGTCAAACCAACCACATTTTCATTTTCAAACCTCATTAAGGGCACTCACAGGTCATAAAACCACACTCACAGTTTAGTAGACATGTGTTCAGTGTTCAGTTGATTCACAGCTCAGACAGAGAGCTGTGACCTCTCGCTTCCCCATCCTACAGCGACTGAGGCTCCTCCACATTTCCGGGTATTATAGTCCCTCCCCCAGGAAGGGGTGTGGCCTTCATGGCGTGATTGACAGGAGAGAGAATCTCAACATATTTTAAACATTAATAAGTCTTTTATTTTTCATCGATGGGAAAAATACTCTTGTCCTGTGCAGCAGAGGGGAACTCTGAGTAAGATGGCCAAAAACCACAGTCATAAGTGATAGCATTTTTTCTAAAATCAATATGCAGTGCAAACAGGAAGTGGTCAAGATTTGAGTTTTAATTACATAGATAATAGTGGACCATAGTGCAATGGAAGAGGCTGTTATAACAGCCCTTGCAAACCAATCGAATTATCCAGAATACTAGATGTAAGACCAAAAAGAGGAGAGGGAGAGGATGAATTTTTAGAGCGATTCTCTGAATTATATATGGATCAATCGGGTCTTAAATTATTGAAATGGAGTAAATTCCGCACAATATTGTGCCATCTTATTGAATTGCCTTCTCACCAATGTAGCAGAGTCCATTAAGACTAATAACATGGACTGGACAGAAAATAGTTCCAGTCAAATGGCTAGGGCAGTAAGATATCACTGGAGGGACATAAAGAATGTTAGCCCGCCTGCAGGGTAGCCCGCCTGCAGTAAAACAAAAAACTGAATATATGATTAGAAAACAAGTGCCATGATTCGACCCTGAACCATGGATCCCCAGTGTACCAGCAATGGGCTATGGACTGGGAGAAATTAGAGTCCTGGAATAACTAGACGGATATTATAGAGAAATATCTGCCTTTGAGCTAGTCCTCCAAAGACCAAGTTTGCGGATATGTCGGTCATCAGATGTTGTAAATAGCTCGTTCTAAGCTCCCCCCAGTCTAGTTTCAGTCAATACAATACTGAATTAAGCACTTGAGCAACTAAACTTTATTTTGGATAACACAACATAAATTCCCTATCCTATACCTAACCACTGTGGGTTTGATCCTTGTATCTGCTTGGCCAAGCCCTTCTCACCATTTGCAAGCAGAAACACTCGAAAAGGTCACGCAGTCCCAAGCGTTCTTCCTGAAGATTGACCAAGGACCTCGTAGGGGCTGCCTTTTATAGGTCCACGAACCTTGAGGGGCCGAACCACATGGGGGTGGTCTCTTTTTAAACCAATTAAACATATTGATAATGACAGTACATAAATGACAGTTCCCTAATCCAATGATATAATTTTATATACATTGTATTCGAAAGAAGCTTCTAGAAGGAAGCAAACTCAAATGAATAGTGCAACATGTACCCTGGGATTCAAACAGTTCCTCCAAGGCTCAACATTTCAACCAATCGGCCATGAACAGAGTAACTGTCTCGCAACAATATAAATACTATGTACACTCAGTTTGCTTTGACCCAATCAGTTCTATGCATTTTCCACCTCATTGTACGACTTCTCCTGATGTCCCATTCTTTCTCTGCAGCACTTATCTGGGCAACAGACATGCTGGCACCATTCAGCAGCTTGTCTCAGTTCTGCAGAGGCACATTTAACTTGACCAAAATGGCCTAGCAGCACATAAGCCCTTACTCAATTGTAATGCCCAGCTATACAAAGAGTATCATTAAGTTGGAAAGTGTGAAGAAGAGATTCATCAGGATGTTATCGGGGTAGCAGGCTTGAGTTAAAGATTAAAGTTGGATAGGATTTTATTCCTTGGAGCTTAGGAGGCTGAGGGGTGATCTTATAGAGGTGTATAAAATAATGTGGGGAATAGATAGAGAGAATGCACAGAGTCTTTTACCCAGGATAGGGGTATCAAAAACAAGACACAATATGCTTAAGGTTAGAGGGGCAAGATTTAATACAAACATAAGTGGCGACTTTTTCACTCAGAGGGTGGTGGAGATATGGAACAAGTTGCAAGAGGAGGTAGTTGAGGCAGATGCTATCACAACATTTAAAAGGCACTTTTGGACAGATACATGGAATGCAAAGGTTTAGAGGGACATGGGCCAAACATGGGCAAATGGGACCAGCATAGATGGGGCATATTCGTCGCCATGGGCGAGTTGGGCTCAATGGCCTATTTCCTTCAGGTAGGGTTCTATGACTCTATGATCTGTGGCCTGTGGCCTACAACATCCTGAAGCCTCGGCCTCCAATGGGAAAGCGCCGATTCGGGACCACCAAGCATTGTGTTTGACCGTCCCGACGTTGGAGTTTCAAACATCCGGACGAGAGGGCCTATACCTCGGGTCGTCCGTAATGGTGACTACGGAGTTTTATGGCCCCAACCCATGGGTGAACAATGGAAGAGGACTGACTGCCTTCCACCACAGTGAAGAATGCTGTGGTGGATGTTTGTGTTTAATTTTATTGTGTACTAGACTAAGTGGGACCCGTTGGGGGAGGGCAGTTCCCCTAACACAATATTCCACCTCTCCACCAATTCCAATATTGCTGGCCAGTGGGGGGGGTGCTTTCTGGAGCGCTAGTTTGTTTTTTGTGGGCTGAATGGATTCTTGGGCTGGCAGCTTAGTCACTCAGGCCTGGTGGGCTGGCAGTTCTGTCACTCAGGCCTGGTGGGCTGACAGCTCAGTCACTCAGGACTGGTGGGCTGGCATCTCAGTCATTCAGGCCTCGTGGGCTGGCAGCTCAGTCACTCAGGCCTGGTGGGCTGGCAGCTCAGTCACTCAGGCCTGGTGGGCTGGCAGCTCAGTCACTCAGGCCTGATGGGCTGGCAGCTCAGAAACTGGCAGAAATTCTGCCCAAAACAGGTGAGAGACTCTGTGAGAGAGAAGGGGGAGAGGGTGGGGAATCAATTTTGGCCATTTTTAATCTTTTTCTACATATCACAGCAATGAAGGAGGAAAGTCTATCCTGGCCTGGATCTCACATGGAACAAATGAAGGGAGGGAGAAAAATACTGAGGTGAGGTTTAATACTTGCAGGGGGAATGCTTACTGATGGGCCAAATGGACTCCTGGGCTAGGCCTGATGAGTCGAAGAGGCTCTTTATAAAAACAAATCTGAGTGAAATCTCAGTGAAAGGCACTTTTTCTGGACTTTTCCTGCCCTAATACAGGCATTTTGGGCAAACGGGACTGGTTTCTCGGCTAATAGGGGCCTTGTGGGCTGAAATTAGTGGTTTCAGGCAGGCCAAACAACTAATTTCATTTCCAATTGCACTGCAGTTTCAAGCACAGGGTAGGCCAAATAGCTCATTACATTTTCACTTCACTTCCATTGCCATTGCAGTTTCAAGCACTGGGCAGGCCAAGCCAACCAGCTGATTGCATTTTCACTTAATTTCCATTGCCATTGCACTTTCAAGCACAGGGCAGGCTCAAGCCAAACAACTGATTGCATTTTCACTTCACTTCCATTGCCATTGCACTTTCAAGCACAGGGCAGGCTCAAGCCAAACAGCTCATTGCATTTTCACTTCATTTCCATTGCCATTGCAGTTTCAAGCACAGGGCAGGCCAAACAACTAATTTCATTTTCATTAAGAGCTAACAAATCATTTATTTAAGTACATTGCATACTCACAGTGTTCTGTAGTTTCCTAGCTCAGACAGAGAGTCGTGACCTCTCCCTTGCCATCTTGCAGACAGACTGAGCCACGCCCACACTTCCAGGTTTTATAATCCCTCCCCCTCCCACCGGAAGGGCGTGGCCTTCATGGCAGTGATTGACAGGAGAGAGAATCTCAAGTTTTTTTTAAACACTAATAAGTCTTTTATTTTTAATCGATGGGAAAAATCCTCAGGGCCTGCGCAGCGGACTCTGAGTAAGATGGCCAAAAAAATCACAGCTAGTTATATGTGGTAGCTTTTCATCTAAAATCATAGCAGAGTGCAAACACAAAGTGGTCAAGATGAGACTTCTAATTATATAGATTGTGTGTTCTTTTTTGATAGTACCACTGCTGGCAAATTCATTTCACTGCACTTATATGTGCTTGTGATGAATGAATAAAACTAATTGATTGGTTGATTGATTGAATTGGTCTTCTCTTTCTATCTTGTTTACATTCATTCCAGTAAGCATCATTTTTTTTGTAGAACCAGCAATGATAGGCTGTAACATTTTCTCCTCCAGGAAGGTATGTTATAGGGCCTGCACCAGGTTTACAAGAAGTCCCCTGCACCAAATGTTCTGTCATAATTGAGATCTAACTGGCCTTAAAAGTTGCACTTCAATCTGCTGATGCTGCTGTGCTTAACCCTGGTCCCAGTGCACATATGTTTTGTGTGCATGTCGTACCTAACCTGAATTTGTGGAAGCAAGCAGCACATCCACATGGAACCCAATTGTGCTTGAATATGTAGAGCTACACAGATATAATTAATGCATTGGAATCGTATAGATAAAGGGGTGTTGGTTGAACGGGCGACTTCTGGTTTTTGTTTGACACTAATATTAGCAGCAAGCACACCAGCCATTCAGCCCAATTTGCCCATGCCGACGAAAATACTGCATCTACGCTAGTCCCACCTGCCCCCGTTCCACCCAACTCCCTGTAACCCTTTTCTATCCAAGTACAGTACCTGTGCAAACGTCTTTTAAATGTTATTATAGTACCTGCCTCAACTACTTTCTCTGGCAGGTATTCTTTTTGTTCTCATTAATTTATTGAATGTTTTTTGTTCATTAAGTTACGTATGTTTACTGTGCTTACATAAAAACATAGAAACATAGAAAATAGGTACAGGAGTAGGCCATTCGGCCCTTCGAGCCTGCACTGCCATTCAATATGATCATGGCTGATCATCCAACTCAGTATCCTGTACCTGCCTTCTCTCCATACCCCCTGATCCCTTTAGCCACAAGGGCCACATCTAACTCCCTCTTAAATATAGCCAATGAACTGGCCTCAACTACCTTCTGTGGCAGAGAGTTCTAGAGACTCACCACTTTCCCCTTTATCCTTAAACTGTGACCCCTTGTCCTGGACTTCCCCAACATCGGGAACAATCTTCCTGCATCTAGCCTGTCCAACCCGGTTATGCTGCTGAAAGTAAAAATGTCATAGTTCCATTCTCATTACATATGACAATTAAACACTCTCTTGATTCTCTCTTGAATCTCGTGTAGAATGGATAAGAATGTACTTGGAATTAAGTTATTGAAGAAATAGGTTTTCATATGATTGTTTAGGAAACTTTAATCGATTAAGTAAAATGTTAATTTCCTAAATTGATTATCTTTCTGTGAGCTTTCAATAAATTAATAGCAATGGAAATCCACGGAGCCTGCACTTAAGCAGATCAGAAACCCACGCAGATGAGCAGACACTGTGAGACGGTTGTCTCCTGCATAAGTGCTCACATTAAAACCAGTAACAATTTTGAGCGTGACTCCTGCTAAACGCACAGAACATAATGCATTCTGTCTGCTCCGACCTCTCACTTTCAGCCAAATGCTGCCAACCAGTCAGCAGACTGCACTGAGGGCTCTGTCCCTGAATGTGGAAAATGTTATCAGTGTTGAATAAACTCCATTTGAATGGACAGGAAGAATTTTGCCCGAGGAAGACAAAAGTCTCAGGAGAAAACACAAATAGAACATGAAATGATGTTGATTGTGAAGGAGGTACTTTCAAAGTATTTGGAGGACTACAGTCATTCAGGGCACCATTCACTAATGCCAACGGAAAGGTGCCTGGCCGAGTGTAAAAAAATGTGCAACCCGATTAACGTTATGTAAGTGCAATGTGCGTCTGGAAGGATACGAACAAAAAGGGCTTAAGCAGATGGAGGAAAAGGTAAAATTCTGTTGACAACCAGTTAAAGAGCTAACAGGTAAATTTATTCATAGAACATAGAGCAGTATAGCACATGCTGCCAGGCATAGTATAGCCCTTCAGCCCATAATGTCTGTGCCAAGCATGATGCCAAGTGACATCAATCTCATCTGCCTGCACATGATCCATATCCCATCATTCCCTGCATATCCACGTGTATAATTAAAAGTATTTTAAATGCCACTATTGTATCTGCTTCCGCTACCACCCCTTGCAGTGCATTGTAAAATCATGGACAATTTTGGCCATTGATTTTCTACCAAGTATTGATATGCAAAAACGCAGTAACAGCAGGTCTTGTAACCTCTCTGAAAAGTGATATTTCTAAAAATGTCAAAATTTGTTGCAGAAATTCACAGGCATTCAATTTTGTGAATTGTTAAAAACAACTCTTTGATTGGTTTGCTGACACTGCATCTGCATTCCCATTCAACACTCCTGCGATGATTAGCAAGCTAATGAAATTGATTTTTCAGTATAAATTCCCTGATATTTTCTATGTCAAGACGTAAGTATTACCTGAGAGAAAAAAGTTCTAGATTTGGTTTAGTTTAGTTTAGAGATGCTGCGCGGAAACAGGCTCTTCGGCCCACTGAGTCCGTGCCGACCAGCGATCCCCACACATTTAACACTATCCTACACATACTAGGGCCAATTTACACACACACAAAGCCAATTAACCTACATACCTGTACATCTTTGGAGTGTGGAAGGAAACCGAACTCTGAGACAATCCACGCGGTCATGTGGAGAACGTACAAACTCTAAACAGACAGCACACATAGATGGGATCGAATCCGGATCTCTGGCGCTGCAAGCGCTGTAAGGCAGCAACTCTACCACTGTACCACCACCTAGATGTAGCTGAATCTGTCTTATTTTCAAACCCCATCGTTTTCTTTCCAAAATTATCAGTTAACGACAAGGTTAAAGTAGAGTAAAAACAATGAACTGCAGAAACTGGTTTACAAAAAAAGGCACGATAAGTTGGAATAATTCAGCAAGTCAGGCAGCACCTCCGGAGACCAAGGATAGGTAATGTTTCGGGTCGTGACCTTTCTTCAACCTTGAGGTATCTGCATGAATTTACTGTGACAGGACTCTGGAAAAGGAAAGGAACCAGAGACCCAGGTTCGATCCTGACCTCAGGTGTTGTCTGTATGGAGTTTGCATGTTTTCCATCTGACCACATGGGTTTCTTTTGGGTGTTCTGGTTTCTTCGCACATCCCAAAGATGTGCCGGTTGGGATCCTTCTTCAGACTGATTGTGGGAAGGAGCAAATAGTTGGGGGAGGAGGGGCAGGCCAAAGCCTGGCAAGTAATATGTCGACATAGTTGAGGAAGGTTTTTAATGGACAGATGACTGGATGAAGACCAGAGATGAAAAGACAGAAGGGAGTGTGACAAAAGGATTAAAGCGTTGTGAATAGTGCTGCTAGGGAAGGAATGTGGGTGGAAAGGGAGGAGGAGAGAATAGGTGTGAGTCCAGGTGGGGCATAGGGGAGAGGGGGGCAGCAAAGGGAGGGGGTAGTTAAACCTTGACAAGAGTAAAGTACTGGAAAAACAAATAATAGAACAGACATGTGTAAAATATAGCCTTTATTCCTAAATGTCTCACCTGAATTGATATTATATTGACTGTTTTAGTTAGTCATTATCTGTTCTCTTCTCAGAAAACAAATTTTTTTAAAGTTGGGGCAGTGACATGTCATCAAACTCCAAAGCAATCAAAAACCTTTGCCGAAGGACCTGTTTCTGTGCTGTATCTTTAAAAACTAAATGAAACATATGCACTAAGCCAAACAAAAAACGAAGCCAGCTGAAATGGATTTTAATCATTACAAAGATTTATTCTTTAAATACTGAAGTATTCAAATTCAATACAAAATCTTGTAGTTACTTTTGAATTCATAATTTTGTTGTTCAGAAGACGGAGAAGATAAAGTTCATGCAGGATATGTTCAATTCTAAACACACTAATTGGCAGGCACATTGTCCAGGGCAACAGCAAATAACTCACAGCAGCAATAGTGTGGAATTAGTGTGCATTTGATATTCACAAATTTTACAAGTAAATATATGTACAGAAGTGAAGTTGGCTGCATGAGCAGACAACTGAATCCATTTCAATGATATTCCTTGATTTTAATAAGTTCCTAAAAATAATAAAAACAGGTTGCCACCTATGTGAACATAGTGGAATATTAACGAAATGGCTTGCATGAAGACATTTCCAAAATTTATTTGGTATATTGTGAGTAGTTTTGGGCTCCATATCTAAGGAAGGATGTGCTAGCATTGAAGAGGGTCCAGGGGAGGTTTACGAGAATTATCCTAGTGATGATTGGGTAAACGTATGAAGAGCGTTTGATGGCTCTGGGCCAGTACTCACTGGAGTTTAAGATGATGACAGATCTCATTGAAATCTATTGAAAAATGAAAGGTCTAGATAGAGTGGTGTGGAGAAGATGTTTCCAGTAGCGGGAGGGTCGAGGACCACAGGGCACAGTCTCTTAATAAAAGGATGTTGTAGCAAGACACGTGTTGTGAAACAAAGTGCTCTTTATTGAGTTAAACGAGAACTGCCCACACACGACTGGGGAGGGTTCTCCCAGAGTTCTATATATATATACACAAGGGCGCTCCTATAAACCACGTGATGACTTCTTCCCGCCAAAGACAGTCACGTGACTCTGCCAGTTCTAGTACCGAGGGTTTGCTCAGTAAGTGGCCAAACCACCAGGTTGCGCCACAGGAACACCCCAGAACCGGAGGCACAAAACCAAAATGGCAGATGAACGAGGCGGCCGGAACTCATGCACACATTCCCCCTTCGGGGGACACAACCGGTAAAGGCGAAGGCGGAAGCGGCAGGGACTGTGGACGCCCCCGACGACGAGGCTGGGCCACATGCACTGGCTCACTAATGTTCAAATGGGCCAGCTTCAGGTGAGCCACCAACACAGTCTCGTGCCGATCTCCCATGTCTGAAACAAAATGCTGCAGCAACCAGAAATGATCCTCGTACGGCCCCCTGCAGACGGTGAGCGTCGTGACGCAGGAACACATACAAACAGTCCTGGAGAACAGGCGGAACGTGGGAACGAACTACCGCATGGCGAGATATCGGGACGAGAGAGAGAGTGCCCACCTTCTCCCGCATAAGGACCAACACAGACGAGAGCGGCTCCTGCAACCCACGGGCCGCCGGAATGAAATCCCCCAGAACCGTAAGTGGAGTACCATAGACCAATTCCGCGGAGGAAGAAACCAAGTCCTCCTTCTGGGCAGTACGAATCCCCAGCAAAACCCACGACAACTTGTCCATCCACTCCAGGTCCGTGAACCGCTCCTTCAGAGAGGCCTTGAGATGACGGTGAAACCGCCCCACCAAACCGTTGGATTGAGGATGATAGGCCGTCGTGTGATGGAGCTGAACCCCCAACAGGCGGGCCATAGAAGACCACACATCTGAGGTGAACTGAACCCCCCCGGTCTGACCAAATATCCACTGGAACACCTAAACGGGTGATCCAGAGGGCTGCGAGGGTACAGTCACACGTCACAGCAGAAGTATCAGCCAGTGGAACAGCCCCCGGCCACCATGTGAAATGATCCACCACCGCAAGGATATGCGTGACACCCTGAGACGAGGGCAGTGGACCCACGATATCCACATGAATGTGGTCGAACCACCGGTGAGGCACAGCAAAATCCTGATCAGATGCCTGGACGGGACACTGAATCTTAGATGCCTGGCACAGAATGCACGCCCGTGCTCAATGACCAACCTGCTTACGCAAGCCATGCAACATGAACCGGGCCGCCACCAATGCAATCGTCACTTGGATGGAAGGGTGAGCCAACCCGTGGATGATGTCGAACACCCGACGGCGCCAGGAGGCAGGGACGATGGGCCGCAGCTGACCAGTGGACACATCGCACAGGACCGTGGCACCAGCAGTACCAAACGGCACGTCCTCCAACACCAAGCCGGAAATAGCAGTGCGGTAAGTGGGCATCTCCCCATCATCCAGCTGAGCAACCGCCAAGGTGGAATATTCAACAACCGGAGCCACATCAAGGACAGCACCGATGGTGGGCCGAGACAATGCATCGGCGACCCGGTTACTTTTACCCTCGAGGTGGCGGATGCTAGTCATGAAATCCGAGACATACGCCAACTGACGCTGCTGCCGAGTGGACCAGGGATCCGACACCTTCACAAGCGTAAAGGCGAAGGGGTTGTGTTTGGTAAAGGCAGTAAAATCCCGGCCCTCAAAGAAATAGCGAAAGTGTCTCACCTCCACATATAATGATGCAAGGAGCTCCCGGTCAAAGACGCTGTACCTCTGCTCTGCAGGGTTGAGCTGCCGGGTGAAAAAGGCAAGAGGCCGCCAGCGTCCTTCGATCAACTGCTCCAGTATGCCACCCACAGCAGAGTCAGAGGCATCCACCATCAGGGCGGTAGGGGCATCAGCCCCAGGGTGGACCAGCATCGTCGCCTTCGCACCATCGAAAGTGGCCACGGCCTCGTCCTTCCACTGAATGTCCCGCTGCTTGCCGGCCAGGAACTGAAACAGTGGCCGCATGATCCGGGCTGCCGCAGGCACGAACTGATGATAGAAAGTCATCATGCCATATAACCATATAACCATATAACAATTACAGCACGGAAACATGCCATCTCGACCCTTCTAGTCTGTGCCGAACACGTATTCTCCCCTAGTCCCATATACCTGCGCTCAGACCATAACCCTCCATTCCTTTCCCATCCATATAACTATCCAATTTATTTTTAAATGATATAAACGAACCTGCCTCCACCACCTTCACTGGAAGCTCATTCCACACAGCCACCACTCTCTGAGTAAAGAAGTTCCCCCTCATGTTACTCCTAAACTTCTGTCCCTTAATTCTCAAGTCATGTCCCCTTGTTTGAATCTTCCCTACTCTCAGTGGGAAAAGCTTATCCACGTCAACTCTGTCTATCCCTCTCATCATTTTAAAGACCTCTATCAAGTCCCCCCTTAACCTTCTGCGCTCCAAAGAATAAAGCCCTAACTTGTTCAACCTTTCTCTGTAACTTAGTTGCTGAAACCCAGGCAACATTCTAGCAAATCTCCTCTGTACTCTCTCTATTTTGTTGACGTCCTTCCTATAATTAGGCGACCAAAATTGTACACCATACTCCAGAATTGGCCTCACCAATGCCTTGTACAATTTTAACATTACATCCCAACTTCTATACTCAATGCTCTGATTTATAAAGGCCAGCACACCAAAAGCTTTCTTTACCACCCTATCTACATGAGATTCCACTTTCAGGGAACTGTGCACAGTTATTCCCAGATCCCTCTGTTCACCTGCATTCTTCAATTCCCTACCATTTACCATGTACTTCCTATTTTGATTTGTCCTGCCAAGATGTAGCACCTCACACTTATCAGCATTAGAAACATAGAAACATAGAAATTAGGTGCAGGAGTAGGCCATTCGGCCCTTCGAGCCTGCACCGCCATTCAATATGATCATGGCTGATCATCCAACTCAGTATCCCGTACCTGCCTTCTCTCCATACCCTCTGATCCCCTTAGCCACAAGGGCCACATCTAACTCCCTCTTAAATATAGCCAATGAACTGGCCTCGACTACCCTCTGTGGCAGGGAGTTCCAGAGATTCACCACTCTCTGTGTGAAAAAAGTTCTTCTCATCTCGGTTTTAAAGGATTTCCCCCTTATCCTTAAGCTGTGACCCCTTGTCCTGGACTTCCCCAACATCGGGAGCAATCTTCCTGCATCTAGCCTGTCCAACCCCTTAAGAATTTTGTAAGTTTCTATAAGATCCCCTCTCAATCTCCTAAATTCTAGAGAGTATAAACCAAGTCTATCCAGTCTTTCTTCATAAGACAGTCCTGACATCCCAGGAATCAGTCTGGTGAACCTTCTCTGCACTCCCTCTATGGCAATAATGTCCTTCCTCAGATTTGGAGACCAAAACTGTACGCAATACTCCAGGTGTGGTCTCACCAAGACCCTGTACAACTGCAGTAGAACCTCCCTGCTCCTATACTCAAATCCTTTTGCTATGAAAGCTAACATACCATTCGCCTTCTTCACTGCCTGCTGCACCTGCATGCCCACTTTCAATGACTGGTGTACCATGACACCCAGGTCTCGCTGCATCTCCCCTTTTCCTAGTCGGCCACCATTTAGATAATAGTCTGCTTTCCTGTTTTTGCCACCAAAATGGATAACCTCACATTTATCCACATTATACTGCATCTGCCAAACATTTGCCCACTCACCCAGCCTATCCAAGTCACCTTGCAGTCTCCTAGCATCCTCCTCACAGCTAACACTGCCCCCCAGCTTCGTGTCATCCGCAAACTTGGAGATATTGCCTTCAATTCCCTCATCCAGATCATTAATATATATTGTAAATAGCTGGGGTCCCAGCACTGAGCCTTGCGGTACCCCACTAGTCACTGCCTGCCATTGTGAAAAGGACCCGTTTACTCCTACTCTTTGCTTCCTGTTTGCCAGCCAGTTCTCTATCCACATCAATACTGAACCCCCAATGCCGTGTGCTTTAAGTTTGTAAACTAATCTCTTATGTGGGACCTTGTCGAAAGCCTTCTGGAAGTCCAGATACACCACATCCACTGGTTCTCCCCTATCCACGCTACTAGTTACATCCTCGAAAAATTCTATAAGATTCGTCAGACATGATTTACCTTTTGTAAATCCATGCTGACTTTGTCCAATGATTTCACCACTTTCCAAATGTGCTGCTATCCCATCTTTAATAACTGACTCTAGCAGTTTCCCCACTACCGATGTTAGACTAACTGGTCTGTAATTCCCCGTTTTCTCTCTCCCTCCCTTCTTAAAAAGTGGGGTTACGTTTGCTACCCGCCAATCCTCAGGAACTACTCCAGAATCTAAAGAGTTTTGAAAGATTATTACTAATGCATCCACTATTTCTGGAGCTACTTCCTTAAGTACTCTGGGATGCAGCCTATCTGGCCCTGAGGATTTATCGGCCTTTAATCCATTTAATTTACCCAACACCACTTCCCGGCTAACCTGGATTTCACTCAATTCCTCCAACTCCTTTGACCCGCGGTCCCCTGCTATTTCCGGCAGATTATTTATGTCTTCCTTAGTGAAGACGGAACCAAAGTAGTTATTCAATTGGTCCGCCACATCCTTGTTCCCCATGATCAACTCACCCGTTTCTGACTGCAAGGGACCTACATTTGTTTTAACTAATCTCTTTCTTTTCACATATCTATAAAAACTTTTGCAGTCAGTTTTTATGTTCCCTGCCAGTTTTCTTTCATAATCTATTTTTCCTTTCCTAATTAAGCCCTTTGTCCTCCTCTGCTGGTCTCTGAATTTCTCCCAGTCCTCCGGTATGCTGCTTTTTCTGGCTAATTTGTACGCATCATCCTTCGCTTTGATACTATCCCTGATTTCCCTTGTTATCCACGGATGCACTACCTTCCCTGATTTATTCTTTTGCCAAACTGGGATGAACAATTTTTGTAGTTCATCCATGCAGTCTTTAAATGTCTTCCATTGCATATCCACCGTCAACCCTTTTAGAATTAATTGCCAGTCAATCTTGGCCAATTCACGTCTCATACCCTCAAAGTTACCTTTCTTTAAGTTCAGAACCATTGTTTCTGAATTAACAATGTCACTCTCCATCCTAATGAAGAACTCAACCATATTATGGTCACTCTTGCCCAAGGGGGCACGTACAACAAGACTGCTAACTAACCCTTCCTCATTACTCAATACCCAGTCTAAAATAGCCTGCTCTCTCGTTGGTTCCTCTACATGTTGATTTAGATAACTATCCCGCATACATTCCAAAAAATCCTCTTCCTCAGCACCCCTGCCAATTTGATTCACCCAATCTATATGTAGATTGAAGTCACCCATTATAACGGTTTTGCCTTTGTCGCACGCATTTCTAATTTCCTGTTTGATACCATCTCCAACTTCACTACTACTGTTAGGTGGCCTGTACACAACACCCACCAGCGTTTTCTGCCCCTTAGTGTTTCGCAGCTCTACCCATACCGATTCCACATCCTGCAAACTAATGTCCTTCCTTTCCATTGCGTTAATCTCCTCTCTAATCAGCAACGCTACCCCACCTCCTTTTCCTTTCTCTCTATCCCTCCTGAATATTGAATATCCCTGGATGTTCAGCTCCCAGCCTTGGTCACCCTGGAGCCATGTCTCCGTGATCCCAACTATATCATAGTCATTAATAGCTATCTGCAAATTCAACTCATCCACCTTATTACGAATGCTCCTTGCATTGAGACACAAAGCCTTCAGGCTTGTTTTTACAACACTCTTACCCCTTATACAATTTTGTTGAAAAGTGGCCCTTTTTGATTTTTGCCCTGGATTTTCCGGCCTGCCACTTTTACTTTTCACCTTGCTACCTATTGCTTCTACCCTCATTTTACACCCCTCTGTCTCTACGCTCACACATTTAAGAAACCCTTTCCCTTTAACTCCATCCTCCACTAGCCCATTCGACACCCCACCCCCCTTATTCAGTTTAAAACCACCCGTGTAGCAGTGGCAAACCTGCCTGCCAGAATGCTGGTCCCACACCTGTTAAGATGCAATCCGTCCCTTTTGTACAGTTCCCTCTTACCCCAAAACAGATCCCAGTGATCTAAGAATCTAAATCCCTGCCCCGTGCACCAGTTCCTCAGCCACACGTTCAGGTCCCGTATCTCCCAGTTCCTGCTCTCGCCAGCACGAGGAACTGGAAGCAAACCGGAGATAACAACCCTGGAGGTCCTGCTTTTCAGCATTTTTCCGAGCTCTCCAAAGTCACGCTGCAGAATATTCATCCCCTTCTTTCCGACATCGTTTGTGCCGACATGCACTACCACTTCCGGATGTTCACCTTCGCCCTTGAGGATTTTCTGCACTCTGTCCGTGACATCCTGGATCCTGGCACCAGGAAGGCAGCACACCATCCTCGCATCCCGTCTGTTGCCGCAGAAACCCCTGTCCGTACCTCTCACAATGGAGTATCCTACTACAATGGCGTTGCCTGCCTTAGGCCTTTTTGGTTTTGGCTCAACAGCCCCATTCGCATCACAAGCCAGTCCGCCGCCCAGTGTAAACACCTCTTCTGTCCCGACAGCTTCTAAGTGGGTGAACCTGTTCACAAGAGGTACAACCCCCGGGGACATTGGCATTCCATGCTTCCCTCCCGTTCTCACTGTCTCCCACCTTCTCTCTTCCAGTACCTTAGGTGTAACAATCGTACTGTAGGACTTGTCGAGGAACGACTCCGTTTCTCGGACGAACCGGAGGTCATCCACTTGCTTCTCCAGTTCCCCAACACGGCCCTTCAGGAGCTCTACCTGGATGCACTTTTCGCATTTGTAGCAGCCAGAGGCACCAGCGGTGTCCTTGACCTCCCACATACTGCAAGCATCACACTGAATCAGCTTGCCTGACATCTCCTTCTTTCGTCTCTCCCTCTGCAGTGTTTTGCGTAGTCTCCTCTCCTCAGCCTCCTTTCCGAAGACTCTCGAGCCAAAGACTCACAGGGCACTTCACTCACAAGGCCGCTCACTCACTGCCGCTCCCTAAGAGCAGTCTTACTTAAATTGACTGATAAATTGCCTGATTTACCAATTTACAAACCAAATTCCTCAGTTTTCAGCTGTTTTCCCAGCACTGACTCACTTCTCTCCTCCCACTTGGGCTAGAGCCAATCAGTCGTATCTCTTGCTAATCTCCCCTGCTGCTGCTGTTGTTGCTCCCAAAGCTACAGCAGCATTAAACTCCATCTGCCATCTTTCAGCCGACTCTTCCAACTGGCATAAATTTCTCTGTAGACTTTGAAAATCTATTTCATTATCCACAACCCCTCCTATCTTAGTATCATCGGCATACTTACTAATCCAATTTACCACACCATCATCCAGATCATTGATGTACATGACAAACAACAGTGGACCCAACACAGATCCCTGTGGCACCCCACTAGTCACTGGCTTCCAACCTGACAAACAACCATCCACCATTACTCTCTGGCATCTCCCATTCAGCCACTGTTGAATCCATCTTGCTACTCCACCATTAATACCCAACAATTGAACCTTCTTAACCAACCTTCCGTGAGGAACCTTGTCAAAGGCCTTACTGAAGTCCATATATACAACATCCTCTGCTTTACCCTCATCAATTTCCCGAGTAACCTCTTCAAAAAATTCAAGAAGATTAGTCAAACACGACCTTCCAGGCACAAATCCATGTTGACTGTTCCTAATCAGATCCTGTTTATCCAGATGCTTATATATATTATCTCTAAGTATCCTTTCCATTAATTTGCCCACCACTGACGTCAAACTAACAGGTCTATAATTGCTAGGTTTACTCTTAGACCCCTTTTTAAACAATGGAACAACATGTGCAATACGCCAATCCTCCGGCACTATTCCCGTTTCTAATGACATTTGAAATATTTCTGTCATAGCCCCTGCTATTTCTACACTAACTTCCCTCAATGTCCTAGGGAATATCCTGTCCGGGCCTGGAGACTTATGCACTTTTATATTTCGCAAAAGTGTCAGTACTTCCTCTTCTTTAAATCTCATAGTTTCCATAGCTACACCACTTGTTTCCCTTACCTCACATAATTCAATATCCTTCTCCTTGGTGAATACCGGAGAAAAGAAATTGTTCAATATCTCCCCCATCTCTTTTGGCTCTGCAGATAGCTGTCCACTCTGACTCTCTAATGGACCAATTTTATCCCTCGTTATCCTTTTGCTATTAATATAGCTGTAGAAACCCTTTGGATTTACTTTCACCTTACTTGCCAAAGCAACCTCATATCTTCTTTTAGCTTTTCTAATTTCTTTCTTAAGATTCTTTTTACATTCTTTATACTCTTCAAGCACCTCATTCACTCCATGCTGCCTATAATTATTGTAGATCTCTCTCTTTTTCCGAACCAAGTGTCCAATTTCCCTTGAAAACCATGGCTCTTTCCAATTTTTACTATTTCCTTTCAACCGAACAGGGACATAAAGATTCTGTACTCTTAAAATGTCACCTTTAAATGTCTTCCATTTCTCTTCCACATCTTTCCCATAAAACAAACTGTTCCAATTTACTTATTTTATATCCTTTCGCATCTCCTCAAAGTTAGCCTTTCTCCAATCAAAAATCTCAACCCTAGGTCCAGTTCTGACCCTCTCCATAATTATATTGAAACTAATGGTATTGTGATCACTGGTCCCGAACTGTTCCCCAACGCATACCTCTGCCACCTGACCCGTCTCATTCCCTAACAGGAGGTCCAGCACCGCCCCTTCTCTAGTAGGTACTTCTATGTATTGCTGCAAAAAACTATCCTGCACACATTTTACAAACTCCAACCCATCCAGCCCATTTACAGAATGTGTTTCCCAGTCTATGTGTGGAAAATTGAAATCTCCCACAATCACTACCTTGTGCTTACTACTAATATCTGCAATCTCCTTACAGATTTGCTCTTTCAATTCTCGCTCCCCATTTGGCGGTCTATAATACACCCCTATAAGTGTTGCTATCCCTTTCCCATTTCTCAGTTCCACCCAAATAGCCTCCCTAGACCAGCCCTCTAATCTATCCTGCCAAAGCACTGCTGTAATATCTTCCCTGATAAGCAATGCAACACCTCCACCTCTTGCCCCTCCAATTCTATCACACCTGAAGCAACGAAATCCTGGAATATTTAGTTTCCAATCACAGCCCTCCTGCAACCATGTTTCACTGATCGCCACAACATCATACTTCCAGGTGTCAATCCAGGCTCTAAATTCATCCACCTTTCTTACAATGCTCCTAGCATTAAAATATACACATTTAAGAAACCCACCCTCTCTTATTCTCTGTTTATTGTCTTTTTATTTTCTCTCCCCTACATTTTGGGTCAGAGTGCTACCATTCTCTGCCTCCTGCCTCACACACTGACTGCTAGCTTTCCCAATTTGTGTCCCTCCCCCCAACCATACTAGTTTAAAGTCTCCCCAGTAGCCTTTGCAAATCTCCCCGCCAGGATATTGGTCCCCCTCGAGTTCAAGTGCAACCCATCCTTTCTGTACAGGTCGCACCTTCCCCAAAAGAGGTCCCAATGATCCAGAAACATGAATCCATACCCACTGCACCAGTCCCTCATCCACTTATTTATCCTCCACCTCGCTCCATTCCTACTCTCACTGTCGCGTGGCACAGGCAGTAATCCTGAGATTGTTACCTTTGCAGTCCTTCTCCTTAACTCTCTACCTAACTCCCTAAATTCTTCTTTCAGGACCTCTTCTCTTTTCTTACCTATGTCGTTGGTACCTATATGTACCACAACCTCAGGCTCCTCTCCCTCCCATTTCAGGATTTCTTGGACACGTTCAGACACATCCCCGACCCTGGCACCAGGGAGGCAAACTACCATCCGGGTCTCCAGTCTGCGTCCACAGAATCGCCTGTCCGATCCCCTGACTATAGAGTCCCCTATTACAATTGCCATTCTCTTCTTACCCTTCTGAGCAACAGGACCGATCTTTGTGCCAGAGGCCCGGCCGCTGTCGCTGCCCCCAGGTAGGCTGTCTCCCCCACCCTTACTCAAACAAGACTACTTATTTTCAAGGTGTACAGCCACCGGGGTACTCACCAGTTCCTGCCTCTGCCCATTGCCCTTCCTAACTGTGACCCAGTTTTCTATCTCCCGTGGTCTTGGAGTGACCACCTCCCTGTAACTCCTTTCTATGACCTCCTCGCTCTCCCTGAGCAGACAGAGGTCATCGAGTTGCTGCTCCAGGTTCCTAACACGGTCCCTTAGGAGCCCCATCTTGACGCACCTGGCGCAGATGTGGACGTCTGGAGGGCACTCAGACTCCATGACCTCCCACATCTGACATCCAGAACAGTAAACTGCCCTGGCCCTCATTCTCCCCCTTATCCGAATACAATAAAGCCTTACCCGGGATACAAGCCAATCAGCTGCTTCCTCTGGTCCTCTTCCACCAATCAGAGGCTTCCACCAGACTCCTTCTCTGGAAGTGAGATGGAACGTTGCAGATTTGGGTAACTCACAGCTCCAGGTAACTCCTCCTCGCACCAACGGCTCCCCGGGCCTCTGTAGAAGCAAACCCCGCGCTGTATTTATACTCACAGCTCCAGGTAACTCCTCCTCGCACCAACGGCTCCCTGGAGCCCCTGCACCGTGGAAGGTCGTGGGAACCGACGAATAGCCTCCACCTTGTCCGGGAGTGGGACCGCACCATGCTAGGTAACGCGATAATCAAAAGAACTGAGGCCAAACACAGTCACGAGACCCTGCCAGTCCTAATGATGAGGGTTCACTCAGTAAGTGGCCTAACCACCAGGTGGCGCCACAACGCACCTTTAGAATGGAGGAAAGGAGGAATTTCTTGAGCCACAGGGTGGTAAATCTGTGGAATCCACAGACAGCTGTGGAGGCCAAGGCATTGGGTATTTTTAAACAGGAGATTAATAGGTTCTCGATTCAGAAGGGAGTCAAAGGTTAAAGCGTGACGGCAGGAAAATAGGATTAAGAGGGGAAAATAGATACACCATGATCGAATGGCAGAGTACTTTCGCTGGGCTGAATGGCCTAATTCTGTTCCTATATCTTACGGTCTATTGGGAAGGGTCCCTCTTAATTCCATCATCACTTCGTCAAGAATGTTTAATTGGTATTTGTACTGGCAATGGAATAATGGAATTCCTACTTGCTGCAGATTTACAGACCCATGAAAGTAAAGCACACAAATAACATGTAAATAATGAAATAAATCAATAACCAGTAATACATGGTAACCAGACCATAATGGTCCATTGTATAGTTTAGAGATACAGTGCGGAAACAAGCCATTAAGCCCACAGAGTCTGCACCGGCCAGCGATCCACGCACATTAGCACTATCCTACACACACTAGGGACAATTTACATTTATACCAAGCCAATTAACCTACAAACCTGTACGTCTTTGGAGTGTGAGAGGAAACCGATCTCGGAGAAAACCCACGCAGTCACTGGGAGAGCATACAAACTCCGTACAGACTGCACCCATAGTCGGTATCGAACCCAGGACTCTGGCGCGGTAAACGTTGTAAGGTTGCAACTCTACCGCTGCACCACTGTGCCGCCCAAATATGCTGGATATATTTAACCTAATTGTACGAGGCTTTGGTGAGCCAAAGATCACAAATGCTGAGGTAGTGCATAGTGTTGTGTAGTGTTCAAGAGCCTGATGAATACTGGGAAGAAGGCTGTTCTTAAACTTGGAAACATTTTGTTTCCATGTTCATTTTCTGTACATAATTTGATTTGATCCATTATTCTTTCATGTGGACTTTGCATTAAAACCATTCTTATTCATCCTAATTAGCTAAAGAGATCCACTGACCACAGATTCCCTGTGGAGGATAATCCTCTCTGCATATCTAATTACTGATTTCAGTTCAAATATTCAATAAAAAAGCATTGGTGCAATGAACAACTGATGTTATTCCTTCAATGTTGACATCCAAATCTGGCTGAATATCTTTAATTTTACTTTTTATTTCTCTATTGCCGCTGCAATACTCATTGTTGTGACTTTATGCATAATTTAATTTCTGAAGAAGGCTCGCAACCTGAAATGTCACCTATTCCTTCTCTCTAGTGATGCTGCCTGACCCGTTCAATTACTCCAGCATGTTCTCAAGTCAAGTCAAGTTTATTTGTCACATACACATACGAGATGTGCAGTGAAATGAAAGTGGCAATGCTCGCGAACTTTTGTGCAAAAGACAAACAACCAAACAACCAAACAAACTATAAACACAATCATAAACACACATATTCTTTTACATAATAAATAATGGAAGGAAAAACGTTCAGTAGAGTTAGTCCCTGGTGAGATAGGCGTTTACAGTCCGAATGGCCTCTGGGAAGAAACTCCTTCTCAACCTCTCCGTTCTCACCGCATGGCAACGGAGGCATTTGCCTGACGTTCTGTCTTCTTCAGTGTAAACCAGCATCTGCAGTTCCTCTCTACACGTTTAATTTCCTGTTGTCTATATTTGTTCAATGCCAAATAAATACACATGCTGTGGTTCTAGTTAAATGGAAATTTACAATCTTCACACTGTAATATATATCTACACTGATGAAATAAAGATGGAGGGATTACATCATGGGTGCAAACATTCCTGGTCATCAAATGACATTTAACCCACAAAATAATCAAGTGTGAAGTAACTTACCTATCTCGGCTGGGAGTGTGTTAGATTCCATGGTTGTTCTGGAAAACTTTGTGTCCACAGTGCCTGCCCAGAAGTAGTTCTTAGACTCCTTAAGTAGAGCACAAAGTTGTCAGTCTGAAGAAGGATCCCCACCCAAAACGTCACCTACCCATGTACTCCAGAGATGCTGCCTGATCCATTGAGTTACTCCAGCTCCTTGTGTTCTATGTAAGACTCAAGCACCTACTCATTTTTTACACAGAGAGCGGTGAATCTGTGGAATTCTCTGCCACAGAAGGTAGTTGAGGCCAGTTCATTGGCTATATTTAAGAGGGAGTTAGATGTGGCCCTTGTGGCTAAAGGGATCAGGAGGTATGGAGAGAAAGCAGGTACAGGATACTGAGTTGGATGATCAGCCATGATCATATTGAATGGCGGTGCAGGCTTGAAGGGCCGAATGGCCTACTCCTGCACATATTTTCTATGTTTCTATGTTTCTATGTTTCTATGTTTCTACTGTTTATTGTGTTTCTATTAGACACCTTAAATAAATAAATAAAACTTTTGTACATCAGAGGAATCAAGTTTCAAGTTTGTACTTTCTCCCATGGGGAGAAATTACAAACTACGTAGACAGCACCCGTAGTCAGGATCAAACCTGGGTTTCTGGCGCTGCAAACACTGTAAGGCAGCAAGTCTACTGCTGTGCCACCGTGCTGTCTTAATTTGTATCTAGCCAGGAACAGGTTACAATGACAGATTCCAATCGGGACCACTTGCTAATCAGGGATCGGGGGTATGGTGATACACCACTGGACTGTTTATAAGGGGGAAAAAAATCATTGTTTTAACAATGAACATATGTGACAATATCAAGGACTATTAACTATTGACAAGGCATAAGTCTTATAAAGGTTTTTTTGCGCCTGGTTTCTTAAATCCCAGGCTCCCAATGTTTTTTCTGTCGTGTCTATGTCGGGTCGAAAAAGGAGGGAGATGTGCAGAGAGAGAGCCACTGCAGTCCTACAGCAAACCTGCCTGCTACAGCCTGCAGCCTGAAGAACAGATGTGGTGGCGTCCTACTGAGACTGCACTGTGTAAATGGGGTCACTCAGCTAGTTGACATGCTAAATGCTACCATCTGACTTTGAACAGATTTCACTCTTCCATGCAGGGCCAACAGAGCCACTGTCCATGAAGGGAAGGGATGGTAACAATTACGGCAAGCATTCACGCTGCACTTTGCAGGTGTTCGTTCCTGAGGTCGAGCGAGGACGGATGTAAATGAAAATACTGATGGCACATTCTGGGCCAATTAGAATATCAGCGTTCTGAGGAGCAACCTGCAGGTTATTTGGTGTTCATTTGATTTATTTCTACCATTGAATCGAGTACTTCAGATCATTAACACGCTTTAGATTATTTAAATTTTCATCAGCAAATTACACTTGATTACACTTTGTGCTTGGTTATGTATTAGGAGAGTGATTAGCACATTCAATTAATATTTAGGATGCATCAGGTTTCCTAATTTGTGTGAATGAATCACTTGATTTGAATAATGAGTACATAAATACAGGTGTACAAAACACACTTCTTGGTTAGTTTAGTTTAGTTTAGTTTAGTTTAGTTTAGTTTAGTTTAGTTTAGTTTAGTTTAGTTTAGTTTAGTTTAGTTTAGTTTAGTTTAGTTTAGTTTAGTTTAGTTTAGTGATACAGCATGGAAATAGGCTTTTCGGCCCACCATGTCCATACCTGTCCCGCTGAGTTACTCCAGCATTTTGTGTCTCCAACCATCAGTCACCCTTCCATGTTCATTCTATGTTATCCCACTTTCTTGCCAACTCTCCACACACTGTTGATAATTTACAGAGAGTAAAGGGCCTGTCCCACTTAGGCGATTTTTCAGCTGACTGCCAGCGACTGTCAAGTTACCGACACTTGCTTAAAAAAACGGGAACTGGAACGGCAACTGTCAGAGTGGAAAACACACACAAACACACAACACGCATCGCAAAGATGGGGGCCAGGGCAAGCGGGGTGAGCGCTGTCTGAAATTCACACGGTGCAAAGCCAAAGTGATACAGATACACACCACGACGAACAGGAAGGTTAAGATGGCTAGCACAATGTACAGTGTCCTTTAAAAGAGGGGGGAGGGGAGAGGGGGGGAGAAGGGGGGAGAATGAGTGGAGACATTTTAAAGAAGCCAGACAACTTTTTAATAAGCCAGAGATACACAGCTGTGAAGTTCGGTGGGCATTTAACATTACCGGTCGGTTGTCCTTGGTTCTGAAAACTCGTGCTTACATTTTTTTTCCCCAATGAGCCCATGTCAGCAAAGACGATTAACTAAAACTACCTCTGACTACCTTGACTACGTATAACTGCATGGATACCACACAACAACTGCACGTACTACTACAGGATTATTGATTTTCTCCATGGTGACCATAGTGCGGCCGCGACTAGATCCCAGAATGAGGGAACTCCTCACGACCATGAAGGAGACTCACCAGAGACCACCAGCGAATATGTGGTGACCATGTGGCGATCATGTGGCGAGCGCAGAGTCTCCTGCACTCGCCTAAAAAGTCGCCTAAGTGGGACAGGCCCTTAATTCAAACCTACAAACCTACACAAATTTAGCATGTGCTCAGAAACCATAGCACCTGGTCTAACAACTCGCGGCCCTCGCGGCCTAACAACTTGGATTGGAGCGGCCTTTCCTGGAGACAGCCCAGAGCTTCAACAGCAGGCGTGGCGCGAACTTCCATCGCAGAGCCAGAAGAAAGGCTCCGACCACCTGCCTGCTGACTTTAACATTGTGAAGCCTCGGTCTGCAGAGCTTCTAGCCACGGGCGTGAAGCGGACTTTACCATCCCGGAGCCAGGGCTCCCTTGCCGGGGATCACTAGAGAAGAGCTCCGACCGCTGACCTGCCTGTAGCCTATAACATTAAGAAGCCGTGGTTTCCAGTAAGTGGCCGTTTCGGGCACTCCAACTGAATCGGTTCCATCCGGCCCGACGTCGGAGCTTCGATCATCCCGAAGAGAGGGCCTGTACAATCAGGCTGTCCCTAGCGGCGACTGCGGAGGGTCAAGGCCCCATACACAGGTGAACAAAAGAACGAAGATTGACTGAACTTTATTGCCATGTTAATGTTGAGTTCTATCATTCTTTTAATTGTGTATTGTGTTCTTTTAATTGTATGGCTGCATGGCAACTCAAATATCACTGGACCTTAATTGGTGCATGTGACAATGAGTGTGAATATGAATTTGAAACCCGCGCGGTCATATGGAAAACATGCAAACTCCACACAGATAGCAGCTGAGGTCAGGATCAAACCTTGGTCTCTCGCTCTGGAGGCAGCAGCTCTATCGACTTCTGGCCCAAATACTTTTATTGCTAATTCATTTCCATGATTCAGTTGCGAGGCACTGTGCTTTGGGAGGCTGAAAATGAGGGGAAAATATACAATTAATGGCAAGATATTAATAGCATTGATGTTCTGGATCTTGGGGTCTAAACTCATCTATCTATCTATCTATCTATCTATCTATCTATCTATCTATCTATCTATCTATCTATCTATCTATCTATCTATCTATCTATCTACCTACCTACCTACCTACCTACCTACCTACCTACCTACCTACCTACCTACCTACCTACCTACCTATCTATCTATCTATCTATCTATCTATCTATCTATCTATCTATCTATCTATCTATCTATCTATCTATCTATCTATCTATCTATCTATCTATCTATCTATCCTATTACTAAAACTCTCATCTTGACCACTTTCGGTCTGCGTTGTATTTAAATTTGCGCAAAAACGGTACCTATATCGCTAGGATTTTTTTGTCACCTTACTCACCTTTCTCCTCTGCTCCAAGCGCACCAAGTTATGTTCTGATCAGTGGAATATTACAAAAGTTATGAAGGCTTAAAAAATCGTGAGATCAGCAGATTGGTTTTCTCGCCTGTCAGTCACCATGAAAGTAATGCCCCTTCTGGCACTTGCTGTCCGGCGTGGACAATAAAGCTGAAGCGGACTGTGAGTAGGGGCTGTGTTCTGCGAGTGGGGGCTGTGTTCTCTGAGAGAGGGGCTGTGCTCTGCGAGTGGGGGCTGCACTCTGCAAGCGGGGGCTGTGCTCTGTGAGTGAGGGGATGTGTTCTGCGAGCAGGGGGGGGCGACCACCACGATGACCCAGGTGCCGATGTGTGCAGCTGTGGACGAGAGCCGGTGAGTGAGTCTGGAGTCAATGAGTGCGGTAGGAGCCGGAGCTGGGAGCCACTGAGCTTACACATCCCCTGCCCCCTACAACCCCTCCCCCCCACACCACCCTCTCCCCCACCACAACAACCCCCCCACACCACAGCCTCCCCCAATCTACCTCCTCCTCCTCGACACCACCCCCCTCCACACATCCACCCCCTCCCCCAGACCACCCCCTCACCCCCCACCCTCCCCCCTCAACACCCCCTGCCCCCTACACAACCCCTTCCCCCGCCGTCCCCCCACCCCCTACCGCCCTCCCACACCACCCATCCCCCCCACACCACTGCTCCCACACCAACCCCCACACCGCACCACCCCCTCCCACATCCCCCTCTTCTCCCACAACCCCTCCCCCCTACCACATACAGCCCCCTCCCCCAAACTACCCCCTGAGACCAGAGGTCCACAAGCCATGAGTGACTGAATTGTGAGTCCACAAGCAGTGTGACTGAACTGTGAGACCGCAACCCATGAGTAACTGAACTGTGAGTCCGCAAGCCATAAGTAACTGAACTGTGAGTCCGCAAGCCGTGAGTGACTGAACTGCGAGTCCGCAAGCTGTGAGTGACTGAACTGTGAGTCTGAAAGCCGTAAGTGACTAAACTGTGAGTCCGCAAGCCGTGAGAGAGTGAACTTCGAGTCCGCAAGCTGTGAGTGAGTGAACTGTGAGTCCACAAGCCGTGGCTGAGTGAACTGTGAGTCCACAAACCGCAGCTGAGTGAACTAGGTGTCCACAAGCCATGGCTGAGTGAACTCAGAGTCCACAAGCCATGAATGAGTGAACTGTGAGTACAGAAGGCTCAACACCCCTGCTCAGACACCCCTATCCCCCTCCCTTCGCACACCAACCCCCCCAGCGGCAGCGGTCGGCCATGGCAGCGGTCGGCCACAGCAGCGCTTGCACCCACCCACCCCCAGGCTGCAGCACGCTCCCCCCACCAGCCCCCGCTTGAAGCCGACCCCCAGCTGCAGAGCACAACAAGAGACACAACAAGAAAGAATGGACTGAATAAATCTCATTAACATTTAAATTGTTGTTATATTTTAAGAGCTATTCACATTTTCAGCTTTAATAAATCCATTCTCAACTTGCCATGCCCAGCTGCACCTGGGCAATAATACCCAGGGAATGGCCGTGCCGCCGGAGAGCCGCTAAGAGTGGATTGGGGAGGGGGGGGGGTGTATTTGAGGGGTGTATGGATTGGATGCATGGCGGGAGGGCAAGGGGCAGAGTGGGGGGTGAGGGGAGGAGGGGGGATCAAGGGCATCGCAATGGGAACCCGTCAGCCGCGCCTGTGCAGTTGGGGGCTATGCGTGAGTGGTGGAATATTGGAATTGGTGGAGAGGTGGAATATTGCATTGTGGGACCAGCCCTCCCATGTGAGAATGGGACCCAATGGATCCCACTTAGGCTAGTAGCTCCCTAAAAGTGGCAACACAAGTTGTATGGTATGTTTGCCTTCATTGGTCAGCGCTTTGAGTAAAACAATCAAGTGGTCATGACACAGCTTTATAGGACTTTGATTATTCTGCATTTGGAGTTTTGTGTGCAGTTCTGGTCACCCCATTACAGGAACAATGAGGAGGCTTTGGAGAAGGGACAGAAGAGGCTTAGCTTTAAAGCGAGGTTGGCCAGCCTTGGGTCGTTTTCTCTGGAATGCCAGAGATTGAGTGGAGACCTAATCAAAGTCTATGAAATTATGAGATTCTTAGATAGGGTAGATAGTCAGAATCTTTTCCAAGGGATGGAATATCAATGAGTAGAGGGCATAGGTTTAAGGTGAGAGGGTAAAAGTTGAAAAGAGATATGCAGAGCATGTTTTTTAAAAGAGAGCAGTGGGTGGCTGGAACATGCTGCCAAAGGTGATGTTTTAAACAAAGATGTTTTAAATAGTCACTGTTATCGTGCTCCAATTCAATAAATTTTGCGATTGTCACTGATCATGTACTTTAATTCACCACTGGGCTACGTTGGCACAGGGCCCAAGGCAAGTCCACTCTAAAACATGTTTTCATGTCTGATTGATTTTCTAAAGCTATGGAGGCCACAAAATCCTTGCACTTGTCAAGAAAGTAATAAAAATACCAAAACAAATGACAAGAAATACTGTTTAAGAATATTATTTCATTGTGAGATGACCTCCCCGAGACATTCACTCAGAATATGGCCTGCAAATTGTCCCTCTGCCATGTTAGTTTCTGCCCTCCCCTTGCCTCTGTCCCCTTTTCAGTGCTGCTGCACCATGCCTTGATGTACAAGTATTGATAGATTGAAAGATACAGCATGGAAACTGGCCCTTCAGCCCACAGTGACAACACCTTCCATCGATTGCCTGTTCACACTATTTCTATGTTATCCCACTTTCAAATCCAATCCCTACACACTAGGGACAACTCACTGAGGCCAATTAAACTACAAACCTGCACACCTTTGGGATGTGGGTGGAAACAAACCAGAGCACCCGGAGTAAAACCACGCAGTCGCAGGGAGAGCATGCAAACTCCATATAGATAACAAGAGAGGTCGGGATTGAACACGGGTCACTGGCATTGAGGCAGCAGGCCAGCGGGCAGCACGGTGGCGCAGCAGTAGGCTTGCTGCCTTACAGCGAATGAAGCGCCGAAGTCCCATGTTCAATCCTGACTACGGGTGCTGTCTCTACGGAGTTTGTACGCTCTCCCCGTGACCAGTGTGGGTTTTCTCCGAGATCTTTGGTTACCTCCCACATTCCAAAGGCATGCAGGTATGTAGGTTAATTGGCTTAGTGTGATGTGTAAATTGTCCCTAGTGTGTGAAGGATAGTGTTAATGTGTGGGGATCACTGGTCGGCGCGGACCCGGTTGGCCGAAAGAGCCTGTTTCTGCGCTGTATCTCTAAACTAAACTAAACTAAACTACAATACATGGTAACCTTCGAAAGGGAAATGGATAATTGTTTCAACAAAATTGTTATCAGCAGGCCTTTGGGGTAGAGCTGGGGAATGGAACAAACAAATGCAGCTAATTCAAAGCATAGAGTCGGGCAGCATCTGTGGAGGGAATGGATAGGCAACGCTTTGGGTTGTGATCTGTCTATAGACCCAATGATGCTGCCTGTCCCACTGAGTTACCCCGAATGCATTGAATGGCTTATTCTGTTCCATTCCATTTTTGAACTGTAAGGTTTCATCCAACAATAAAAGGAATGCGTAAAAAATCTAAACCCTCGGGCTCATAAAATTCAAACTGGTTAAGCTGGTGAACCAGAACAGTTGTAGTGCAGACTGCGTTTCCCTGACACCCGAGAGAGAGCGAGAGAGAGAGCAAGAGAGACAGTGAGGCAGACTGTTGCAGTCTCTCATACCAGCTGTCACTGGCTTTGCACCAACTCAGCTTCCTGGGAGCAGGGGCTGATATCCATCTTCTGCCTACGCCTGCATTGCACATCCAGATCTAACAGTGTTTGAAAATGTGAAGTTGCAGCGATCTGCACAAACCTTCATCTTAAACGACCCTAGTATTAAGTAGAGAAAAGGAACAGCAGATGCTGGTTTACAAAAAAAGACACAAATGCTGGAGTAACTCAGCAAGTCAGGCAGCATATCCAGAAAACACAGATGGGTGATGTTTTGAGTCAGGCCTCTTCTTCAGATTAATTGTAGTTGAGGGGGAGAAAGCTGGCAAACTGGAAAGAGGTGCATTAGTAGAGTAGCTGCCTTACAACACCAGAGACTACAGGTGCTGTCTGTATGGAGTTTGTACGTTCTCCCCGTGAACGTGTGGGTTTTCTATGGGTGCTCCAATTGCCTCCCATATTCCAAAGACATACAGGTTTGTAAGTTAATTGGCTTTGATAAGTTGTAAAATTGTCCCCAATGTGTAGGATTGTGTTGGTGTACCAGGTGATTGTTTCATCCATGGAGCCATCTCCACCATCCAGCATGATCATGGCCCACCTCTCTCATTACAATGCTTCCACTTTCTCTCTGTATCCATTGATGTCTGTGGTGTTCAGAACGCTACCTTCTGCTTAAATATAATGAATGACTTGGCTTCTAACACCTCTGGGGTCAGGAATTCCATAGATTATTATTTTATTTTTTTTAATTAATATTTATATTAGAAGCAGTGTACAGTAGTATAAACCGCAGCATATGACACAATACATTTATTGTACATCTTCCATTTTAATTTTGACAAAAATGAAATAGAAAAAGAGAGAAAAAGCAAGAAAGAGAGAAAGTGAAAGAAATAGTAAATGTGTAAACCCCTAAACTACCAAAGAGTGTAGTCAAAGAGTGAGTAAGTAAAAACTTTTAAAAAAAATAAGAAGACAAAAATGAAAAATAATTTAAAAAAAACGTGTTGATATACCTGCTTCATTTCTCACCACACCCATCACCCTGTCCGTAAATTGATTTAATTCCGAAGTTGTGTTGTACCATACTATCCTTGTAGTGAATCAATGAAAGGACACCATTTCTTTGAAAATTGCTCTGATTTTCCTGCTAAGACGAGTCTCATATCTTCAAGATGTAGCGTCTCAGACATGCTTGTAATCTGGAATTCCATAGATTCTATTGTACGAAAAATACTTTTTTCCTCATTTCAGTCCTAAATGTCAGAACCGGTATCCTGAAACCGCAATCTCTCATTCTAGACACAGCCCACTCTTACCCATCACATGAAACATCTGACTCATATCCAGGTTGTCAAGCATGTCAGAATTTTGTACATTTCACAGATCCTCTCTCATTCTTCTAACTTTTACTGAATTTTCAATTGCAACAGATATACTTAGTCAAATGCTATTTGGCAAAGTTGCAGTGAGGGTGGAGAAATTAACACTTGCTTGCCGGTGCGGTGTAAGAGTATTCACCTCTAATTTTAATCATCTCCATCCATCTGGTTCCATTGGCCAATGGCTGTTACATTCACATAAAGTAAAGCTAGCTTTTCAATAAATGCCAAGCCAGACACAAGAGACTCGGGATGTTGTAAACTGGAACAAAAAAACAAAAAGGTGGAGGAACTCAGTGGATCAGGCAGCATCTGTGGAGTGAAACAATAGACAATAGACAAAAGACAATAGGTGCAGGAGTAGGCCATTTGGCCCTTTGAGCCAGCACCGCCCTTCAACGTGATCATGGCTGATCATCCACAATCAGTACCCCGTTCCTGCCTTCTCCCCATATCCCCTGACTCCGCTATCTTTAAGAGCCCTATCCAGCTCTCTCTTGAAAGTATCGAGAGAATAGGCCTCCACCACCCTCTGAGGCAGAGAATTCCACAGACTCACAACTCTCCGTGAGAAAAAGTGTTTCCTCGTCTCCGTTCTAAATGGCTTACCCCTTATTCTTAAACTGTGGCCCCTGATTTCTGGACTCCCCCAACATCGGGAACATGTTTCCTGCCTCTAGCGTGTCCAAACCCTTAACACTCGTGTATGTTTCAATAAGATCTCCTCTCATTCTTCTAAACTGCAGAGTGTACAAGCCCAGCCACTCCATTAGCTCAGCATATGACAGTCCAGCCATCCCAGAATTAACCTTATAAACCTACGCTTCCATCCCTCAATAGCAAGAATGTCCTTCCTCAAATTAGGGGACCAAAACTGCACACAATACTCCAGGTGTGGTCTCACAAGGGCTCTGTACAACTGCAGAAGGACCTCTTTGCTCCTATACTCGACTCCTCTTGTTATAAAGGCCAACATGTCATTTGCTTTCTTCACTGCATGCTGTACCTGCATGCTTACTTTCATAGACTGATGAGCAAGTCCCCCAGATCCCGTTGTACTTCCCCTTTTCCCAACTTGATGCCATTTAGATAGCAATCTGCCTTCCTGTTTTTGATACCAAAGTGGATATCCTCACATTTATCCACGTTAAACTTCATCAGCCATGCATCTGCCCACTCCCCCAACCTGTCCAAGTCACCCTGCATTCTCATAGCATCCTCCTCACAGTTTACACTGCCACCAAGCTTTGTGTCATCTGCAAATTTGCTAATGTTACTTTGAATCCCTTCATCCAAATCATTGATGTATATTGTAAATAGCTGCGGTCCCAACACCGAGCCATGCGGTACCCCACCAGTCACTGCCTGCCATTCTGAAAGGGACCCGTTAATCCCTACACTTTGTTTCCTGTCAGCCAACCAATTTTCTATCCATGTCAACACTCTACCCCCAATACCATGGCCCTAATTCTGCCCACTAATCTCCTATGTGGGACCTTATCAAATGCTTTCTGGAAATCCATGTACACTACATCCACTGACTGACTCTCCCTTGTCCATTTTCCTAGTTACATCCTCAAAAAATTCCAGAAGATTAGTCAAGCATGATTTCCCCTTCATAAATCCATGCTGACTCGGACCTATCCTGTTACTGCTATCCAAATGTGTGGCTATTTCATCTTTTATAATTGCAGCAACTTCCCCACCACCGATGTCAAACTAACTGGTCTATAATTCCCTATTTTCTCTCTCCTGCCTTTCTTAAAAAGTGGAATTACATTAGCGACCCTCCAAAGGGATGTATCAGCCTTCTGTCCCATCAGTCTACCCAACACCATTTCCTGCCTAATGTGGATTTCCTTCAGATCCTCCGTCACCCCAGGTCCGCTGGCCACTTCTACATCAGGAAGATTGTTTGTGTCCTCCTTAGTGAAGACGGATCCAAAGTACCTGTTCAACTCATCTGCTATTTCCATGTTCCCCATAATAAATTCACATTTTTCGGTCTTCGAGGGTCCAACTTTGGTCTTAACTAATTGTTTTCCTCTTCACATACCTAAAGAAACTTTTACTATCCTCCTTTATATTCTTGGCTAACTTACCTTTGTATCTCATCTTTTCTCCCTGTATTGTCTTTTTAGTTATCTTCTGATGCTCTTTAAACATTACCCAATCCTCTTGCTTCCTGCTCATCTTTGCTACGTTGTACTTCTTCTCTTTTATTTTTATACTGTCCCTGAATTCCCTTGTCAGTCACGATCGCCCCTTTCTCCCCTTGGAATATTTCATCCTCCTAGGAATGAACTGATCCTGCACCTTCTGTATTATTCCTAGAAATACCTGCTATTATTGTTCCGCTGTCATCCCTGCTAAGGTATCTTTCCAGTCAACTTTGGCCAGCTACTCCCTCATGGCCTCATAGTCCCCTTTATTCAACTGTAACACTGACACCTCCGATCTACCCTTCTCCCTCTCCAATTGTAGATTAAATCTGACCATATTATGATCACTTCCTCCTAATGGCTCATTAACCTCAAGTTCCTTTATCAAATCCGGTTCATTATATCACAATAAATCCCGAATTGCCTACTCACTGGTAGGCTCCAATACAAGCTGCTCTAAGAATCCATCATGAAGGCACTCTACAAAGTCCCTTTCTTGGGGTCCAGTACCAACCTGATTTTCCAAGTCTACCTGCATCTTGAAATCTCCCATAACAACCACAGCATTACCTTTGCTACATGCCAATTTTAACTCCTGATTCAACTTGTACCCTATGTCCAAGCTACTGTTTGGGGGCCTGTAGATAAGTCCCATTAAGGTATTTTTACCCTTACAATTCCTTAGTTCTATCCATTCTGACTCCACATCTCCTTTGTCAATGTCACCCCTTGCAAGGGACTGAATTTCATTCCTCACCAACAGAGCTACCCCACCCGCTCTGCCCACCAGTCTGTCTTTTCGATAGGAAGTATACCCTTTAATATTCAGTTCCCAGCCCTGGCCCTCTTGCAACCATGTCTCTGTAATTCCCACAACATCATACTTGCCAATTTCTAACTGAGCCTCAAGCTCGTCCACTTTATTTCTTATACGTTGCGCATTCATATAAAACACTTTGACCTCCGTATTCACTTCCCCCCTCGCACCGCTCGCAATCGGCCCTGACTTTACTCTTTTATCCCTTCTCAAACTTTCCTTCCCATTAATTCGAGAATCTTTTGTAATTTTTCCTGTATTCACTTCCCCTTCAACTCCATCTTTATACTCCCCCCCGCTATTTAGTTTAAAATCACATGTCTAGCCCTACCAAACCTGCCTGCCTGAATGTCGGTCCCCTTACAGTTAAGGTGTAACCCGTCACTTTTGTACAGGTCACCCCTACCCCAGAAGAGATCCCAGTGGTCTATAAATCTAAATCCTTGCTCCCTGCACCAGCCCCTCAGCTGCACATTCAGATCCCCTATCTCCCTGTTCCTGCCCTCACTAGCACGAGGCACTGGAAGCAACCCAGAGATAACCACCCTAGAAGTCTGGCCTTTCAGTCTTCTTCCCAACTCTCTGAACTCATGTTGGAGAACCTCCTTGCTCTTCTTCCCGATGTCGTTTGTGCCTACGTACACAACTACTGCTGGCTGTTCACCTTCTATCTCTCTCAAGGATGTTCATAATTCGGCTCGTGACATCCTGAACCCTGGCACCAGGGAGGCAAACAGACAGACAATATTTGGACAGATACTGTATATAGATAGGGAGGTTTTATCGGGATGTAGGCAAAATGCAGGCAATTCTGAGACTAGCCCAGAATGCCAATGTGATTGGTGTGGAAAAGATGGGCTGAAGGGCCTCTTTCGGTCCTGTGCAAGTATATGATCTTATGACTCCAGGATGATGTTTCAAGTTGGGACCCTTCTTCAGACTGTTTATTTATCCTCATAAGTAATCAGTGGTCTATAATTCAGGATGGCATATTGATGCAGGTTGTGACTCACAGTGCCTGGGTTCGATCTTGTCCTTGGGTGCTCTTTGTGTGGAGTTGACCTTCTCCTTGTGACTGCATGGATTTCCTCTGGGTGCTCTGGTTTCCTCACACATCCCAAAGATGTAGGTTTGAAGGTTAATTAGCCTCTGTAAAAATTACCCCTCATGTGTATGGAGTGGATGCTAAAGTGGGATAACATAGAACTAGCGTGAATGGCTGATTATTGGTTGGTGTGGACCCAGTGGATCAAAGAGCCTGTTTCCATGCTGAATTTTCAGTCAATCAATTTACATCCTGTTTTAAGCCCCTGTCCCTCTTACGTGTCCTTGGCACACTAATTACGCAACCTCGCAGTCGCATTGAGGAGCGACGGTCCCGCGAAGGTCGCGCGCGACTTAATGCGTCCGCACAGCCGTCTGGAGCATGTGACGTAATTTGAAGATGGAAACAAAATGCAGGAGTAACTCAGCGGGACCGGCAGCATCTCTGGAGAGAAGCAATGGGTGATGTTTCGGGTTGAGATTCTTCTTCAGTCTGAAAGAAGGGTCTTGACCCGAAACGTCATTCATTCCTTCTCTCCAGAGATGCTGCCGGTCCTGCTGAGTTACTCCAGCATTTTGTGTCTATCTTCAATTGTCTTGGCCCTGCTCTGGGAGTAGAAGTGGGGGCGGATCCGGACCGCAACGGCCGAGCTCGGCAATCGTTTGCCTGCTTTTGCTGCTGTTGGAGGTGAGACATTGCGTCGCGCCAGGGTCTTGGGCCTGTCCCACTTTGGCCGTCAGTTACGCGACAGACCGGTGGCGCGCGAAGATTTTGTTCGCTACAAAATTTCAGAGCGCCGCGTGATATCGCGCACAACTCCATGCCCCTCTGCGCTTCTCAGTGGGACCGGCCCCGCGCGGCCACACGATGCCTGTGCGCCTCAATGCGACGATGAGGTAGTGTAATTTGCGTGCCAAGGACACGTAAATGAGACAGGGCCTTCAATCTCCCCTCTGCCATTCGAATGTGGGACTGTCAGCAGCATGTGTGGTGTTCCTAATGGACATTCTTATCTGTGTATTCTTATCTGGGTGAAGATGAAGGGAATGCCACAAAATTGAGCAAAGGTGAGGCAGACAACATTTAATGAAGAAGGATCTCAACAAGCATTGACCCATCTACCAACATGTATGCAGGTAACTGTACAGTATTCCAGAGATGCCAATGCAAGTTCAGGATACAAGTTCAAGTTACACAAGTCTGAAACTGCACTGAGGAAACTGTGCCTGGTTAAAGCAGGGCTAAGGACGGGATTTTTTTTGGGGACAAAAATGACTATGAGTTATTCTCATGTATAAATATTTTGACAAACTTATGGAGTCATTTTGCATGGAAGCAGAATCCTCAGCCCAACTCATCCATGCTAACCAAAGCGCTCCCTCTATGCACCATTTGACGGCATTTGGCCCATATCCCTCTAAATCTTTCCTATCCATGTAACAATCCGAGTGTCTTTTGAATACTGTTGTTGCACCTACCTGAACCACCTCCTCCAGCAGCTTGGTTCATAGACCCACCACCCTCTGAGTGATGAATTTGCTCCTCAGGTTCCATGTACTTGATTTTTTTAATTTATTCAAATAAGTGAGTTTATAAATGAAGGTAAGTATTTTTTATTTTGTTTTTGTTTATTTAATATATTTTCTTAAAACAAATATTTTTCAATGTTTCTTACTGCCACAAATATTAAAAATGAGGCACAAGGAACTGGCGATGGTTTACTAAAACAGATGCTGACTCACAAAATAAGACACAAAGTGCTCAAGTAACTCAGCTAGTCTGGCAGCATCTCTGGAAAACATGGAAAGGTCTTTGAGTTACACTAGCACTTTGTGTATTTTTTTAACGTTTTGATAATCAGCTAGGTGAGAATATGGGTTAGCTGCCAAACTTTATTTTTCATTGCCTATTGGGCAGGGCATGGTCTACATTCATCCTTTAACCTTCGCCCCAGTGAGAAAGATACACAAAATAACATAGGAATAAGTTTGATTGATTGATTGATTATACCTTTAATAATCCTTTACAGGAAATTACAGTGCCACGACAGCTTCAAGACAGACATAACACCACACATTTCCTCAAATAGCTTCCATACTTAACAAGTTAAAATACAAGTTAAAATACAAGTTAAAATACAATTAATGAAAAAAAGTGCAGTTATTTTTGGGCATTATATAACCTTATAGCAGCTGGTATACAAGACTTCCTATGTCTCTCAGTTTTGCACATTGGTGCAATCAGTCTCTGACTGAAGATGCTGCTCTTGATCACCTTCAGGGCATGGAGTGGGTGAGTGGGGTTGGTCATTATTGAACCCAGTTTGTTCAGAGTTCTGGCCTCTGCCACCTGCTGGACCGTTCGTTGCTCAGCCCCGACCACTGAGCCGGCCTTCCTGATCAGCTTGTCCAGTCTGTTTTTGTCCGCTATGCGGGCGCCATCTCCCCAACAGGCCACAGCAAAAAACAGAGCACTGGCCACCACTGAATGGTAGACACTGCACAGTAGGGGTTGGCAGATGTTAAATGACCTCAGCCTCCTTAAAAAATACAGTCGGCGTTGTCCCTTCCTGTACACCGCCTCCATATGACACTTCCAGTCCAGCTCACTGTCAAGCTGCACACCAAGGTACCTGTGGTTAGCGACCACCTCCACCTCAATGCCCTTAATGGTGATTGGTGTTGCTTGAGTCCTCCTCCTCCCCCTCCTGAAGTCCACAACTATCTCCTTGGTTTTTGTGGTGTTAAGATGGAGGTTATTGTGTGCACTCCACTCCACAAAGTTACTTATTATGTCTCTATACTCCTCCTCATTGCCCCCTTTAATGAGGCCGACAACAGCTGTGTCATCCGAAAATTTCTGCAAAAAGCAGCTGTTGGTGTTATATTGGAGATCCGTTGTGTAGATGGTAAACAGGAATGGAGCCAGCACAGTTCCTTGTGGAGCCCCTGTGCTGCTCAAGATGGTGCTTGAGACATTGTTCTGTAGGCACACGTACTGTGGTCTGAGGGAAAGGTAATCCAAACACCACAGTACCAGTGATGGATCCACTTTCATCTTCTCCATCTTCTCCCCTAGCAGTCGGGGCTGAATTGTGTTGAAGGCGCTTGAGAAGTCAAAAAATGTAATCCTTACAGATGCATCAGTAGTGCGGGAGAGCGATAAGATATGATACGCAATATCCAGTCTAATGCGGATTTTACACAAGGAATATGGACAGCAAGGCAATAGGTTAGCTTTTCCACCTAAGCTAAAAGTTGCAATATTTCATTTCAAGTAGCTTTTTGGAATTCCTTTAACTAGCCAGTCTGCATTGTAAACACAAATTCTGGGTGTGATGACCTTTACTGTAAAAAGAATGATGGTCAATGGACCACCCCTTTTGCTGAACCCTATTAAGCACCGTGCATGTAAAGTGTGCAAACTCACAGATTGATACCACATTATTGATTTATTATTATCATATAACAATAGTGAAGATGAAAATGCAAAGCATTAAAATGCAGATAACTGTTAGCAGTGCAGGTTGTGTGGCTTTCCCATGTGAGGAGTTAATATTGGATTGGCCAGAACTAAGCAGACATCAAATCCAACACATAGAGTGTATGCCAGATCATATTAACTGTATGGATGGTCTTAATGTCCTCTCAATGTTCCTCCCAGATGTCAGGCTGCAAACTATATTCTATGCTGAGCATTTGTCAAACAATCCTGCAAACTATAGTTGCGATGCTTCAAGAGATGGGATAGTTACTTTGCTAAAGTAGTTAACACTCTGAAGTGCAAGAAACATTCTGAACTCCCTTGTTCCTTGGATTCCATTAATGCCACTCAGCTTCACCTCTGCAATTAAATAAAACATACAGAACAGATAAAGAATTAGTCATAGAGTTATACAGCATGTAAACAAGCCTTTCAGCCCAACTCATCCATGCCGACCAAGATGGCTCACTTGGTTGGCTTGGTAAGTAAGTACAATAGATAGAGCTCATCACATTTTCCAGCATTTGGCCCATATACCTCCAAACCTTTCCTATCTATGTTACTGTAGAAATGTCTATTAAATGTTGTTATTGTACTTATCTCAACTGCCTGCTCTGGCAGCTTGTTCCATATACCCACCGCCCTCTGAATGAATTGCTGTCAGTGCAACAGGCAAGGCAGTATTGGCCTGATTCTGCAGTTGTAAATTGAACAGCCCAGTTCTGAAATTAAAATCTTAGATGGTTGTAGCTTTTATATGTTGATCTGGTTGTGCAAAAGTCAGTCGTCACTGTCAGAAGCACAGTTAATAGTTAGGTGGGCTGGCAGCTCAGTCACTCAGGCCTGGTGGGCTGGCAGCTCACTCACCCAGGCCTGGTGGGCTAGCAGCTCAGTCACTCAGACCTGGTGGGCTGGCAGCTCAATCAATCAGACCTGGTGGGCTGGCAGCTCAGTCACTCAGGCCTGGTGGGCTAGCAGCTCAGTCACTCAGACCTGGTGGTCTGGCTGCTCAGTCACTCAGGGCTGGTAGGCTGGCAGCTCAGTCACTCAGACCTGGTGGGCTGGCCACTCAGGGCTGGTGGGCTGGCAGATCAGCCACTCAGGGCTGGTGGGCTGGTGGGCTGGCAGTTCACTCACGGCTAACCCTTGAAATTCCATTTCAAGCTGAGTGCAGGCCACCACATTCAATTCCATAGCATTTCAAGCAGAGTGCAGGCCACCAAATTCAATTTCATTTATTGAAAGTACATTGCAGACTCACTGTTCAGTTGATTCACAGCTTAGAATCACAGTTGTGAACCCCCCCTCGCAAACTTCCAGAGTGACTGACTCACATCCAGCCATCCGGGGTTTTATAGCCCTGCCCCCTCCCCCCCCCCCCCCCCCCCCCCCAGAAGGGGCGCTACTTTCATTGTGGTGATCGACAGGCGAGAGGACCAATGAGCTGATTTCAAGATTTTTTAAACACTCATAGGTTTTTTATCTTTCATCGATGGGAAAAATCCTCAGGGCGGCCTCAGCGGTGGAGGACTGTGAGTAAGTTGGCCTAAAATCATTGCGATATATGATACCGTTTTTTCTAAAATCAATATACAGCACAGACAGGAAGTGGTTAAGAAGAGACTTTTAGTTATATAGATGCTGATTCTCATGTGTACTCTCCATTTTATCTTTGCTCTATCTTTCCTCAATGAACTACAATGCACAAACAGGCTTAAGCAGTCATCATTGGTCTTTTACTCAACACATGAAGGCAGAACTAATCTCATTCTCTTGATCTCTTTAACTATTCTGTTTCATTTTTACCCCTTTGCTTCCACCACCATTTATCTTTTTCTTAAACATGGAAATAATCTGCTTCAATTACTTTCAATTCTGTTACATCATTCTGTGTAAAAACATTCTTTGAGTTATAGTCGTCCAGCACAGGAACAGGCCACTTCATCCATGCCGACCAAATGTACCATCTAAGCTAGTCCGATTTGCTCATGTTTGGCCCACAGCCCTCTAAACCTTTTTATCCATGTACCTGTCCAATTATCCTTACAAAGTTGTTATTGTACCTGCATCAATTACTTCCTCTGGCAGCTCATTCCACATATCCACCACTCGCTGTGTAAAAGTGTTGCCCCTCTGGCTCCTGTTAAATCTTTCCCCTCTCATCTTAAACCTAATCCTAGTTTCCGAAATTCCCCTATCCTAGGTAAAAGACCGTGCATTCACCCTATCTAATCCCCGTATGATTTTATATGCCTCTGGATGATCACCCTCATTAACCTTGTTACTTGTGCTTGCCTCCACAATCATTCAGTCCCTTACTGTACATCCCTGATCCATTCAAACATTTTATTTTGGTCTATTCTTTCACAATATTTAAGTGTTGCTTAAATATTACGTTTAAGCAACACTAATAAAAAAAATCTTGTCTCAAGTTTTGACATCTCTCTTCATACCTTGAGGTTTCTTTGGTGATCCAACTTCTCAATTACTTTAACATTTTCCTATAATATTGCCCCCCAAATCATGTATTTAAGAAGCCTACATAGAGTTGATACAAATTCCTCTTTCAAACTCAACATACTTTTGTTTTAACAATTACTCAGTCAACTTGCCCCAGTAACCATTGTCTTGTGATACAAAGTCAAAAAGTGGACCGCTTAGTTTTGCGTATGGCTCAAGTTTTAGATGTATCCCTTTTGTGGACTAACATTTCCTCTTGACCTATTCAATCATGACTGCTCTGAACTTATCAGTGTATGTACTGTAAGAACTGTAAGATCTGCCATAATCTTAACTGCTTCCTCAGACATCAAAGAAATCTGTGGTTAAAGTTTAGGTTCAGGTAACAAAGGTGCAGATGAGACAAAATAAACTGGAGATATTAAAAGCTCAGTAGGTTAATCCAATCATGACCAGTGCTGATGGGGGGTTTATGCAAGTCCATATCACTCCCGTTCTTTGTCCTTGCACAATGTAAGGGTGGCACAGTTGTCCAGCTGGTAGAGCTGCTGCTACACAGTGCCAGAGATCCAGGTTCAATCCTGACCTCAGATGCTGTCTGTGTGGAGTTTGCATGTTCTCCCTGTGAATCACACGGGTTTCCTCTAGTTGCTCTGGTTTTCACCTATATCCCAAAGAATTACAGGTTTGTAGATTAATTAGCCTCCATAAAATTGTCCCTAGTGTTTCGGGATTAGATAGGAAAGTGAAAGTGGGATAACAGAACTAGGGTAATCAATGATCAGCGTGCTTGGTGGGCCAAAGGACCTGTTTCAATGCTGTGTCTTTCAATCAATCAATCTTTCAATATGCAGCGATGTTTAGATATAGTGTGACAGTTGTGGCTTTAATATAATTAAGGCACACCTCAGTGGAGATTGTCCTTCTGGGTTACAAGGTCTACCTCTGACCACTCTATTAGTGCCATGATGCTGCTCCATGCCTCCATGCCTGGATCATTCTGTCCTGTCTTACAGGTGCATGGAAAGAAAAGGTTTAGAGGGCTACTGGCCAAACCTAACCAAATGGGACCAGTTTAGATGGGGCATTTGGTCGGCATCAACCTGATGCTGTCCTCTCCCTAGATCAGGTCTTGAGTGCAATTGCATTAATATAGGTATGTTACAAAACTTACCTTCAGTGGCGCTGCAGTTCTGCCACTGAACGTGTGCGCGACTTTGGCGCCTTTGAGGGGGGTAGCGGGGTTAAAATGCGGTTTTTCTCCTACCTGCCATACTCCTTCTATGGCAAGAATGTCTTTCCTCAGATTAGGAGACCAAAACTGTACGCAATACTCCAGGTGTGGTCTCACCAAGGCCCTGTACAACTGCAGTAGAACCTCCCTGCTCCTATACTCAAATCATTTTGCTATGAATGCTAACATACCATTCGCTTTCTTCACTGCCTGCTACACCCGCATGCCTACTTTCAATGACTGGTGTACCATGATACCCAGGTCTCGTTGCATCTCCCCTTTTCCTAATCGGCTACCATTTAGATAACAGTCTACTTTCCTGTTCTTGCCACCAAAGTGGATAACCTCACATTATCCACATTATACTGCATCTGTCATGCATCTGACCACTAACCCAACCTACCCAAGTCACCTTGCAGCCACCTAGCATCCTCCTCACAGCAAACACTGCCCCCCCCAGCTTCGTGTCAACCATAAACTTGGAGATGTTGCATTCAATTCCCTCGTCAAATTCATTAATATATATTGTAAATAGCTGGGGTCCCAGCACTGAGCCTTGCGGTACCCCACTAGTCACTGCCTGCCATTCTGAAAAGGCCCCGTTTACTCCTACTCTTTGCTTGCTGTCTGCCAGCCAGTTCTCTATCCACATCAATACTGAACCCCCAATACCGTGTGCTTTAAGTTTGCATACTAATCTCTTATGTGAGACCTTGTCGAAAGCCTTCTGGAAGTCCACATATAACACATCCACTGGTTCTCCCTTATCCACTCTACTAATTACATCCTCGAAAAATTCTATAAGATTCGTCAGACATCATTTACCTTTCATAAATCCATGCTGAATTTGTCCAATGATTTCACCACTTTCCAAATGTGCTGCTATCCCATCTTGAATAACTGACTAGCATTTTCCCCTCTACCGATGTTAGACTAACTGGTCTGTAAACCCCGTTTTCTCGCTCCCTCCTTTTAAAAAAAGTGGGGTTACATTAGCTACTCTCCAATCCTTAGGATCTACTCCAGAATTTAAAGTGTTTTGAAAAATTATCACTAATGCATCCACTATTTCTGGGGCTACTTCCTTAAGCAGCCTGGGATGCAGCCTATCTGGCCTTGGGGATTTATCGGCCTTTAATTCATTCAATTTACCTAACACCACTTCCTGACTAACCTGGATTTCACTCAGTCCCTCCATCTCATTTGACCCCCGGTCCCCTGCTATTTCCGGCAGATTAGTTATGTCTTCCTTAGTGAAGACAGAACCAAAGTAGTTATTCAATTGGTCTCCAGTGTCCTTGTTACCCATAATTAATTCACCTGTTTCTGACTGCAAGGGACCTACATTTGTTTTAATTAATCTTTTTCTCTTCACATATCAATAAAAGCTTTTGCAGTCAGTTTTTATGTTCCCTGCCAGTTTTCGTTCATAATCTATTTTCCCTTTCCTAATTAAGCCCTTTGTCTTCCTCTGCTGGACTCTGAATTTCTCCCAGTCCTCTGGAAGGCTGCTTATTCTGGCTAATTTGTATGCTTTATCTTTTGTTTTGATACTATGCCTGATTTCCCTTGTTATCCACGGATGCACTACCTTCACTGATTTATTCTTTTGCCAAACTGGGATGAACAATTGTTGTAGTTCATCCATGCGGTCTTTAAATACCTTCCATTGCATATCCACCGTCAACCCTTTAAGAATCAAATGCCAGTCTATCTTGGCCAATTCACATCTCAAAGTTACCTTTCTTTAAGTTCAGAACCCTTGTTTCTGAATTATCTATGTCACTCTCCATCTTAATGAAGAACTCAACCATATTATGGTCACTCTTGCCCAAGGGGCCACGCACAACAAGACTGCTAACTAACCCTTCATCATTACTCAATACCCAGTCTAGAATAGCCTGCTCTCTCGTTGGTTCCCCTACATGTTGGTTTAGAAAACTATCCCGCATACATTCCAAGAAATCCTCTTCCTCAGCACCCCTGCCAATTTGATTCACCCAATCTATATGTAGATTGAAGTCACCCATTATAACTGTTTTACCTTTGTTGCATGCATTTCTAATTTCCTGTTTGATGCCATCCCCAACTCCACTACTACTGTTAGGTGGCCTGGTCCCACTAGCGTTTTCTGCCCCTTAGTGTTTCACTCCCACTAGCCTTTTCTGCCCCTTAGTGTTTCCACACCTTGTCTGATGAGACCTAGGTTGCAAGAGAAAGAATCTCATGATGTAAAGGAGATAAAATACAAGCTGTAGTTATGATATCTCAAGGACTAAATTTGGATAAAGATTGGGAAATGGGACATGCCAGATTACTTCTCAGGCAGTGAACCTTCACTGAAGATTGTTGGTAATTTTCAATATCCTTGTAGCTTACAACTTGACGATCTTCAATCCAATTACACAATATCAATGGCTGGTGAGGTTTAGTTCTTTCTCTGCTAATCTCTTTGCTTCTTTATTTTTAAAGAATCAACTATAAAAGAAAACAAGAAAGAAGAAGTGAAAGGATTGAACAAAGTCAACTGGCTCCTGAGAACCTGCAAACCAGAGAGTAGAAAATTCAATTTTTCATTAATTATGAAAGAGTGGTGAAACTTACTCTGCTACAACAAGAGCTGATGAGTCTGCACTAAAAGACCGGCAAGGTCTTTGTTAGGAAACAATTTAAACTTGGCAGGACTGCAGGAGCAGTATTTTCAGATTTGTACTATTTTCCCACCGGTATAAATTAAAGGGTTAGATCGATATCTGTAAGTTATTTGAAAACATATTGGTTTCAGATACGACTCATTCATTTGAACAAAATTGAACAGATAGCATAAAAATCTATTGGTTTCCGCAGAACAAAGGCCAGTCTGACTGCAGTAATGTCAGCGTTATAAGCAGTTTCGACAAAGGCCAGTCTGACTGCAGTAACGTCAGCGTTATAAGCAGTTACGTTTTTGTAACATTATTCCCTGTTTTTCATGGCCAAATCAATCTGCTTGCTGCCTATACTAGCATTAGGTTCCCCTTAGTCTCCTGGTTTATGACTTTTAAGCTTCTTCCCTCAACATGAGGCTTTCATTTAGGAGAAATACTTTTACATTTGAAGGCGGGGAAAATTTGAGTTAAGTCAAAAGCAAATATATCACCTAGGTGAAGATTTTCATGTACATACTTTAGATACATAGATACATTAACAATAGGAGCAGGGGTAGGCCATTCGGCCCTTCGAGCCAGCACCGCCATTCAATCTGTTTGTGGCTGATCATCCACAATCAGTACTCCGTTCCTGCCTTCTCCCCATACCACTTGATTCCGCTATCTTCAAGAGCTCTATCTAACTCTCTTTTAAATGCATCCAGTGAATTGGCCTCCATTGTCTTCTGAAGCAGAGAATTCCACTAATTCACAACTCTACATGTGAAAATATTTTTCCTCATCTCTGTTCTAAATGGCCTACCCCTTATTCTTAAACGGTGGCCCCTGGTTCTGGACTCCCCCAACATCAGGAACATGTTTCCTGCATCTAGCATGTCTAATCCCTTAATAATTTTATATGTTTCTATAAAATATCCTTTCATCCTTCTATATACCAGTGAATACAAGCCCAGTCACTCCATTCTTTCACCATATGACAGTCCCGCCATCCCGGGAATTAATCTCGTGAACCCACGCTGCACTCCCTCAATAGCAAGAATGTCCTTCCTCAAATTAGGAGACCAAAACCACACACAATACTCCAGGTGTGGCCTCACCAGGGTCTTGTACAACTCCAGAAGGACCTCTTTGCTCTTATACTGAACTCCTCTCCTCATGAAGGCCGACATGCCATTAGCTTACCTCACAGCTTGTTGTACCTGCATGCTTAATTTCAGTGACTGATGTACAAGGACACCCAGGTCTCGTTGTACCATCCCTTTTCTTAACCTGACACCATTCAGATAATAATCTGCTTTCCCGTTCTTGTCACCAAGGTGGATAACCTATCATTTATCCACATTAAACTGCATCTGTCATGTATCTGCCCACTCACCCAACGTCCAAATCACCTTGCACCCTCATAGCATCCTCTTCACAGTTCACACTTCCACCCAGCCGTGTGTCATCTGTAAATTTGCTAATGTTACTTTTAATTCCTTCATCTAAATCATTCATGTATATTGTAAATAGGTGTGGTCACAGCACCGAGCCTTGCGGCACCCCACTAGTCACTGCCTGCCATTCTGAAAGAGACCCGTTAATCCCTACTCTTTGTTTCCTGTCTGCCAACCAATATTCTATCCATGTCAATACCCCATTCTCAATACCATGTGCTCTAATTTTGCCCAATAAACTCCTGTGTGGGACCTTATCAAAGGCTTTCTGAAAGTCCAGGTACACTACATCTTCTGGCTCGCCCATGTCCATTTTACTTGTCACATACTCGAAAAATTCCAGAAGATTAGTAAAGCATAATTTCCCCTTTGTAAATCCATGCTGCTTGGACCGATCCCTTTTACTGCTATCTAAATGGGCCGCTATTTCATCTTTTATAATCGACTCCAGCAACTTCCCCACCACTGATGTCAGGCTAACTGGTCTATAATTCCCTGCTTTCTCTCTCCCTTCTTTCTTGAAAAGTGGAATAACATTAGCTACCAACCAATCCACAGGAACTGATCAAGAATTTATAGAACATTGGAAAATGATCACAGATGCATCCACAATTTTTAGAGCCACCTCCTTGAGTGCCCTGGGATGCAGACCAGCAGGCCCTGGGGATTTATCAGCTTTCAATCCCATCAGTCTACCCAACACCATTTCCTGACTAATGTGAATTTCTTTCAGTTCCTCCATCACCCTCGGTCCTCTGTCTCCTAGTACATCTGGGAGATTGTGTGTCTTCCTTCGTGAAGTCAGAAGCAAAATACCTGTTCAACACGTTTGCCTTTTCCTTGTTCCCCATAATAAATTCACCTGTTTCTGTCTTCAAGGGACCCACATTTGTCTTAACTATTTTTTTCCTCTTCACATACCTAAAGAAGCTTTTACTATCCTCCTTTATATTCTTGGCTAGTTTACCTTCGTACTTCATCTTTTCTCGCCGTATTGCCTTTTTTGTTACCTTCTGTTGTTCTTTAAAGGTTTCCCAATTCTCTGGCTTCCCGCTCATCTTTGCTATGTTTTTTGTCTCTCTTTTATTTTTATACTGTCCTTGACTTCCCTTGTCAGCCATGGTTGCCTCTTACTCCCCATAGTATCTTTCTTCCCCTTTGGTATGAAATGATCCTGCATCTTCTCAGAAATACCGGCCATTACTGTTCCACCGTCCACCCTGCTGAGGTCACTTTCGGGTCAACTTTGGCCAGCTCCACCCACATGGCTCCTTAGTCTCCTTTATTCAACTGCAATACTGACACTTCCGATTTTCCCTTCTCCCTCTCAAATTGCAGATTAAAACTGGAAGCAATCCAGAGATAACCACCCTAGAAGTCCAGCTTTTCAAGGGCGTGTCCCACTTAGGTGACTTTTTAGGTGAGTGCAGGAGACTCTGCACTCGCCACATGATCGCCAATGGTCGCCACATATTCGCTGGTGGTCTCTGGTGAGTCTCCTTCATGGTCGTGAGGAGTTCCCGCATTCTGTGGACTAGTCGTGGCCTCAGTATGGCCGCCACAAATTTTTCAACATGTTGAAACATTTTCTGAGACTAAATATTGGTCACCATGGAGAAAATCGATACTTTGTCGTAGGTGCAGTTTGTAGTGGGGTTGCCATGTAGTTATAGGTAGCTGAGCTAGTCGTAGGTAGTTTTAGTTAATCTGCTTTGCAAACCGGGCATATTCATTGGCTCATTGGGGGGGAAAAAACATAAGCACGAGTTTTCAGAACCAAGGAGAAATGACTGGTAATGTTAAATGCCCGCTGAACTTCACAGCTGTGTATTTCTGGCTTATTAAAAGTTGTCTGGCTTCTTAAAAGCGTCTCCACTCCTTCTCCCCCCCCCCCCCACACTTCTCTCCCCCCTTCTCCCCCCTTCTCCCCCCCTTCTCCCCCCTTCTCCCCCCCTCTTTTAAAGGACATACTGTACATTGTGCAAGCCGTCTTAACCTTCCTGTTCATCGCGGTGTGTGTCTGTATCACCTTGGCTTTGCACCGTGTGAATTTCAGACAGCACTCCCCCGCTTTCCCTGGCCCCCGCCTTTGCGATGTGTTTGTGTGTGTTCCATTCTGACACTCACCGTTCCAGTTCCCGGTTTTTCAGCGAGTGCCCAGAACTTCACAGTCACCGGCAGTCCGCTGAAAAACCGCCCAAGTGGGACAGGCCCTTCAACCTTCTTCCTAACTCTCTAAATTCACGTTGCAGAACCTCCTTCCTCTTCTTCCCAACATCGTTTGTGCCCACATGCACAACTACTTCCGGCTACTCACTTTCCCTCTCGAGGATGTTCTGAAGTCGGTCCGAGGCATCTTGAACCCTGGCACCAAGGAGGCAACAGACCATCTTTGAGTCTCGCCTACCGCCACAGAATCTCCTGTCCGAACCTCGGACAATGGAGTCACCCACCACTATGGCTCTGCCCGACATCAGTCTCGCTGGTCAAGTCTCATCGCTAGGATTGGAGCCACCGATGTCCACCTCTCGGACTGGAAGCGTTGTACCATATTCGCCACAGACATTGCTGAAGGGGCTGCTCCTGTGCCATACTTTTTTTGTTCTCTGCTCTGTAAGACCTGTCAGCAATTTCTAAAGGCAAGGCAACTATGATATGGAATATTTACAGACTTGTTAGCACCCAGTATTGAGAATTTAAAAAAGTCCTTCCTCTGTAATCTTATGTCACTGCTACAAATTGACTCTTCCATTGCATTCTATTATAAGATAATGTTCCCAAATAGACCTCAGGGCAACATAGTGCCTTTAATATATCTGTATTGATTTCAATACTATAAACTTGCCTGGATTTTTTTTAATATAAGAGATGTTTACTTCTGCAAGCTACGATTGCAAACTAGCAGCAGGCTGTGTGTTTATCTCAGTGTCCTGAAGCAAGGCAAAAAATATTTTCGTGAGGCAGGTTAATAGGTTTCTATCCAAAGAATACTTCTCAATAAAAATACCACACGGCTGCACAGACAATCAAAGTAATTAGTCGCTTCCATCAACAGTGCTAAATCAAAACGAGTGATATATTCTTTGCACTGATTTAAATCTGGAAAAGCTATTACTCTAATGTCATCACCATCTTCTGCACATATCCTGCAATTGGAATAAAAATATGAAATTTGCATGTTACCACATCGGGGGACATTTATATTATTCAGCTATATTTTCACAGCTGTTATTGTCCTGTCATTCAGGAATAATTTCAAATACATTATTGTATTATCAAACAAAATGCACATGTCCTCAGTCTGTACATTGCACTTCACAGAATTATATGTGCAGAATCTCATTCTGACTGCAGACAAGATAACTAATTATCTCTCATCACTAATGAGCTGGAGGAAGATGTTTTAGATCCTTCATTTTGTTTTGAATAACTGATAACTGCTCTTGCTTTTTATTGCCCATGTTGTATTAACCTTTTTGCAAAGAGGCTAAATATCCTGTTTCAAGACTATATGCTAATGGAACTACAGTGCATTCAGAAAGTCTTTATAAGGTCCCACATTTGACAGTGCATGTCTGAGCAAAAACCAAGCCATGAAGACGAAGGAATTGTCCGTAGACCTCCGAGACAGGATTGTGTCGAGACACAGATCTGGGGAAGGGTATAAAACAATTTCTGCAGCATTGCAGGTCCCGAAGAGCACAATGGCCTCTGTCATTATTAAATGGAAGAACTTTGGAACCACCAGGACTCTTCATAGAGCTGGCCGCCCGGCCAAATTGAGCAATCGGGGGAGAAGGGCCTTTGTGAGAGAGGTGATCAAGTACCCGATGGTCACTCTGACAGAGCTCTAGATTTCCTCTGTGGAGATGGGAGAATTATCCAGAAGGACAACTATATCTGCACCACTCCACCAATCAGGCCTTTATGGTGGAGTGGCCAGACAGAAGCCACTCCTCAGTAAAAGGCACATGACAGCCCGCTTGGAGTTTGCCAAAAGGCACCTAAACAAGTTTCTCTGAATGCCAAGCCTGAATGCCAAGCGTCACTTCTGGAGGAAAGCAAGCACTCCTGATCACAGTGAAGCATGGTGGTGGCAGCATCATGCGGTGGGGATGTTTTTCATCAGCAGGAACTGGGAGACTAGTCAGGATTGAGGGAAAGATGAATGGTGCAAAGTACAGAGATGAAAACTAGATGAAAACTTGCTCCAGAGCATTCTGGACCTCAGACTGGGACGGAGGTTTACCATTCAACAGGACAGCGACCCTAAGCACACAGCCAAGAGAACGCAGGAGAGACTTTGTGACAAGTCTATGCATGTCCTTGAGTGGCCTAGCCAGAGCCCGGACTTGAACCCGATCGAATATCACTGGAGGGATCTGAAAATAGCTGTGCATCGACACACCCCATCCAACCCGACAGAGCTTGAGAGGATCTGCAGAGAAGAATGGGAGAAATTACCCAAATACAGATGCACCAAGCTTGTAGCGTCATACCCAAGAAGACTTGAGGCTGTAATCGCTGCCAAAGGTGCCTCAACAAAGTACTAAAGGGTCTGAATACTTACGTAAATGTGATATTTCAGTTATTTCTTTTGAATTACTTAGCAAAAACTTCAGACACCTGATTTTGCTTTTTTAATTATGGGATATTGTGTGTAGATTGATGATAAAAAAAATAACTTAATCAATTTTAGAATAAGGCTGTAGCGTAACAAAATATGGAAAAAGTGAAGGGGTCTGAATACTTTCTGAATGCACTGTATATACTAATGGATGATATACACAAAATGCTGAAGTAACTCAGCAGGACAGGAATCATCTCTGGAGAGAAGGAATGGGTGACGTTTCGGGTCGAGACCTTTCTTCAGACCCGACCCAAAACGCCACCCATTCCTTCTCTCCTGAGATGCTGCCTGTCCCACTGAGTCACTCCGGCATTTTGTGTGTATCTTTGGTTTAAACCAGCATCTGCAGTTCCTTCCTACATATATACTAAAGGAATCTCGAGGGGCCTGGTTTGCCCGCCACAGAAGCGGGAACTCGCCTGGAGAGGGAGGCCGTGGAGAGGAGGATACAGGGAAATTCCTGGGTGATTCTGCATCCTTGAAGTCAGCTGTGGGAGGCGCCCCCTGGAGAACAAGAGAACAAGGGCTGAAGAGGGCCGTGCGAGGAGGGGCAAAGGTGTGCAGGGCATCTTGATTGGAGTGACGGCTGCTACAGGCCTTTGTGGCCAACTGCAGCTGGGACAGAGAAATGGCAGCAAAATGGCACCTCTTGCACATGGTCTCAGTGGGCTATTCTGTCCATTCAACAGGGGCATTGTGTTAACGTATGGTGATAATCTTGCTGAGCTGTATGCAAACAACGTATTTTCACTGTTTCTTGGTACATATAACAATAAAGAAACCATTGAATTATTAATGATATTTTGAAAATTGATGGAATTGATTGAAAGAACAGGCTTTTCGGTCCACCAAGTCCATGCCAATTATCAATCAAACGTTCACATTAGTTCTATGTTATCCCACTTTCTCATATACTCCTTACAAACTAGAGCAATCTTCTAGAGGTCAATTAACATACAAACCCACACACCTCTGGGATGTTGGTGGAAACCAGAGCACCCTGATGAAACCCACATGGTCACAGGGAGAACGTGCAAAAATCCACATGGACTGCGCCTAAGTTCAGGGTCAAACCCATGTCTCTGGTGTGGTGTGGCAGCAGCTCTACCTGCTGTATCACTGTAACACTGAATGAGCCGTGACAATGAATGAGCTTCACTAATTTACCTTGTAGTTCTAATCAGAGGCAATTGGTTATGGATAGGAAAGATTTCAAGGGACATGGACCAGGCACAATCAAATTGAATTAGCTTGCATGGGGCATCTTGGTCAGAATGGGTAAGTTGGGCTGAAGGCTCTTTTATGATGCTGTGTGTTTCCAGTTGCTGAAGAACAGCAGCTTCACCTTAAAAGTGGCATCTTCTGTCCACTCTCCCAATTAATACCATCATAGACCACTTCAGTCTTAGTGGATCTGACCATGAAATAGCACCTTAATAAATAAATCCACTGCAAGGCAATGCCTTTTTATTCCTGTAAGATTGCCTTGAAAAGGGTATATTTTTCAAAAGCTATCTATTTTAATTATAGGATATGGATTCCGTTTTGCACTATTGTGATCAGGTTACCTATATTACTGATTATTAATTTATTGTATTATTCTATATTTATTTCTTGTGTTGTATTAATATATCTGTAAAGCTGCAGCAAGTAAGAATGTCATTGTTCTGTTCCCAGTACCTTTGATGATTACTTGTCTTGGATTATTTGCTCAGAGTATTGTTTGATAGGTGTAGGGCTGAAGGTTATAGTCTCCTCGAAAATCCTAGTGTGCGGAGGTATATTCCAGTGTCCATGGGTGGGATGAGTCATTCCCCTGTGACCCGCTTGCATCTCAGCACTTCATTGCTCAGTGCTGGTCATGGGAGCCTTCTGTCATCAGTGTGTCAAACACATCATTGATTCAAGTTTCTTCTAAGAAAGTTCACAAGTATATTTCATTCCTCTGATTTTCTCTTACCACAACTTTGCTTGGTTTTGCACTGGTCAACTTGTAACTCTGATTGTCAATTCATTGTATTGTTGATTATTGTATATTTACTTGTGTTGTATATTTATTGTATATTTACTTGTGTTGTTGCATTAAAGCAGCGGGAAGAAAGAATGTAATTGTTCGTTAGTCTTACTCAATTTGCGTTACTTTTTGCATGAATTTATATATAGGAAATTTAGCATTACGGTGATGTAAACATTAGTAGGGCCATCAAGCTATAGATTTATATTATCTATGTCAGAGGGAAAGCAGGTCTGACCATGCATTTTAATGTCAGATTGATTGCCTGTTTTTTAAAGTGACGAGATCCAACACCAAGTTGCATTGTTATGACGGCAACGTTACAAGATGCATCTTGAAAGAAAAAGACATCAAGGTTGTAAAGGAACGATAGCTGACACACTGTAACCTTTACTGGTAGTTTATTATAGCACATGGCACACACGTCCCAGCTCTGACTGCATCCAGCCTTCAGGCGTACTGGGACCTAGTGGGAGGAACAAAGGGAGGATACTACAGTTATACTAATATGATGGGGCGTGGTTAGTGGTGATGAGGTAACTACATTATAGGTTGCATGCATAACCCATCTACATCCTTCCCCTTACAATTTAAACAAGTTACAACAATGGCAGGTTTGTTATACAGTACCTGCAAAGCTAAGCATACTCTCCGTAGCGAGCCGGACGTTTTACAATCCGACCCGAGCGAGTGCGCACAGCACCTTCACCCTCCCCACCCGAAAGAAGAGGAGGAGGGACAGGAACAGAAACAGGACGGGGAGAGAAGGTGGGTGGAGAACCCAGCTTGGAGGGGGAACGGAGAGGCACAGGTGAGCCAGGTGAAACAGAAGGGGTAGAATGAGCAGAAGTGGGAGAAAGAGAAGACCTTGCAGGGGACAACAGAGCCTGAGGAGCAAAACCGGGAGGAGCAGGGGGGGGTACCCGAGGCAAAAGGACCGACCGTGGCATGCAGGGAGCAGAGGATCCGTTAGTGGAGGAAGGCTCGACACGCGACGGAGGGGTATACGGAATCGCAGGAGGTAGTTTGGGCTCGTTAACCGCCAACAGGTGCTGGCGGCTGCGTCGGTATACAGTCCCTTTAAAATCCACGAGGTAGGACCGTGGCGCGCTGTCAAACCCGACGACGGTGGCAAGTCGGGAGTAGCCGGTGGGCGTCTGCAAACGGACGACCTGTCCAGGCATCAGTGGCGAAAGAGGGCGGCAGGATTTGTCATGCGAGCGGTGCTGGATTTCGTGCCTCTGGGCAATACGTTGCTGGACATCAGCAGGCTGAAGGACTTTGGGCATCAGGGACTGCTGGGCAATAGGCATCGGAGGGCGGACAACACGGGACATGAGTCGCTGGGCAGGGGATCCCATGGTACTGTCTCTGGAAATGTTCCGAAGGTTCAGGAGACCCTGATAGAAATCCCCGTTCGAGAGGCGGGTTTGTTCAAGCAGGTGCTTAGCGCTGTGGACCGCCCGTTCAGCTAGACCATTGCTCTGCGGGTACTCCGGGCTGCTGATGAAATGATTAAAGTTCCACTTTGCAGCAAACGGACGAAATTCGGCGCTGGTGAACTGGCGTCCGTTGTCTGTCTGCAGCCGGACAGGGGAACCAAACGTGGCAAAGTGACGGCGAAGTTTGCTGATCACCATCTCGGAGGTGATGGCAGGGAGGAGGTCCACCTCGAACCAATTTGAGTAAGAGTCTACTAGCACAAGGTATTGCTTCCCACGCCAGTCGAAAATATCGGCAGCCAGAGAAGACCAGGGCATGTCAGGGGCAGGCTGCTGCAAAAGCGGCTGTCTTTGCTAATGCGGGGCAAGAGAGTTACAGTCCGGACAGGAATCCACCCTGGCCTGGATGTACTTTGCCATGGCCGGCCAGTAGTACTGTTCCTGGGCATGCGAGATAGTGGCATCTGCCCCGGGATGCCCCATGTGGGCGGCGTCAAAATACAAGCCATGCAGCGAGGCAGGGACGACCACTTTGTGCCCTTTGATAATAATGCCGTCCCGGAGGACCAACTCATCGCGGACCAAAAAATAGGGGTGGACGCTAGCAGGCAACGAATTCCGTTTGGTGGGCCACCCGCGCTTGATGACAGCAGCAAGCTGCTGCAGGTCGGGGTCGTTTGCGGTATGTGCAACCAAGCACTGTAGTTGCTGAGAAGGGACGAAGTTAACGTTCAGTACCTGTAAGTCCGACTGCTCGAAGGGGCGCCGGTCGCAGGAGGCCCGGGGGGCCCGGGACAGTGCATCAGCCACATGCATCTCGGTGCCCCTTTTATATATGATTTTAAAGTCAAAGCGCTGTAGCTGCAGCATCATCCGCTGTAGCCTGGCTGGAGCACAGTGTATAGGTTTGTTCAGTATCGTTACCAGTGGCTGGTGATCCATCTCAACGGTGAACCTGGTGCCAAATAGGAAGTCCTTGAACTTCGAACACGCGAAAACCACCGCCAGCAGCTCCTTCTCTATCTGAGCATAGCGCTGCTCTGTGTCCGTCATGGTCCTAGAGGCATAGGAGATGGGCAGCAGCGAGTCATCAGCGTGGGGTTGCAGGCAGGCAGCACCCAGTCCAAAGCGAGAGGCGTCGCAAGTGACCACGATCGGGCGCCGTAGCTCAAAGAACTTCAGGGTAGGTGTGCTGACCAGCCTCGTCTTTAGCAGGTCGAACGCCTGCTGGTGGTGTGGAAACCATGCCCAGGCAATGTCCTTTTTAGTGAGCTGTCTCAGGGGTGCGCTCAATTCGCTGAGGTCGGGGATAAACTTCCCCAGGTAATTCACCATACCCAGGAAACGCTGCAGACTGACAACGTCTGTCGGGGCGAGCAGCTCTGAGATGGCGCTGGTCTTTTGCGGGTCTGGCTTCAACCCTTGGGCCGTGAACATGTGGCCAACATTGTGACCTCAGGCACCGGGAACTTGCACTTTGACCGATTAAGCTTCAAATTTATCTGCCGAGCACGGTCCAAAATCCGTCGGAGGTTGCGGTCATGTTCGGCCACATCCCTCCCATAGACCAGTATGTCGTCCACAATGATTGCGCAGGGCAGACCTGCAAACAATTGTTCCATTGAACGCTGAAATACCTCGCTGGCGGAGTTGATGCCGAACGGCATCCGCAAAAACTTAAACCTGCCGAAGGGCATGCTGAACGTGGTCAGGTCCGTGGAGCCTTTGTCCAGGGGTATCTGCCAGAACGAACTTCTGGCATCGAGGACGGAGAACACTGTGGCTTGTCCCAGCTGGGCGGCAACATCTTCGACAGTCCTCATGGGGTAGTGGGGCTGTTTAATCGCCATATTCAAGTCCTTGGGGTTGATGCATACCCGTATCTCATTTTTTCCTTTCTTCAACGTGGTGACCATGGTGGAGACCCATTCGGTTGGATCGCTGACAGCCTCCAGCACTCCCATGTTGACCATGTCTTTCAGCATACTCTCCACCTTGCCCTTCATGGCGAACGACACCCTATGGGGTGGACGGATCACAGGCACCACAGATGGGTCAGTCGCGATCTTGTACACCAACGGCAGCTTCCCCAACTTGTCGTCAAACAAGTCTGGGTACTCGGATAGTGGATCCATCACAGCTTGCACCTCGTGGACCGTACGGTCAAACGACACCAGACCGAGATCCTGGCATGCCTGGTTGCTCAGCAACGTCACACAGTTACTGTCCAGAATAAAGAAAGACAGGTCCTGGGAAGATTTCTGCAGCACGCAGTGGAAGGTCGCCCTCCCCACAGGTGTTAGTTCCTCTCCCCCATAGGCACGCAAAACAGAGCGATCTGCAATCAGCAGCTCATTCTTCCTTATCTGGTGGAACAGCTTTGTTGACATTACGTTCACTTTCGCCCCCGTGTCCAGCTTAGCAGAGAAGGACTTGTTGTTTACAGTTATATTCACAGAAGGATCAGGGAGGCGAGATCGGCTGTGGAGGAGAGTGTAAATACTTACATCTCCCGTGGAATAGCTGAGCTCAGAGTCGGGGGCAGCGTCAACAGAGGACTGAGAATCCATCTCGCTATCAACTTGCAGAAGGTTGTTTAGGAGTTGTCTGGGAGCTGAGGGCACTTTCCCACGGGACCGGTAGGCAGCTGCAAAATGGTTCCTTCTCCCGCAGAAATTGCAGGTCTTCCCAAGGGCTGGGCACTGTGATTCAGTGGAGTGCACGTAATTGCAGTTTGGACACTTTTTAGATCTAGGGTCCCGGGATGTACGAACGGGCCGTGGTGGAGGGCGAAAGTTGTCCCTCATACGACGTTGTCCAGCAACACCAGTTAGATTTATGGCTCGGCTGTCAGACCCCCTCTGCCCATGCGGAGGGGTGACCACTTCGGCAATGTGGCACGCATGCATTGCCTGAGTCAGGGTTAGGTCAGGCCGTTGCAGCAGGTCGGCACGTAGCTTCTGATCAATCATGCCAGTGACGAGAATGTCTCTGGTGAGCTGGTCGCGCATGGTTTCAAATCGGCACCGCTGGGCAAGGTGCCGCAGGTCGGCGATGAAGCACTCAACAGGTTCATCCGGCTGTTGCTTGCGTGAGAAGAACCTGGCCCGCTCCAGTATACGGTTGGAGGGCAGGTCACATATCTCCGCGAACTTGCGCAAAAGACATACCGGGTCGTCGGCCGATTCAGCTGGCTCGACCGGCTGCTCGTTGTCATCCAGGACTGCTGGTTCGTCGACAAAGGCTTGAGCTCTCTTCATTGCGTCGGGACCGGCCAGGTTGAGCAGGAGTGATGCTTTGACCGCGGCTGGGTCGTTCCGGTGCGCAATATTGACGTAGTTAGTGTAGTCCATCACGAAAGTCGACCATCGCTCCGCAATGTCAGCGTCGAAGACAAGGGGAGATGGCTTTCGGCATGAGGATGTCATGTCAAGGGAAACCCAACACTGGGCACTAACGGGAACAAAATAAATGAAAACCGGTAAACGGGAAACGCGAGTTTTAAACTTCTGACGCCATGTAAAGGAGCGATAGCTGACAAACTGTAACCTTTACTGGTAGTTTATTATAGCACATGGCACACACGTCCCAGCACTGACTGCATCCAGCCTTCAGGCGTACTGGGACCTAGTGGGAGGAACAAAGGGAGGATACTACAGTTATACTAATATGATGGGGCGTGGTTAGTGGTGATGAGGTAACTACATTATAGGTTGCATGCATAACCCATCTACAAAGGTATTCCACAAGCTGGAAGGAATCAGTTAAATCCATTTCTACAGCTTACGGGCAGCCTGGTTATGCATGATTGCATCAATGCACAAACACATACAGTTTAGTAAATATGACCACACAAAATGCAAACACTGATTCGAGCAAATGTTTCTGGTTGGTTGTAACTGTCAGCATGTTGGAAAGATAAAGAATATGTCACAACCACTTCTTTCTCACCCCCTTTACTGAAGCACATTACATTGTCATCTATGTGTGAAGAGAAGTGGTAATAATATGCATACACTGCAGGCAGAGATAGAATCGTGGATTTCTAGCACAAAGAAAGAAAAATTGGCTCATTTTTAAATTTTTGTTAGATCTTTCACTGCATCTATCTGAATCTAATTCCCAACATTCTTCTTTTATATTTTATTTTTCAAATGTTTGTCTGATTCTTATGTTCCAAAAGTGATCATTGTCAAACATTCTATGACTCAAATCGGTTTATTTATCAAAACATTTATTTTAAAAGCGGTACAGCTATTAGAGCTCCTGCCCTTCAGCGCCAGAGACCTGGATTCAATCCTAACCTTGGGTGCTGTCTTGCGGAGTTTGTCTGTTCTCCCTGTGACTGTATCGTATTCCTCTGGGTGCTCTGGTTTCACCCCATATTCCAAAGACAAGCGGGTTTGTAGATTAATTGGGCTCCGTAAAAGTAAATTGTCCATAATATGAAAGGGTGGATATGAAATTGGGATAACATTGAACAAGGTGATCAATAGTGGGTGCGGACCTGGTGGGCCAAAGAGCATATTTTCATGCCATTTCTCTAAACTAAACCAAATTAAACTAAAGTAAATAAACTAAACCAAATCAGTGTTTTGCTTTAAAAGTACCTTTTCTCGGGTTGATATCTGGATTGCATCTCCCCAAGACTCCCGATGAAGGCTTCAGTATTTATAATAATGCGCAGTTCAAACTGAAATAAGCTTGGATGCCAAAACCAGTTGCTCTCACCTAGCTTGTGAAAATGCTTATCCATCATTGGTGTTTATTTTCAAAAACTGGAGCCTAATTTCATCTTGATTCTCGGATCGTTCAAAACCTCTCTTGAAGCTGATGGCAAGTGGCATGATAATTCAGTTTGACCAATTTAATGCATATTCAGATCACAATGTAATTTGAAATGGAGAGGGCCAATGACAAAAATAGATCTTATATTAATTGTATTGTAGCCTAAGGTATTTATTACAGCTCAAGAGAGTCAAGAGTATTTATCTACTGACAAAAGAACAATGAAATGCTTACTTGCAGCAGCTTAACAGGCCTGTAAACACAATAGATACAGATAATGTATAATAAACAAGAATTTAATAAATTGATAACCATAATAGGAAAAAAATACAGTTCTTAGTGCAACCAAAGACAGTGCTTAGACATTGATTGTTGTGGTCAGTGTTATGTAGTGTTCAAGAGCCTGATGATTGTTGGGAAGAAGCTATTCTTGAACTTTATGGTCACGTTTTTCAGACTCCTGTACCCTCATCCTGATGGTAGGTGTGAAATGAGAGCAATGTCAGGGTGGTGTGGGTCTTTGATGATATTGGCTGCTTCAAATAATGGCAGCTCCATCGTAAATCAACAAGAAGGGAACATTTCACCCATCATTCAACCACACATCTCATTCCAGTGAATGATTAGGATTAGCTGCAGAATCATGACAGGTTGATTCTTTCAGATATCACAATAATCTGCCTGATGCTCCAACTTATTTGCCTCATGATTCCCTCCAAAGTGAGTTGGTATAGAGATGACTGATTCAGGCGTACATTTCAAATTACATCTGTTCACATATTTTTTAATTTATTTTATTCATAAAATTGGTACTTTTGTTCCTTTAAACTAATTCATTTGGTTGGAAATGTGCTTACAAGTAAAATGAAGGATATAATTAAAGTATATTTGGAGTATTGGAAATATGCTTACAGGTAAAATGAAGCATATAATTGAAATATATTTAGAGTATTGCATGCAGTTCTGGTCAGTCAATTACAGGAAGGATGTGAAGGCTTAGAAGAGGGTGCAGAGGAGGAACAGAGGATATTAGCTGGAACAGCTAACCGAGGATATCAGCTGGAACAGGGGATATTAGCTTCAGGGAGAGGTTGGACAGACTAGCATTATTTTCTCTGGAACGCCGAAGGTTGATTGGAAATCTGATAGAAGTATATAAAAGTATGAGAGGCATAGACAGTCAGAACCTATTTCCCAGGCTGGAAAATGAGCGGGCATAACTTAAGGTAATGTGCGATGCAAGTTTTTTTACACAGAAGGTGGTGAGTGCCTGGAACATGCTGTCAAGGGTGGTGGTGGAGGCAGATACGATAGTGTTACTTTAAGAGATTATTGGATAGGCATGTGCATATGCAGGGAATGGAGGAATATGGATTATGTGCAGGCCGATGAATTGGTTTTGGCATCATGTTTGGCACAGACTTTGTGGACCGATAGGCCTATTCCAGTGTTGTAGTCTTTTATGTTCTGTGTTCTATGTTTTATTAACCAGTGAACAAAATAAGCTGAACCCAATCACAAACAACATTTTAATGTTTGGGGAATCTGCTTTTGTTTCTGAAATTGCACAGTCCCTCTTACTGACATGAAGAAAAGCTTTTGTATAGGGACTTGAGATATTTAGCAGTGGGGTTGTGCCTTGGTGTTTAGAACTTATTGGAGACATGACTATCAGAAAGGGAACATAAACACAGCTTGACTGTTACTCCCATTTATAAATCAACATCTCTTTAAAATTAAGTGAGTCTGACGAAGGTTCCCGACCTGAATCATTGCCTGTCCATGCTCTCCACAGATGCTGCCTGAACCGCTGAGTTCCTCCAGCACTTTGTGTTTTTCTCAAGATTCTAGCCTCTGCATTGTATTCTGTCTTTCCTTGAGCCTCCCTTTACCTGGCTTCTTTTAAAAAATATTTTCAAGAGATAGCGATCATTTGTACATCTGCCATTTGTTGCTAATCCTCATTGCCTTTGAGATGGCGTTACTGAGCTGTCATCTTGAACTACTCCACTCCAAAGAGTGAAGACAGCCCCACACTACTATTGGCTAACAACAACAAAAAGCATATTTACAATAAAATTCACATCCATTCCATACTGCTTTATAACCAACAAGGCTTTTTTGAAGTATAGTTGCTTTTAAAATATTATAACAGAACCAGGAAATTCCAAGTTATTTGGTATCAGTATTATTGTGATTTCAAAAGCAACAGAAAGTTTCTCCGAAATACCCAAATGCATAGCTAACCTAGTAGCTAACTTAACATTTAACAGTGCCTTGTAACATGCAGATGCAGAGAAGAATTTACAGTGACTTGACAACTTTGAGGAGCACACTCTAAATAACCAACATTAATATGTATTTTAAATGATTTTTGGATGTGGTGTTGTGTCAAATGTGCTGTCAACACACTGAAGATGATTAAAAAAAATCTTATTTACCAGAAATTTGATGAAGATTTAAAGCATTAATTAAAGAGGAATAAATAACTTATTTTTCCAGAAACATAATAAAGTTGTATATTGCACTTTGGTAGGACAGGTTTAAAGGGATATGGGCCAAATGCAGATGAATGGGACATGTTGGTCGGTGTGGGCAAGTTGGGCCAAAAGGTCTGTTTTCACTCTTATATGACTATATGACACTGGTAACATAATAATACTAGACTAAGTGGGACCCTTTGGGTCCCAGCTTCACACGGGAGGGCTGGTCCCCCAATGCAATATTCCATCTCTCCACCAATTACAATATTGCTGGCCAGTGGGGGGGGGGGGCTTTCTGGAGCACTGGTATGGGTGTTGTGGGTCGAAGGGACTGGTTTCCAGAGGGCTAATATGGGCATTGTGGGCCGAATGGATTCTTGGGCTGGCAGCTCAGTCACTCAGGCTTGGCAGCTCAGTCACTGATGTCAGGCAGCTCAGTCACTGAGGTCAGGCAGCTCAGTCACTCAGGCCAGGCAGCTCAGTCACTCAGGCCAGACAGCTCAGTCACTCAGGCCAGGCAGCTCAGTCACTCAGGTCAGGCAGCTCAGTCACTCAGGCATGGCAGGCTAGCAGCTCAGTAACTCAGGCCTGGCGGGCTGGCAGATGAGAAACTGCCAGAATTCTTCCGAAAACAGGTGAGAGAGAGAAGGGGGAGAGGGCGAACAATCAATTTTAGACATTTTAATCTTTTTTTACAGATCACAGCAACGAAGGAGGAAAGTCTATCCTTGTGTGGATCTCTAGAGTGCTAGTATGGGTGTTGTGCGCTGAAGGGACTGGTTTCCAGAGGGCTAGTATGGACATTGTGGACTGAATGTACTTGCAGTTCAGTGAGTCATGGCTGGTGGGCTGGCACTTCAGTCACTTACAGCTAGTGGGCTGGCAGTTCACTTACTCAAGGCTGGTGGGCTGGCAGTTCAGTCACTCACGGCTGGTGTGGTGGCAGTTCACTCAGTCACCCCTCCCCCCTTCACCCCCCACTCTGCTCCTTGCCATTCCCCTCCCCCCATGCATTCAGTCCATCTCCCCTAAACCTCCCCCCCCCCCCATGCACTCTTAGTGGCTCTCCGACAGCGTAGCCATTCCTGCCTATTAGGTTCCCATTGTGATGAAGAACATGCAGCCATGGCAAGTGGAAAAAGTATTTATTAAAGTTTAAAATGTGAATGACTCTTAAAAAATAACAACAATTTAAATGTTAAAGATTAGATTTATTACGTTCTTTTTTGTTGTGTCTCTTGTAGTGTTCTGCTGCTCACTGCCTCTTGATGACTCTTTGCTGTTGATATTTAAAAAAATACAATTTTAATATAGTGAAATTGAGCAGTCAAATTTTAACAAAGAAAATCTGAGAATTTACTTCAAAAGTCATAATTCAGTGCAGGCCTGCAAATCCAATCTCACAGCACTTGAAGCAGAGTGCAGGCTGCAAGTCCAACCTCACAGCACTACAAGCAGAGTGCAGGCAGCAGGTCCAACCACACAGCACTCCAAGCAGAGAGCAGGCAGAAAGTCCAACCTCACAGCACACCAAGCGGAGTGCAGGCCAGCAAATCCAATTTCACAGCATTTCAAGCAGAGTGCACACACACACAGACACTCACACACACACACACACACACACACACACACACACACACACACACACACACACACACACACACACACACACACACACACACACACACACCCACACACCCACACACACACACACACACACACACACACATAAAGACACACTCACACACACATACACACAAACACAAAGACACACACACACACACTCACAAACATGTACACACCCTCACACACTCACACAGACACTCACACACTCACACAGCCACTCACACATTCACACATACACACACATACACAGACCGACACACACACATTCACACAAACACACTCTCACAGACACAGACAGACACAGAGACAGACACACAGAGACACACAGACAGACACACAGAAAGACACACAGACAGACAGACACACAGACAGACAGGCACATGCAAAGACAGACACACGCACAGACAGACACATGCACAGACAGACACACGCACAGACACACGCACACAGACACACGCACAGACACACGCACAGACAGACACACGCACAGACACACACACGCACAGACACACACACAGACAGCACATGCAAAGACAGGCACATGCACAGACAGACACATGCACAGACAGACACATGCACAGACAGACACACGCACAGACAGACACACACTCACGCACACACAAAGACACACTCACACACACATGCACAGACAGACACATGGACACACACACACACACACACCATACATATGGCAGTAAACTTTTTTGAATACTCAAACGACTGAGTGCGGCATCTCCACTATGGGCCATCCGCAGTCAGCAACACCTCCGCATTCAGCATGACCTCTGCACTCACCGGAAATGACGCAATCAGCGTGACCTGTCCACTAAGCGGAAATCACGAAATGAGCCGGACATTTGCAGTAAACACAGTCGGGCCTAATAAAGTGTTTATTCCTTCCAAACACAGTTGCAAAAGCCACAGTTGCAAAAGCCAAAGTTGCAAAAGTCACATTTATTTCAAAAGCCACATTTATTTCAAAAGCCACATTTCAAAAGACACATTTGTTTCAAAAGCCACATTTATTTCAAAAGCCACATTTCAAAAAGCATTTCAAAAAGCATTTCAGAAAGCATTTGATAAGATCCCACATAGGAGATTAATGGGCAAAAATAGGGCACATGGTATTGGGGGTAGAGTGCTGACGTGCTGATGTGGCTCCTCCAAGCAGGTAAAGCAGACCAATTCTTAGTGATTTGGTCTCCTTTTATCCACTTCTTACAAGCATATGGTGCAACACAATCATAGAAATAAAATGTTTCAGAACCAGGTGACAGGTGGCCAAGAACATTAAATAGGTATATCGCTTTCACTCTCATTTTTATTCTCTACTTCATTTCTTTCTCTTTCTCTTTTTACTTCTTCTTTTCTATCTCTCTCTCTATTCGCGTATTTCTTTCTTCTTTCGGGCTATCTTACTATTTCACGCACCACTCTATGATAATCTCTCCTTTTCTATTCTTTTTTTCATTACTCCTGTTTTATTATTAAATTAAAAAATAAGAAGTTGTATATGAAATGTAATATGTCAATAAGTATTAGGTACTGTGGTACCACATTATTGTACTTACTTCTAACAAAAAAAATAAAAAATAAAAAATAAATAAAAATAAAAAAATTATAAAATTTTCTTTACAGGCCCATTAACTCAATAATAAAACTGATTCTGTTCACCAGAAAGTTGATTATACCAATAGACAATAGACAATAGACAATTGGTGCAGGAGTAGGCAATACGGCCCTTCAAGCCAGCACCACCGTTCAATGTGATCATGGCTGATCATCCACAATCAGTACCCCGTTCCTGCCTTCTCCCCATATCCCCTGAATCCGCTATCTTTAAGAGCCCTATCTAGCTCTCTCTTGAAAGTTTCCAGAGAACCGGCCTCCACCGCACTCTGAGGCAGAGAATTCCACAAACTCACAACTCTCTGTGAAAAAGTGTTTCCTCATCTCCATTCTAGATGGCTTACCCCTTTTTCTTAAACTGTGACCCCTGGTGCTGGACTCCCCCAACATCAGGGACATGTTACCTGCCTCTAGCATGTCCAAAACCTTAATAATCTTATATGTTTCAATAAGATTCCCTCTCATCCTAAATTCCAGAGTATACAAGTCCATTCTCTCAGCATATGACAGTCCCGCCATCCTGGGAATTAACCTTGTGAATCTACGCTGCACTCCCTCAATAGCAGAAATATCCTTCCTCAAATTTAAGACGTAAAACATTGCTTAATGTCTTAAATATAGTGAATTCTGAATATTTGTCAAGAGTATTTCCAGAGGACATAGGTTTAAGGTGAAGAGGAAAAGATTTAATAGGAATCTGAGGGGTAAGTTTTTCCCACAAAGGGTGGTGGGTGTATGGAACAAGCTGCCAGAGGAGGTAGTTGAGGCTGGGATTATCCCAAAATTTAAGAAACAGTTGGACGGGTACATGGATAGGACAGGTTTGGAGGGATATGGCCCAAACACGGGCAGATGGGACTAGTGTAGCGGGGACATGTTGGCCAGTGTGAGTAAGTTGGGCCGAAGGGCCTTTTTCCACACTGTATGACTTTATGACTATGACTATGAGTATTAATAGGAGTCCAGAATGGAGTAGTCCAGCCACACTGAAGTTCCGAGGTTGCTGGATTATCAGAGGGTAATTGTAAATAACTAAAATGTAAACCCCAGAGCTGCTGAATTTACTGAATTTACTCCCAAAATGATCAAAAGCTGAAATAAGAATGTCAGAGATTTGATGTAAAAGCAGAGGAAAACTGATGACATTTCTGATACATTGTGTTGCCTGATATCATTTTCACTTGGATTCCGATTAAGATGTTGTATATTTCCAATACTTTCAAGTAGGATATTTTGAAAGCTCTTAATTTCAAGGTTGCTATAACTCCCCACATTTTATTCAGCTAAATAAAACAGGGCACGTTTGTTTTCTCAAGGTTTCCCACTCACAAATTTTGTTGATGGGTATTTGAAAAACAGAAAAATCATTGCTGCAATTAAATTATTTCTCTTCACAATATGCAGAATTGCAGGTGTACAGAGTCTAGGCGATATAAATGGGTGAGTAGCTGGAAACAAGTGCAATTTGACAGCTGCATTTATTTTCATGCAAATTTATCCATGGACAAAAGAAACTGCAGCTGGCTCAAGGCAAAATAATTTCTGTTTGTCTGTCACACATTCGCTTCAGCTCTGCAGCAGCTGACATTGATTATATATGGGACAAAGCACTATTGATATGTGTTTTCCCTCCATTCCTTTGTGTTTTTGTATGTGGATTGATTGATTTCAGCAAGGCATTTGATACGGTTCCACACAGTAGGCTGCTCTGGAAGGTTAGATCGCATGGGATCCAGGGAGCGCTAGCCGACTGGATAGAGAATTGGCCTCATGGGAGGAAGCAGAGGGTGATAGTGGAAGGTTGTTATTCGGACTGGAGGTCTGTGACGAGCAGTGTGCCTCAAGGATCAGTGCTGGGCCCATTGCTGTTAATGGTTAACATCAACAATTTTGGATGAGAATGTAGTGGGCATGATTAGTAATTTTGCAAATGACACCAAAGTGGATGGTATCAAAGATAGTGAAGATGGTTATCAAAAATTACAGCTGGGATTTGATCGATCAGACAAGTATGCTGAGGAATGGTTGATGGAGTTTAACAAGTGCGAGTTGTTGCATTTTATAAAGTCAAACTAGGGCAGGACCTTCACAGTGAATGGCAGGGCCTTGGGGAGTGTTGTAGTGCAGAGGAATCTTGGAGTCCCGATACATTGTTCATTGAAAGTGGTGTCACAGTTAGATAGGGTGGTCGAGCAGGCTTTCGATACATTGGCCTTCATCAGTCAGGGTTGTAAGTACAGAAGTTGGAATTTTATGTTACAGTTATATAAAATATTGGTGAGGCTGCAGTTGGAGTATTGTGTTCAGTTTCCACCCAGTTGTGGTCACCCTGTTTTGGGAAGGATGTTGTTAAGCTGGAAAGAGTGCAGAAAAGAGGATGTTGTCAGGACTTGAGGGACTGAGCTATTGGGAGAGGTTGGGCAGGCTCGGTCTTTACTCTTTGGAGTGCAGGAGGATTTGCGGTAATCTTATAGAAGGAAGTAAGGGTAAATGTGCAGAATCTTTTACAGAGGTAGGGAAATCAAGAACCAGATCTGAGAGGGGAAAGATTTAATAGGAATTTAAGAGAAAACATTTACATACAGCGGGTGGTGGGTATATGGAACGAGCTTCCAGAGGAGGAAGTTAAGGCAGATACTATAAAATATTTAACTATCATTTGGACAGGTACAAGGATAGGAAAGGTTCAGAGGTATACGGGTCTAACGCAGGCAGGTGGGACTGGTGTAGATGGGGCATTTTGGTCGGCATGGGCAAGTTGGGCAGAAGAGTCCATCGAGTCCACACTGACCATCAATCACCTGTTCACACTGGTTCTATGTTATCCCACTTTCTCATCCAATCCCTATAGAGTAGCAGGAGTTTATACAGAGGTCAATTAGCCTACAAATCCACACATCTTTGCTACGTTGGTGATAACCAGATCAGTCAGAGGAAACCCACACGGTCACAGGGAGAACATGCAATCTCCACACAGACAGCTTCGAAGGTCAGGATCATTCCTGGGTGTCTGGTGCTATGTGGCAACAGCTCTACCACCTGCATCTTTTTGTCAACGTAGGGTAAAAGTGGGCATGTTAGGGAATGGTAGAATAATGGTCAAAATGTTGGACTGGTATTCAAAGTCCTGGCCTACTGACCTGTTAGTCAGAGCTTGAAACACATCGAGGCTGTTGTAGGAATTTTAAATCAAAACAATCTGGAATGAGGCGATAACAGCAGCAATGGTGATCGGGTGACTGCTAGATTGTTGCAAAGTCCCATCTGGTTTGGTTATGTTCTGCAGGGAATGACATCTACTGCCATTATTCAGGTTGGGCCATCTATGTGGTTGATTCTTAATGTGTAGGAAGGAACTGTAGATGCAGGTTTAATTTGATGATGGACACAAAATACTTCAGTTTGAAGAAGGGTCTTGATCTGAAACGCCGCCCGTTCATTCTCTACAGAGATGCAGCCTGTCCTGCTAAATTACTCCAGCATTTTGAGTCTATGGTTGATTCTTAACTTCAGGCTCACCAATGGAGTTAACTCTTATGACCCGTTTGAAATGGCTGGGGTTAATCAAGGATGAAGAATTGATACTGACTTCACTGTTGGTCAAATCACAGATGGTGATGAGTCAGCATACAGGCGAGATAAGGAACACCAGCCTGGGTGGTGCTACAACCACAACTTCCAGCTCAATGTCAACAAAACCAGTCAACTAATTGGTTGATAGAAATGTACAGGTTGGAAACAGGCCCTTTGTCCCACCAAGTCCACGCCGACCATCAATCATTTGTTGTCTTCAATTGTTGACCTCAGCAAGGTGAAGGCAGGAGACCATGTAGCCATTGTCATTGGTGTCGACAGTGGAGAGGGTTAGCAGCTTCAAATTCCTACGGATTAACATATTTGATGATTCTTCCTCTGTCCAGCACATAGATAATGTCATGAAGTAGGCCTGCCATTGCCTTTACTTTCTTAGAAATTTAAAATGATTTGGCATCCACAAACCTCCACAAATGCACCATAGAAAGTATCCTGACTAGTTGCGTCATGGTCTGGTATGCAAGAGGCTGGAATGCAAGAGGCTGCAGCCCGCTACATCACCAACACAATTGACCCCACAATCAAAAGCATCTACATGAGGTGCTGCCTCAAGAGGACGGCATCTATCATCATGGACCCCACCGTTCGGCCCATGTACTCTTCTCACTGCTACTGTAGGGCAGGAGGTACAGAACCTTGAAGACCAGGTTCAGAAAAAAAAACTACTTTCCTATTATTCTCAGGTTCATGAACCAACTGACACAATTCTAATCCTACCTCAGCAACAGAACACTAAAGGCCACCTCTTGCACTACCATGGACATATTTTCTAATTGCGTATATTTTGCACGGAAATCGTGTTTTTTTTGCAATCATTTTCTATTCATGGTAGCAGTAGAGTTGCTGCTACAGCACCAGAGCTTACAGCGCTTACAGCACCAGAGACCCGGATTCAATCCTGACTACGGGTGCTGTCTGTATGGAGGTTGTACGTTCTCCCCGCCGCAACCATGCGCATTTTCTCTGAGATCTTCGGTTTCCTCCCACACTCCAAAGATGTACAGGTTTGTAGGTTGTAGGTAGACAAGAGATATAGATGGTGATGTGGAGAAATGAAGAACAATGAGTGAAAGACATGGAAAAAAGTAACGAAGATAGAGGAAACAGGCCATTGTAAGCTGTTTGAAGGGTGAAAATGAGAAGCAAGTGCGACAGGTGGGGGAGGGATAGAGAGAGAGGGAATGCTAGGGCTACCTGAAGTGAGAGAAATCAATATTCATACCACTGGGCTGTAAGCTGCCCAAGCGAAATATGAGTTAACCAGGGAGTTGCGGAGGGAACAGTCTCTGCAGAAGGTGGAAAGGGGTGGAGATGGGAAAATATGGCTAGTGGTGGGATCGTGTTGGGGGTGGTAGACATTTTGGAGGATTATGTATTGTATGCAACGGCTGATGGTGTGGAAGGTAAGGACAAGGGGGACACTGTCTCTGTTGCGACTTGGGGGAGGGGGAGCAAGGGCGGCGGAGCTGTGGGATACTGAGGAGACACGAGTGAGGGCCTCATCTATGATGGGAGAGGGTATCCTCCCTTCCCTAAAGAATGAGGACATCTCAAATGTTCTTGTATGGAACACCTCATTTTGGGCGTAGATGCGGCGTAGACGGAGGAATTGGGAGTAGGGGATAGAGTCTCTGCAGGAAGCATGTGGGAAGAGGTGTTGTCAAGATAGTTGTGGGAGTCAGTGTATTTGTAATATACGTCAGTCAATAGTCTATTTCCTGTGATGGATACTGAGAGATCAGTGGTGAAGTTGATGAAATCCATGAGTTCTGCATTGATGGGCAGGAGGTAATGTAATGGAGATAGAGTTTGGGGATAGGACCGGTGTACGCCTGGAACAGGGATTGATTAACGTACCCTACAAAGAGGCAGGCATAGCTGGGGCCCCTGTGGTTGCCCATAGATATGCCTTGGACTTGGAGGAAGTGGGAGGAGTCAAAGGAAAAGATGTTGAGGGTGAGGACCAGCTCACAGAGTAGAGTGTTAGTAGAGGCAAATTGGATAGTTCTGCAGTCGAGGAAGAAAAGGAGGGCTTTAAGGCCTTCCTGGTGGGGGATGAAGGTGTAGAGTGACTGAACGTCCTGGCTGAATGTGAATAGGTGACGATTCAGATCGAGACCCTTGAATCAGTAAGAATTCAGAAATGAAACTTTTGAAATCACTCTTCAGCACTAAAAGCATGATCTTCATTTGAATGGGCCATGACAATGATCGACTATACCACAGAGAGTGTGTGTTTGATAGGTCTCAAATGTCTCAAAGGTACATTATTGTCATAAGGTCATAAGGAACAGTAGTATTAGGCCATTCGTTCCATCAAGTCTACTCCGCTATTTAATCATGGCTGATATATCTCTCCCTCCTAACCCCATTCTCCTGCCTTCTCCCCATAACCTCTGACACCTGTCACATGTATCTAAGTACAGTTTAATTATTTTCTTGCATATAGTTAAGTGACAATCCTATTATATATTAAACACAATCATACTAAATATATTGTATATAAAGCATTAAATGAAATGTATAAATAAGTGTGAGTATAAATCAAGGAAATTTAAAATAAAATCTGCAAATGCTGGACAGGGACTATAAGCTGCTCATTTGTTTTGTATTTTATTAGTTGAATTTGGAATATGTTTCATTCCTACCCTATTTATCTCATCTACTGAAATGGATCCTCCTGATGTGAGACCAAGTGTAGACGAGACAACTGTTTCTCCAAACATTTGTACTCAGTCTGCAAGGCCTGCTGGATCTCCCAATTGCGAATCATTGTAACTTACTCATTCCCACACCGACCTTTCCAACTTGGGCCTCCTCTATTCTCTATTGTCAGAGGCCACATGCAGACTGCAGTAACAACAACTCATATTCCACTTGATTAGCTTACAACCCAACGGTATGAAAATTGAATTCTCCAATTTTAGGTAAGAGCACCATCCCCTCCCTCCCCCCCACCCCCTCCCTCCCCCCCACCCCCTTGCTTCCCTGTGCACCACCCTGGTGTGCATCTATTTCTCCCACTATGTGACCTTTCTTTTTTCCCCTAGCCCCTACCACCTCTGTTCCTTCCTCAGGCTTGACATTTCACCTAAGAATCGAGCCCCCCCCCTTACCTGAATCCACCTATCACTTGCCTGGCTTTGACCCATCCCCACCACTCCTTTGTGTTCACCTCCTACTACCATCACTCTGAAGAAAGGACCTGACCTAAAACATTGCCTATCCATGTCTTCCAGATATGCTGCCTGTCCCGCTGAGTTATTCCAGCACTTTGTGGGGTTTTGTGTAAACCAGCACCTGCAGTTCCTTGTCTCTCCTCTTTATACATCTGGGTGTTCAAATTATTGATGGATTAAAAGATACAGCATGTAGACAGGCCCTTGCACACTACTTCTATGTTATCACACTTTTGCATCCACTCCCTATACACCAGGGGCAATTTATAGAGGCCAATTAACTGATAAACATGCTGGTCTTTGGAATGTTGAAGGAAATATTGGCTGATCAATGTTTGTACATTTACTGACTCCGTGGCTGTACTTAAAATGACCAGTGTAGGAAAAAGACCATTTGGCACATTGGTTCTAAGATAGAGCTCTAAGATAGAGCTCTTAAAGATAGCGGAGTCAGGGGATATGGGGAGAAGGCAGGAACGGAGTACTGATTGTGGATGATCAACCATGATCACCGTGAATGGCGGTGCTGGCTCGAATTGGCCTACTGCACCTATTGTCTATTGTCTATTGAAACTGGAGCACTCCTCTCTGTTTCTTACTCTATCTTTTCAACTTTAATAATATTGCTGCTTACCTTATCATTGTAGGTTCTGATGAAAGACTATCCCCTTAAATAATATAACCTACAATGCCTCTTGTGAACAGGATGTTCCGGCTAACAGTCCATTGATTTGCAATGCAGCCTTCTCAAAATTAGTTGGTGTGGTTTCCATGCATAGATCATAGAACAGTACAGCACAGAGCCAGGCCCTTTAGCCCACAATGTCCATGCCAAACATGATGCCAAGTTAAACTAATCTCCTCTATCTGCATATGATCCGTATCCTTCCATTCCCTGCATATACATGTGCTTCTCTGCACAATCCATGTGATTCCCAGGATATCCATGTGATTCCCTGTGTACCTATTTAAAACAAATTCAGATTCAGGCCTGACCTAGAAAGCTGACTTCCCAATGTCTCATTCTGCATATGACATCCCTTCCCCCACCCTTCCAACTTCGCAATTCCATTTACCAGATGGAGTTCATGAGTATATGAGACAAGATAGGTTACAGATAAATTAATGGAGAAGCGGAAATACAAGGATTAGAGGGATATAGATTATATGCAGGCACATAAGATAAGTGTTGGTCTTGGCATTATGTTGGGCACAGACATTGTTGGCCGAAGGGCCAGGTCCCATGCTGTACTGTTCTATGTTCAATGAATGGGACAAATGAGAATGCATTGAGTGCCAGTAAACACTGGATGGGTCAAGTGACCTCCCTCTATGTTTTACAACATATGCAAAATATGTGGTCTGTGTGGAGTTTGCACATTTTCCCTGTGACCGCGTGGCTTCTCTCCAAGTGCTCTGATTTCCTCCCACATCCCAAAGACATGTGAGTTTGCAGGTTAATTGGCCTCTGCAAATTAATCCAAATGTGCAAGGAGTAAATGAGAAAATGGGATAGCATAGAATTAGTGTGAACGAGTGATCAATAGTGTGGTCAGTGGGCAAATGGGCCTGCTTCCATGTTGTAACTGAACTAAACTAAACTAAACTATATGAATAATAGGCTTTGGAGAGGATTTTTTTTAAATTTTGCCCTCATTAAACCATTTTGCATTTTAGGGAAATTCATTTTCATTTCCAATACCCCACCTTATGCACATTCCCTACAGTCTTGATAGAGTCATTGATATTTCTGACTGGTCGCTGCATCAGGGCTGATTGCACTTTGTACCAAAGAAGAACACCTTTCTTTGTTCAATCAGATGATTGGAAATTACCCTTGTTCTCAGAACCAGAAAGACCTCTCCATCATTTGCAAGATTGTTAATGAATGTACTGTTTAGACAGGGCCTAGGCTACCATGCAAATATCTTCCTACAATCTCACTTCATATTCCACGCACATGTCAGCTCATGTACAGTATGTGTTCATGGGTGGTACAGTGGTGCAGCTGGTAAAACTTCTGCATCACAATTTCTCCTGATCTTGGGTGCTGCCTGCATGGAGTTTGCATGTTTAGTTTAGTTTAGTTTAGTTTAGTTTAGTTTAGAAATACAACGCAGAAACAGGCTCACTGGGTCCGCGCCGACCAGCGATCCCCGCATATTAACACTATCCTACACACACTAGGGACAATTTTCACATTTACCCAGCCAATTACCCTACATACCTGTACGTTTTTGGAGAGTGGGAGGAAACCGGAGCACCCGGAGAAAACCCACACAGGTCACGGGGAGAACGTACAAATTCCATACATAGTCGGGATCGAACCCAGGTCTCCGGCGCTGCATTTGCTGTAAAGCAGCAACTCCACCACCACTCTTTATAACTGGCCACAACGTAAGAGGTTCCCAAGCTAATCACCAAGCACTATTTGGATTAGGTTTTATTCGGGACATCCCTGTGCATTTCCTCTGGGTGCTCTGGTTTCCTCCCATATCCCAAAGAGTGTGGGTTTGTTGGTTTGTGGCCTCTGTAAATTTCCCCTGGCATGTAAGGAATGAATGGGAAAGTGGGATAACATAGAACTGATGTGAACAGGTGATCAATAGTCAATGTGGAAGGTGGGCTAAAGGATCTGTTTCCATGCTGGATCTCCAAACTAAAACTCTCTAAACATGGAGATGCATTTCACAGTCCCAGTCAAATGTGGTCTGACTCAAGAAGATTTGAACCAGAGATTTGTTGACACCCCTAAACCCATTCCAAACTGCAGGCTGCATGAGTGTGAATGGTTTTAAAGCCAAAGGTGGTCTTCATCTCTTGCACCAAGCCTCATAGTTGCCAATAACTGACACAGAACAATTGTTGGGATCAATCCTACTTAATTCTATGAAGCCACAAGAAGCTGAGGAAAAGTTTTTTCACCCAGAGTGTTGGGAATCTGTAGAATTCTCTGCAGGAGTTAGATATAGCTCTTAGGGCTAACAGAATCAAGGGATATGGGAAAAAAGCAGGAAAGGAGCACTGATTTTGGATAATCACCCATGATCATATTGAATGGCGGTGCTGGCTCAAAGGGTCAAATGACCTACTCCTGCACCTATTTTCTATGTTTCTATGTTTCTAAGCTGCAGCTGTTGCAATCTTGAGCAAAACACAAAGTGCTGGAGAAACTTAATGGGTCAGGCAGCATCAGTGGAGGAACAGACAGATGATGTTTGAAGAAGGGTCCTGCCTTGAAACTTTGTCTGTCCATTCCCTCCAAAGATGGTGCCTGACCCATTGGGCTCCTAAAGCACTTTGTGTTCAGTTAATTCTACCATTTGCTTTTTAAGGAAACTAAAATTTCATCAGTATAGTACTTTTGTTATGCCATTCTTGACGTTGTCCATCCTTGGTTTAGGGATGCCTGATTTATAATACCTCTACATATGATAGACCTTGCATGATATTATTAATTTCAGTAGTCTAACGCATGTACACAGGTTTGTTCCTGCAAACAGTAGAATAGTTTCCCCTGTCTCTCCACATTCAGTCATTGTCTTTTCTCATCAGCTTTCAGTGCTTTTGATGCATTCATTACTGAATTGGTGATTTGGTTACCATATTAAGTATTTTCTGTATTTTATTGTTGGTAAAATCGACTCATAGACATCTGTAAAATCAAAATCCATTCACTACTCGGGGATGTCCCGAATAAAGTCACACTATAAATCAATTACAAGGTTTCATTTCTCTTTTGAACTTCATTTCACAGCACTGGCCAGTTGAAATTGATTTGGAAAAGCAACAGCATAAATAATCTAGGTGGACAATTTGTACCAAGTCCATGATCTCCATGGATAATTCCAGCATTCGCATTCATATTTGTTTGCATAGACAATTTGTTCATTATGGCGAAGAAAACCATCAGGTGCCTCAATAAAGTGGCCCCATATTCAGAGTAGTAAAAAGTCATTAAGAAAACTAACCTTCACTTACTTCCAAATGCAAAATGTTGGAAAACTGAAGTAAAAACCATGTTCAAAATATCTGTTTGATTTCTCCCTCAGATGCACTCAGAGCTGCTGAATACTTCCATCATTTTATTTTTAGTTTTAGAGACCGGTATGGAAACAGGCCCTTCGGACCACCGAGACTACACCAACCATCGATTACCCATTTGCACGAGTTCCGCCACTCCTTGCACATTCAGGGTGATTTTACTGAGGCCAATAAACCTGCAATCCCACGTGTCTCTGGAATATTTTTTTTTTGTGTTATTTAACAGACTTGAAGGAGTGGTCTCATTGATTTCATTACTTAAATCTCAATTAGCATACTTGTCGTTTCCTTGGCCCCACTGTAACTGTTTGTATGTCTGCAATTAATACAGGATTACAAGAGACGCATGTTCTCCTTTAGGACCCTTCAGTAATCATATTCACTCATGGGAAACAGAGGCTGTGCCTACATTTCTGTTGCCATGGGACGAACAGAATAGCAAATGCAGCTTTTCCACAAGAAATCCGGCAATCATAAAACATAACAACATCTGAGAGATCTGGACATATTTATCTGCAGCTTGGCATCACATAACTACCATCTTTGCTTAACTTTAGAGATTTACAAACAAATTGTAGACATTTTTGAACTAATTTTATTACAGAACCAGCGTGAATATGATGGATGATGATGTTTATATGTTGCACATTTTGTTTGTTGATGTATTGCACAAAAACATGTAGTGGGTTTATAACATAAGAACAAAAAGTATGTCAAATTAATTTCAGGGAAAAGCAAATCCTAATAATTGTGGTTGGCTTTTAGCCTCAGGTTGTGTTTTTAGATTTCAGATTTTCAGCACTGCATTCCTTCGACTTCCCTTGTAAGCAGATGATTTGGGTAACTAGATTGCTCAAGCTTGACTTATCTCAAGGTCTTTATCAGCATCATATACTGGTGGTTTTAATATTACATTATATTAATATTTATATTACGTTATATGGCTGGCTGAGAAAAAGGGTGATTTAGAAAGTGATACCTGGATTAGGGAGTATTAACTACAGGGAGAGGTTGGACAGACTTGGATTGTTTTCTCTGGAATGCTGGAGTTTGAGGTGAGACCTGACAACAGTATACAAAATTATGAGAGACACTGATAGGGTAGACAACCAGAACCTTTTTCCCATGATGGAAAATTCAAATTCTAGAGAGCATAGCTTTAAGATGACAATAAACAATAGACAATAGACAATAAGTGCAGGAGTAGGCCATTCGGCTATTCGAGTCAGCACCGCCATTCAATGTGATAATGACTGATCATCCCCAATCAGTACCCCGTTCCTGCCCCCTCCCCATATCCCCTGACTACGTTATTTTTAAGAGCCCGATCTACCTCTCTCTTGAAAGCATCCAGAGAACCTGCCTCTACCGCCCTCTGAGGCAGAGAATTCCACAGACTCACCACTCTGTGAGAAAAAGTGTTTCCTCGTCTCCGTTCTAAATGGCTTACTCCTTATTCTTAACTGTGGCCCCTGGTTCTGGACTCCTCCAACATCGGGAACATGTTACCTGCCTCTAGCTTGTCCAAACCTCTCCTCCCATCCTTCTAAACTCCAGAGTGTACAAGCTCAGCTGCTCCATTCTCTCAGCATATGACAGTCCCGCCATCCCGGGAAATAACCTTGTTAACCTACGCTACACTCCCTCAATAGCAAGAATGTCCATCCTCAAATTAGGGGACCAAAACGGCACACAATACTCCAGGTGTGGTCTCACAAGGGCTCTGTACAACTGCAGAGGACCTCTTTGTTCCTATATTCGATTCCTCTTGATATAAAGGCCAACATGTCATTCGCTTTCTTCCATGCCTGCTGTACCTGCATGCTTACTTTCATGGACTGATGTACAAGGACCCCCAGATCCGGTTGTACTTCTCCTTTTCCCAACTTGAAGCCACTTAGATAGTAATCTGCCTTCCAGTTTTTTATACCAAAGTTGATAACCTCACATTTATCCGCATTAAACTTCATCAGCCATGGATCTGCCCACTCCCTCAACCTGTCCAAGTCACCCTGCATTCTCATAGCATCATCCTCACAGATCACACTGCCACCCAGCTTTGTGTCATTTGCAAATGTTCTAATGTTACTTTGAATCCCTTCATCCAAATCATTGATGTATATTGTAAATAGCTGCGGTCCCAGCACCGAGCCTTGCGGTACACTACTTGTCACTGTCTGCCATTCTGAAAGGGACCCGTTAATCCCTACTCTTTGTTTCCTGTCTGCCAACCACTTCTCTATCCATGTCAGTACTCTACCCCCAATACCATGTGCCCTAATTTTGCCCACTAATCCCCTATGTGGGTCATTATCAAATGTTTTCTTAAAGTCCAGGTACACTTCATCCACTGGCTCTCCCTTGTCCATTTTCCTTGTTACATCTTCAAAAAATTCCAGAAGATTAGGCAAGCATGATTTCCCCTTTGTAAATCCATGCTGACTTGGACCGATCCTGTTACTGCTATCCAAATGTTCGGCTATCTCATCTTTTATAATTGACTCCAGCATCTTCCCCACCACCAATGTCAGGCGAACTGGTCTATAATTCCCTGTTTTCTCTCTCCCGGCTTTCTTAAAAAGTGGGATAACATTAGCTCCCCTCCAATCCACAGGAGTGATCCAAGGTGGCGTCGCGTGCACAACGCGAGGCTCTGCGTCTCCGTAGTTTTTGCAATTTAGTTTTTTTTCTGTTAATAATTACCTTAGTTTTTGCCCGGAGCACTCGAGCGAAGACTCTGTACGGCCGTCAGGAGCTACTGGAGCTCGGCCGTCTCTACACAACGAGCCCCAGAAGCGACTTCCAACTGCCGCCGGAGATCGCCAGGACACCGTGGTCTAGCGGGCCAGCTCCCCCGACAGGAAGTGCCCGGAGGCGGCGCAGGGACCGCAAACAAAGACGTGGGAAACGGGGAGGCTATCGAGCTAGGCTGAAATCAAACCCGCACCAGCCGGCTCTGCCAAGCATTTTCCTTGCGAATGTCCGGTCCCTGGTGAGTAAAATCGACGAACTACGGCTGCGGATCACCACACACAGACGGATCGCCGACTGCAACGCCATGGTCTTCACCGAAACATGGCTCAACGATAACATCCCGGACAACGCCATCGAGCTGGAGGGGCGCACTGTCTTCAGGGCCGACAGAACAGCGGAGGACTCCGGTAAGACCAAGGGCGGCGGACTGTGCATTTATCTGAATAACACATGGTGTACGGACGTTGTTTGGATTGGTAGTCACTGCTCTGCTGACCTGGAATACCTGATGGTAAAGTGCAGGCCCTTCTATTTGCCCAGTGAATTCACATCGACTGTTATCACTGCAGTCTATGTACCCCCGGACGCTAATGCCAGGCTAGCAATGGAAGAGCTGCAAGCTGCTATCAGCAAACAACTAACTGCACACCCAGAGGGGGCATTTATTGTTGCGGGTGATTTCAACCACTCCAACCTTAAAACTGTACTCCCCAGGTTCCATCAGCATGTTTCCTGCCCAACCAGAGGAAACAATATTCTGGATTTAGTATATACTAATATTACTGAAGCCTACAAAGCCCTCCCCCTCCCCCACCTTGGACAGTCTGGCCACCTCTCTCTGTTCCTGCTCCCCAAATACACACCTCTGATCAGACGTGTGAAACCTACCGTGAGGACAATGAAGGTTTGGCCTGAGGGGGCTGCCTCTGTTTTACAGGAACAGTTTCAGCAGACAGACTGGAGTCTGTTTGCCACCCAGCCCACCTTTAACTCCAAAGTGGACATCAACTCATACACCTCAACAGTTCTGGGCTATATAAAATTCTGCACTGATAACGTCACTACCCACAAAGAGATAAAGACCATCCCTAACCAGAAGCCGTGGATGAGCAGGGAGGTCAGACTCCTGCTGAAGGCTCGCGATGCCGCTTTCAGATCTGGCAACGCTGAGGGATACAGCTCATCCAGGGCCAATCTGAAAAAGGGAATTAGGAATGCTAAACTCAATCACAAACGGCAGATTGAGGAGCACTTCCAAAACAACTCAGACCCCAGGCGCATGTGGCAAGGAATCAAATCCATTGCCGATTACCAGAAAGTTAACACCCCCCCCCCCCAGACAACGCCTCCCTTCCTGACGAGCTAAACCATTTCTATGCTCGCTTTGACCGGGACAACAAAACTCCAGCCATCAAAGTTGCTCCACCCCCGAATGAACAACCCCTCAGTCTCTCCACCTCTGCTGTACAAGATGCACTGAGCAAGGTGAATGAGCACAAAGCTGCCGGCCCCAATGGCATCCCCGGGCGGGTGCTCAGGGCATGTGCTGGACAACTATCCCTGGTCTTCACTGACATTTTCAATCTGTCACTGGCCCAGGGTGTTGTCCCCACTTGCCTCAAGACATCAACCATTGTGCCATTGCCCAAACAATCAGCTACAGGGAGTCTCAATGTTTTCCGCCCAGTGGCACTCACCCCTGTCATTGCAAAGTGCTTTGAGCGGCTGATCTTGGCTCACCTCAAAGCCAGCCTCCCCCCACACTGGACCCCCATCAGTTTGCCTACCGGACCAACAGGTCTACAGAGGACGCCATATCGGCGGCCCTACACTCTGCCCTGACCCACCTGGACAGCAATAACACCTACATCAGGATGCTGTTCATTGATTTCAGCTCCGCCTTTAACACTGTCATTCCCGCCAGCTTGATCACCAAACTCAGCGGACTTGGCATCTCCACCTCCCTCTGCAATTGGACACTGGATTTCCTCACCAACAGACCACAGTCTGTTAGGGTCAACAACCTCACCTCCTCCACTATAACACTGAACACCGGCGTGCCACAGGGCTGTGTGCTCAGCTCTCTCCTCTACTCCCTCTTCACCCATGACTGCATCCCTAAGAATGGTTCCAACGCCATCATTAAATTTGCCGACGACACCACGGTGGTAGGACTGATCAGTGACAATGACGAGTCAGCCTACAGGGATGAGGTCCAGCACCTGACAACCTGGTGTGCCAACAATAACCTCGTCCTCAACTCGAAGAAGACGAAGGAAATTATTGTTGACTTCAGGAAGATCAGAGGGGGCAGACATAACCCCATCCATATAAACGGGACTGAGGTGGAGTGCGTCTCCAACTACAAATTCCTCGGGGTACACATCTCGGAGGATCTGTCCTGGTCCCTCAACACCTCCAAGCTGATCAAAAAGGCGCAGCAGCGCCTTTATTTCCTGAGGAGGCTCAAGAAAGCTCACCTGTCCCCCCAGATCCTGACCAACTTTTACCGCTGTACCATCGAAAGCATCCTGACCACCTGCTTCACGGTATGGTACAGCAGTTGCACCATAGCGGACAGGAAGGCACTACAACGGGTGGTGAAAACCGCTCAGTACATCATCGGTGCCCCGCTCCCTGCCATGGATGCCCTCCACCGAAAACGGTGTCTGAGACAGGCCGGGAAGTTCATCAAAGACCCCTCCCACCCCAACCATGGACTGTTTGCCCTCCTCCCATCAGGGAGGCGGTACAGGAGCCTCAGGTCTCGTACTAGTAGGATGAGGAACAGCTTCTACAACAACACTATCACATTGCTGAACTCGGAGTCCCGCCGATAGATTTCTCCAGTCTCTCTGTCCACATTGTTTGCTTATTCTGTATTTATATTTCTATATTGCACTATTACTACGGACTGACGCTAAACTGCATTTCGTTGTACCCATACTTGTATTTGTGCAATGACATTAAATTTGAATTGAATTGAACTGATCCTGAGTCTATAGAACATTGGAAAATTATCACCAATGCATCCACAATTTCTAGAGCCACTTCCTTAAGTACCCTAGGATGCAGACCATCAGGCCCTGGGGATTTATCAGCCTTCAGTCCCATCAGTCTATCCAACACCATTTCCTGCCTAATGTGGATTTCCTTCAGCTCCTCCATCACCCCAGATCCTCTGGCCAGTACTATATCAGGAAGATTGTTTGTGTCCTCCTTAGTGAAGACAGATCCAAAGTACCTGTTCAACTCATCTGCCATTTCCTTGTTCCCCATAATAAATTCACCTTTTTCGGTCTTCAAGAGTCCAACTTTGGTCTTAACTAATTTTTTCCTCTTCACGTACCTAGCTGTTTCTATCCTACTTTATATTCTTGGCTAGCTTAACTTCGTACCTTATATTTTCTCCCCGTATTGTCTTTATTGGTTATCGTCTGTTGTTCTTTAAACATTACCCAATCCTCTTGCTTCCTGCTCATCTTTGCTACGCTGTACCTCCTCGCTGTAATTTTTATACTGTCCCTGACGTCTCTTGTCAGCCATGATCATCGCTTTCTCCCCTTGGAACCTTTCTTCCTCCTAGGAATGAACTGATCCTGCACCTTCTGTATTATTCCTAGAAACACCTGCCATTTTTGTTCCACTGTCATCCCTGCTAGTTTATCTTTCCAGTCAACTTTGGCCAGCTCCTCCCTCATGGCCCCATAGTCCCCTTTATTCAACTGCATCACTGACATCTCCGATCTACTCTTCTCCCTCTCCAATTGTAGATTAAACCTTACCATGTTAGGTCACTGCTTCCTAATGGCTCATTAACCTCGAGGTCCTTTATCAAATCCGGTTCATTACAAAACACTAAATCCAGAATTGCCTTCTCCCTGGTAGGCTCCAATACAAGCTGTTCTAAGAATACATCACAAAGGTACTCTACAAAGTCCCTTTCTTGGGGTAGAGGGGCAAAGTTCACAAACATGTGTGGGGCATGTTTTTTTACACAGAGGGCAGTGAGTGCCTGGTACACACTGTTTGGAGTGATAGTTGAGGCAGATGCTGATATAATAGTAGCATTTGAGAGACCTTTGATTAGGCACCTGGAAACGCAGGGAATGGGGGAATATGGATTCTGTGCAGGCAAATAAGAGATGGTCTTGGCATCATGTTCAGCACAGACATTGTGGGCCGAGTGGCCTGTTCCCGTATTGTTCTGTTCTATGTTCTATTAGCAGATAATTCATGAAACACGGTAACAAATGTCGACATTTAGTCAAAAAAAGTCAAGGGAATGTGTGGAAAAAATACGTATTTATTGATGCACAGTGTCATGCGACACATTCTGGTAAATTGTGTCATTTTGTGGCGCTACAGCAAAGGATCAAATACAACAGTTCAGAGGAGATTATAAAAAGTGGTGAAGACAGCATAGTCCATCACAGGTATTGACTCCCCACCATCAAAGTGATTTATAAGAGGCACTGTCTGAAAAAGGCAGCCAGCATCATCAAGGATCCACATCACCCTGGCAAAACTCTAATTTCATTCATGCCATTGGGAAGAAGTATCGGAGTTTGAAAACTGTAATGTCCCAGTTCAGGAACACCTTCTTTACTATCCACTATACCACATGTATTTCTGTCATTACTCAATTATTTACTTGCTCAGAGAATTGTTATAGTCTGAAATTCTCTGTATATCTGTCAGTTGTTACAGATTGCCCATATTTATTTTGGTATATTTTACGTTTGAAATCTTTGTCGGAAAACTATGCTTTCCCCCGTGCCCTGTGAACTCACTGCCATCCTCACCAACTCTCGGATCACCCTCCTCCATGACACTAGGGTCCTGTGGACAGATGAGTCGTGCCTCACTCTCATGGATTGCCACTTCCTGTTCATGTGAGGTTCATGTGAGGTTCAAATGACAAATAAAAGGTATTGTATTGTAAATGTTGGGGAGAGTCAGCTGCTCTCAATAGTAAAGACTGCAGGCAGGAAGTTCAACTGAATTAGGCTGCTGATAAACTTGTGAGGACTGTGTCCAGCATTTTGTACCCCGTTTATATGTGAAAACAAAAAAAATAGAGGGACAGGGAGAAAGAGAGAGAGAGAGAGAGAGAGAGAGAGAGAGAGAGAGAGAGAGAGAGAGAGAGAGAGAGAGAGAGAGAGAGAGAGAGAGAGAGAGAGAGAGAGAGAGAGAGAGAGATAGAGAGAGAGATGTACTCCTTACATTCACTGACCCTGTTGACCTGCGGAGGATTGCCAGCAGGTTTTCTCGGCTGCATCGTCCGCTAGGATTAACTGGAATAAGTGATCTGGAATTTTAGTGGGCCAGTTGCAGGTGGACTCCCTGGCGGAGGAGATGACATTGTATGCGTGGAGCACCACGCACCTCCTCTACCTGGGGGTCTACCTGAGTCCCACTGAGGATGCTTGGCCGGCGAACTGGCTGGTGCTGGAGACAAAGGTCGTCGTCCAGATGGGGCACTGGTCAGGCCTGCTTAGAGTTATTTCTTTCCAGGGTAGGGTGCTGGTCATAAACCAGCTGGTGGCCTCCATGCTATGGTACCAGCTGGATACTCTTGTCCCACCCTCTATCTTTGTAACTACAATACAGAAGAAGCTGATGGATTTCTTTTGGGTAGATAGGAAGTACTGGCTTTCCGCAGTGCTCTTGAGTCTCCCGTTAGAGGAGGGTAGCCAGTCCTTGGTATGCGTGGCGGCTCTCCGTCTCTCTCTGTCCCAGGACTCTGCGGAGGTACAAGTATGCGGAGAACCCCCCCGCCCCCCCCCCCCCCCAGATGGCACGCTCTGGCCAGGTATTTTTCTGCCGGGGCCATTGCCCAAAGGGAATTTTGTGGCTCCCAGTACTGTACAAAATGCTCCTGCACATTCTGCACCTCCTTGCCTTCGTCTTCCGTCCAGACACGCCTTGGCGGTCCGTGTTACCAACTGAAGGCAAGGGCGGTCCCCAGTGGGGGTCTCTCTACAAGGGTGTCGTCCCCCTTTACGTTGCGGACCTGGGTTGCAGAGTGTTGCACAGAGTGTAATATACTTTTGAGTCGGTTCACGTGCTCGCCGGCCACCTGTATTTTCTGCGGCGAGGTAGTGACCGTGTTCCACGTGTATATGGAGTGTGTGAGGTTGCTGTCCCTGCACGATATCAGAAAGGGCTGTTCCTCAAGTTCTGGTTGCATTTTAGTCCCACGATCCTGGTGTTTGGGCACAAGGCAGGGAGTGGGGAGGGCCGATCGTGGGGATCTCCCTGTCGGTTTGCTCCTGGGCCTGGCTGAGATGCCCATTCGCGGGTCCAGGCAGCGGGCGGTCGATGCTCAAATCAGAGTCAGCTGCCTGCCCCTGTTCGTGCTCTTCCGTGCTCGCGTGTCCCTGAAGGCCTTCCATGAACGTTGGTCACAGCGGGGGGATCGAGAGCATTGTTAATATTGATTGCACCATATATATTTATATCTATACATAACTAAAACTCTCATCTTGTGTTCTTCCGGTTTGCGCGGTTTTGTTATTTGCTCAAAAACAGTTGGGACGGAAGAGACCCGGCCGGGAAATGTCGCCAAACGGAAAGCGGAGAATCTGATCCCAGTGGAGGAGAGCATTCAGCGCCCCGCTGTGGGTCCCAAATGCACCGTCATCGCAATGCCCCGCAGCTCCAGCCCCTTCCCCTCTGGTCCCCCTCGCTGGCTCCTGCCCCCTCCCCTATGATACCCCCCTCTCCCCCATAGTTCTTCCCCCGTCAATTCTCTGAGCTCTCCCCTCCCCCCCCCCTCCTCCCCCCTCCCCCTCCAAACGCTGGCGGTGCTTCCGGGCCGAGCCAAGGATCCACGCCGACGGCTAATCCTCCTCCGGGGCACACATGATGGGAGAGGAACAGCCACCTCGAGATCCTGGGGAGGGAGAATGGGGGAGAAGAAGGGATAGAGGGGAGTAGGGAGAGGAGAGGGGAAAGAAGAGGGAGGGTGAAGAGGAGGGGGAGAGAGTGCCAGGGATGAGGGGAAATGAGCTGCGCCTGTGCAATTGGGGGCTATGGGTGAGTGGTGGAATATTGCGTTGGGGGACCAAGCCTCCTGTGTGACAGGGAACCAACAGGTCCCACTTAGTTTAGTTGTATTATAATGACTGCTTGATGTATTGTAACCATTGAACGTTTAAGTACTTTTGGTATGCTGTAATGTGCAATTGCTGAATAAAGTCCTTGGAAAGGAAAAAAAAGCAAAAGAGAGAGAGCAAAAGAGAGGGAGGGTGTGAGAGAGAGAAATAGAGAGAATGAGAGAACAAAAGAAAGGAAAAGTATGTGAGTGAGTAAAAGTGTGAGACAAAGAAGGTGAGAGATGAAAGAGAATGAAAGAAAAAAATGTGTGAATGAGTGAGGGGGAAAAAGACTGAGAAAGAAAGAGGTAAAACACCAGAGAGAGAGAGAGAGAGAGAGAGAGAAAGATGGTCCAAAGTTCCAACCTGCTAGCCACAGCGTCTAGATTTGACTCTTTTAATTTAAAGATTTGTTCAGTTCTCACCCTTCTCCTTTCTCCCCTTCCATTCCTCATATATTCCTCTCCTCTGTTTCTCCTGCTTTCTCTCTCACTTACCTTCACCTCCACCTTCTCTTTATAGGTCACTCCCCCTTTCCCCACTCTTGTTGCTTCACTCTCTCTCCCTGTTCTCTCCTTTTTTGTCTCTCGATGTGTCCTGATTTGTTCCTTCTCCCACTCTCCTCTTCCAGCCACTACTTTATTTTCCTCCTTTCTCTATTTTAATTCTGTTCTCTCTCTCTCTCTTTTATCTCCTTCCCCTCACACCCTCCCTTCCCCTCTCTATCCCCTCTCCACCCCTCTTCCCCACTTGTTCATTTTCCCTTTCAAATTCCAAATATTTTCTTTTGTAATGTTCAAAAATATCAGTATTCTATTATTATTGAACATTGTGATTAAAATGACAATTAAGTTAGGAAGGATTACAATTAATTTTAATCATTTAACAGCCTTAATTATAATGTTATGATGTCAGAGTAATAATATCCTGTTGCATTATTTTTATACTAATATAATGTTAAATATGCTAATTATGAACACAATAAATAATGTTTTATTTTTCCAGATTTCCAATTAATAAACCAATTAATTCAGTATTTATTTCATCCATTTTGCTTTATTGTTTAAGTTTAAAAATTGCCTTTTGAGTCACAGCCAAATGTTGTCAGTATTGGAACCATTCCTTAGTCTAAAAGCTTTTTTTTGCACACAATTTGGGTTCAGGATGACAGTTATTGTATATCACTGAGAATAAGATATGGGGTGAGTGGATAGAGAACAAGATGATGACTTCCAAAGGGGAATCAGATGGGGACTTGTGCATGCAATTAGGAGAACATGTTGGAATTTGTGTGCATTCTCCTACAAGGGGGAGGGGGGAGGGGGGAGAGCGGGCGCAGAGGGGGGAAGAGGGGGGATAGAGGGGTATGGGATGGGGGGAGGGAGAGAGAGGAGGGGGGAGAGAGGGGGGTAGAGGTGGGTGTGGAAGAGGGGGGGGGAAGGGGAAGGAGGGATGGGGGAAAGAAAGTAGAGGGGAGAGAGGGGGAGAGAGGAGGGGGTAGAGAGGAGAGGGGAGAGAGAGAGGGTGTGGAAAGAGAAGGGGTTGAGAAGAGGTGGGGGGGAGAGGTGGAGGGGAGGCAGGCGTGTGAGTGCGCTGCAAAAAGCGTAGAGAGACAAACTGGAAACCCGGAGCGGGTAGCAGCGGGGGGGGGGAGCACAATAGGAGCGGTTAGCAGCAGGGGGAGGGCGTAACTTCACTCGATGCGGAGGCCGCGAGGGGAAAGTTCTTCAAAAGCAAGCCGGGGAGCTCGTGAGAGCCGGTGAATGCCGGTGACCTCAATCATTCATATTTATTTGTGAATTTGCCAGCAGCGGTACAATGAAAAAGAACACACAATAAAAATTTAACATAAACATCCACCACAGCATGCATCACTGTGGTGGAAGGCATAAAATTTGGCCAGTCCTGCTCCATTTCCCCCCGTGGTCGGGACCTCAACCCTCCGCAGCCGCCGTTGCGGACGTCCAGATGAGTAGACAAGGTAAAGTGCGGTGACCTCCAGTGACCTTGGGATCTGCCGAACTCTTTCTGCACCTTTTGAAGAACGGGGGGGAGAGGGTGGTGACAACTCGCGTTGACAGTAGCTGCTTTAATCCAGAGCCGGGGGGTGGTGGGACTGGGCCGTGAGCAAAGGCATTGTGACGTCAACAGCTGGCCAGTGGTTAGATTTGAAAATAAATGTGAGATTTGGGAACAATTTTAGTAAAAATACTCCGGAAATAATTAACCACATTTTCAGATGAGGGGATTTTTTAAATCATAAGGTAAATCTCTACTGGAATATGTAAAAATGTCTCCGTTGCCATGCCGGGTTTTCGAGGAGATGTGAATCACAGAAAAAGTTCAATTTAGAAAAGCAAGAGGGACAAACATCCAGAGTTTTAATAAGTACTAGACCAAGTGGGACCCGTTGGGTCCCGTTCCCTCAACGCGCAGTTGCGGTGTGGGGGGGGGGGGGGGGTGGCTGCGGCGTCCTTGATATTATATTAATATTATTCATTTGCTCCTTTTACCCCATCCCTGCCCTATGCATTGATGCATAGCACCCAACTCGCAGGCGTGTCTAGAGAGGGAGGGGTTTAGAGAGAGAGGGCAGAGAGAGAAAGTGCAGAGACAGAGAGAGGGGCAGAGAGAGAGGGAAGGGGGTGGAAGGGAGGGCAGAGGGGGAAAAGGGGAGGTGGAGAGAGAGGAGGGGAGAGAGAGAGAAGGGGGAGAGAGAGAAATGGGGGAGAGAGAGAAATGGGGGGAGAGAGAGAAGAGGGGGAAGGCATGGGGGTGGGATGGAGGGAGGGAGGAGGAGAGATTTCCCACCCCTGTCCCATTGTGATTGTACATCTGTGAGATGGCACTGACACATGCAGCAGTTTGGTTTTAGTGGACCACGTGAAGGTTCCAATCTCCCACACTTGTCCCATTGTGATGTCATATATGTAAATGAGATCCATTGTGATTGGACATCTGTGAGGTGGCACTGACTCATGCAGCAGTTTGATTTTTAAATGTTTTGATGTTTTGTGAACAATTTAATTCAAAATCTGGGGAAATAATTGACCAAATCTAGAGAGGAGTGCATTTATGAAATCATAAGTTAAATCCCTACCGAAATTGTAAAAATCTCCTTGTTTTTGCACACACACACACACACACACACACACACACACACACACACACACACACACACACACACACACACACACACACACACACACACACACACACACACACACACACACAGTTTTAATAGATACTAGACCCAGTGCAGACCCGTTGGGTCTGTTCCCGCAATGCACGGTTGCCAGGGGGGGCGGCCTGATGTCATCGCGCAACGCCACGCACTAGGCGTATGCCGTCAAGACTCTGCGTACGACATCAGGATGCTGCGTACGACATCAGGATGCTGCGTACGACATCAAGATGCTGCGTATGCCCGTCGAGACGCTAAGTACGCCCTCAACGACAGGCCATTGGCGCGCGGCATTTTCGGGCGGCAGCAGTGAAAATCACTAGTGAAACTGAAAAATGTCTGCGTTTTTGGAGGAGAGCCGAGCGTTATGGTGGCTGGCCAGCAGGAGGCGAAAAAATGAGTGAGTGGGGTGGGGGGGGGGAAGGATTTTATTAAAAATGTGTACAGAAAAATGTCTAAATGTAATGAGGAGTGGATTAGTGAATGTAAAAGTGAAATCGCTAGCGAAATGGAAAAAATCTTGGAGTTATTGCGTATTGTTTTGCCGGTCCAAGGAAACAAAGGTCAAATCTGACACCCAGAAGCAAACACACACACACACAGAGTTTTAAAAGTATATAGATATGAGATATGATGGAATCAATGCATTCCATTGTTTGTGCAAGTAAATATGCAGAGGTAAAACATAAGCCACAATTTTACTGAACATTGAAGCTGAGTCAGCGTATATCTAACATCTCACATTCCAAACTTTACAAACACAAGAGCCTCTCAAAACTTCCCCCACTGTTAATTTTATTTTCATTAAGACAATCCTTAAAACTCACCATCTTTTCCAACTATGTAGTCCCATGAGACTGTCAAATTTTGTTTGGCTTGCTATCGTGTGAGACACCTTGGCATGGTTTAATGTGCTTAAAGATGTCATACAAATTCAAGATCATCTTTTTGACTCTCTGAGTCAAAGAAAACACTTTATTTTGATTACTTTAATTGATCCATTGGGTCTAATTATTATTAGCAACAAGGGATTTCCTATTGCCCTGCTAACAGCATTGGGACATGGCATTCAAGATCGCTTTCACTCATTCTCATCTTCATCATTGTATAACAGTAATTTTTATTCATCCAAATCATCCAGCTGTGGAGTTCCATGGAGGTTTTATGGATAGGAAGGGTTTAGAGGTCCAAGGGCCATCCGCTGGCAAATGAGATTTGCCCAATATGGCAACTTGGTTTGCATGAACAATGTGGGCTGAAGGGCCTGTGATGGCACTGTACAACTCTATAGCACCATGTCTCTAAGTCTGGCCTTCTTACCTTGTTTTCTTCTGCCATAAACCAAAGAACTCAAAGGACTCCCGGATGATCTAGGACTGGTTATTGAAACACTAAGTTGCAACAGATCAACCAACAAGACAAAAATAGGCCCAAGATATTGTCAATCTTGTTTTTTCTGTAAATACTCAACTCCACAGAAGTGCAGACCTTCCGGCTGTAACTGTCCAGATACAACAGGCAGGCCTTGATACTGAATCAGTGTTGTGCAGCTTAAAACCTCTTGGTTTTCTAGCAAAACACAGTACTCGAGCAACTCAGTGGGTCAGGCAGCATCTGTAGAGAGAATGGACCCGTGACTTTCCAGGTCCTTTTCCACACATGCCTCCCTCTGGTTTTACATTTCACCCCTCTTCCCTCGTTACCTGATACCTTTTTGTCTCCTTTGATCTGTTTCAAATAGGGAGATAACTTGAGCCACCTATTTACCTACCAGACTTTATCCCAACCCCCTCTCTTTTCCAGCTTTCTCCCCTCTTCTCCAATCAGTCTGACACGAAACGTTGCCTGTCCAATCCCTCCACAGATGCCGCCTGACCATTTGAGATATTTTGTGTTATACTCAAGATTTGAGCATCTGCAGTTCCGTGTGTCTCCGTTCTCGGTGTTAGATCAGTGCTAACTTCCCTTGATTTGCAGCTCAAGGTCATCAGAGAGGTAATTATCAACCATGTGCAAGAATGGGCAGGAGACATAACCTAGAGCGGGTGGAGAGTAACCATGCAAGTATGCAGGGCAAAGGAACAGTAATACTAATTCTATAGGATGCTGCAGTATCAAGGGAATTATTTGTTGCTTCAAGTCTGCAGAACGCAAGGATCAGTTTATATTTAATCCTCTCTTTCCTTTTCAGTGTACTTAGATTTATCTAATGAAATGAAGTTTGGTCATTGATTGCAAAGCTCTGAGTGAAATCAATGAACCCAACAGACACTGAACTCAGAATCTCATTAGGAGTTACAAATATTGATTCTTGAAATCTGGAAGATTGGAAGATTAATAATAATGGCTCATGAAGATCTTTGTAGCAAATTCATTGCAGACTCTAGTACTTTTAGAGCTATTAAAGATTAAAATATTTACCGGATGACCCTGAAGCATATGAACTCCCCTCAGTATATACAAGAAATACACTTGTTTAACACTAGTAGTAAATGACATGAAAGTGTCATGATAAATAAATGTACAATTAATTTATTTACTTCACAAAGTGCTAAACTGTCATCTGTACCAACAACAGAGCAATGCAAGTTTTACCTGCAACAGCATAATAGGCTTGTAAACACAACACATGTAGATAATCTGTAATAATTTTTTTTTAAATGCAATAAATTAATAACTACAATACTAGCGCAAAAAACCCAAAGTCCTTAGTGCGACCAAAGACAGTCCATAGAACTTCATAGTTACTGAGGTCAATGTGTAATATTGACGAGCCTGATGGTTGTTGAAAGGAGCTATTCTTGAACCTGGTGGTCACAGTTTTCTGACGTCTATTCCTCTTCCTTATGGTAGCAGCAAAATGAAAGTATGGTCAGGTATTTGATGATATTGGCTGCCTTCTATAGATCCCTTTCACGGTGGGGTGGTCAGTTCCTATGATGGAGAGGGGCAGTGTCTCCTGCTTTCTGTAATCGCCTTCATTCTTCAGTGTTTGAGTTGCCGATCGACAAATCCGTCGGCATAGTGAATCTCCTCAATCTTCAAACAGGGGTGCCTACGGGCTTTGTGATTGCATTGATATGCTGTGGCCAGAACAGTTCTTGAGAGATATGCAGCTGTAGACTCTCTCCATGGCTATCCACTGAATAATTCACTGAATAACATCACTGAATAATGGCAGCATTTACTGTTGGTCCCTCACAGTAAATGTACATATGAGGCTGGATGTTGTATTCAAATTTGCAACAAAAATTTGTATATACACAACACTTCTAACATAATTAGCTACTATCACAGGACACTTTGGGTGAGTGGCATCAAAAATAAAATCCGATTGCAAGCTGCACAGTGATTATGTCTAAAAGGAGAAAGAAACAAGTGAATTAAAGAGCTTGAGCAAAATAATTCCAGAGTTCACAACCTAGGCAGTTGCAAGTGATAGAGGAATTGTAATGAGGCATACACAAGAAGCCAGAACTCAAGAATTCATATTTTTTAGAAATAGTGATAGGAATGTGAAAGCTGCCTTTGAGAGATTCACACATCCACGTTCATTTTCTACTTGATCCATATTATATTCACATCCATATTCTACATCCTTAGAAGATTGAGGAGAATTGGTATGTTAACAGATACTCTATCAAATGTCAATGTGTATGGTGGAGAGTACACTGACTGCTTGCGTCACGGCATGGTTCGGTGACTCAAACACCAAGCAATGAAGGAGGCTGCAGAAAGTGATGAACACTGCCTGGTCCATCATGGGTACTGACCTCTCTGCCATCAAAGGGACCTACAAGAGGCGCTGCCTCAAAATGTCAGCCAATATCATCAAAGACCCACACCACCCTAGCTATGTTCTCATGTTACTGCTACCATCAGAAAGAATACACTTGGACCTGAAAAACATGACCACCATGTGCAAGAACAGCTTCTACCCATCAACAGTCAGGTTTTTGAACACTGCACAACAATAACCACAATTCTATTTCAGCAACAATTATCTCATATGGACTTTGTTTTGGTTGCACTACCCTCTTTGGTTTTGCACAATTATGATCTATTCATCTGGTGTTATTGATTATTAATTTATTATACTATCGATTATTGTATTTTTATTTTATGTCACTGCATTGATGTGCAAATTGCTGCAGCAAATAAGAATTTAATTGTTCTGTTGCCAGTACATATGACAATTAAGCATTCTTGCCTTTTGACTCACTTTTTTTTCTATCACTGATGCCCTATGTCTGTTTCTGGTAAGACGAATGTTTGCTGCTTATAACCACGTTCCTTTGAAATCAAAAACTTGCATGGTCTGTACTCGCTGGAGTTTAGTGGAATGAGGGGGGACCTCATTAAAACATACAGAATAGTGAAAGACTTGGGTAGAGTGGATGTGGAGAGGATGTTTCCACTCGTGGGAGAGTCTTGGACTAGAAGACATTGCCTCAGAATTAGAGGATGTTCTTTTAGGAAGGAGATAAGTAGACATTTCATTAGTCAGATGGTGGTGAATATGTGGAATTCTTTGCCACAGAAGGCTGCGGAGGCCGTCGGTGGATATTTTTTAAGGCAGCGATAGATAGATTCTTGATTAGTACAGGTACCAAAGGTTATGGGGAGAAGGCTGGAGAATGGGGATAGGAGGGAGAGATAGATCAGCCATAGACTTGATGGGCCGAATGGCCTAATTCTACTCCTATCACTTATGACCTTATGATCTTATGGCTATTTCATAATGAGTGTTCATCCAATCCCATGTGATTCTAGAATCACCCAGAGGCCTGGCCATGAATGACAACTTCATTACCCCCAGTGAGCATTTGTGAAGCAGACTTTTCATAAGTCTAGAAGTTGAATGGCCAGAGGATGATTGCATCTTTTTCATTATTATTATCGATTTATTCAATCAATTGAATTTAGATTTTGAAATGCTCGTCTGTGTTTTGAAGTTTTTCCAAATCCTTTTCCAAGTCCACATTAGGAACCCAGCAACATACCTACAGGCTTCTATACGCATTTAGCAGATGTATTGAATTTATTGTTGTAATTAAATTTCAAATCATAGAGCTGGAAGTTGTAATCCCTTCCAAGTAATGTACTAGATAGCCACAGCCAAAGGGCTGTAAGGACATGTATCCTCATGCCAGAATCAGGAGTTGGGGCAAATGGGAGTTACATGCCCAGTAGGAGCTGACCTGTGGCCAGGTTGTGGTAGGGGCTATGAGTAGCCAAATAAGGTGCATGATATGCTATACTTCAGTAGGCCTTGGTACTAAGGGCCTGTCCCATGGTAAGAGTTTGTTCCAAGAGCTCTCCCGAGTTTAAAAAAATCAAACTCGTGATAAGCACGGAGAATGAACGTAGCGGGTACGTCGGAGCTCGGGGACGTCTCTTAGCGCTCGTCACGCTAACGGCAGGTACTCGGGAAGACTCGTGAAGATTTTTCAACATGTTGAAAAATGTCCACGAGAGCCCCGAGTACCGACGAGCGGCCATTACCGTAAATCTCCGAGTTCGAATCAGGGCAAACTCAGGAGAGCTCTTGGAATGAACTCGTACCGTGGGACAGGGCCATAAGTCTTTTGGATGTGGGCAGAAAACGTAGCACCCAAGAACGTGCTAACTCCACTCAGAAGCACCCGAGGTCAGGATTGAACCAGGGTCTCAGGTGCTTGTGAGGCAGCATCCCTACCCATTGCACACCGTACCGCCCTGCACAACTGCCCCACTGTGCTCCACGATGGCATTCAACTTGAAGGGAAAGCTACAGGGGCTTGACGTCCTATGCATCCGTCCTCTAAACCCGCTTAACAGTAGATTCATTAAGTTGGAAGATGGTGTTAAAATAACTGAATTAACTGAAGTAAAATCCACAGTGAAAGAAGTGAATGTTTAGGGTGTCGGTGGTGAGTCGATCATTTGGCTGCTTTTCCTGGACAGTGCTGAGTTTCTTGATTGCTGTTGCAAATGCGTTCAACCAGGTAAGTGGCCCTGTGCCTTAGAAATAGTGGAGAGTCTTTAGAAATGAGAAGGTGAAACAATCATCGCAGGATAACCAGTCTCTGACTTTCTCTTGTAGCTACAATATTTATTGGGCTGGTCCAGATAAAGTAACTATTATATTTGACAAAGGTTGCAGTTCTGAAACAGAGACTGTTTCTCTTGGGGTCCAAGTCCATAGCTCCCTGAAAGTGGTAACACAAGTCAATAAGGACTGGATTTTCCAAGGATTTGTCCAAGTATTTTCAAAAGATCTTTGATAAAGTGCCACAAGTGGTTGCGAAACAAGATGAGAGCTCATGGTATTAGAGGTAGATATTAGAATGAATAGAAGGTTAGCTGTTGGTGACTAGTGGTGTTCCGCAAGGGTCAATGGTGGGTCAGCTATTCTTCACACGTATACAGTATTATTGATTGAATGAAGGAATTGATGGTTTTGTGGCCAAGATGACGGATGAAACAAAGGGTGGAGGGGCAGGTCGTATACCGAAAGCAGGGACTCTGCAGAAGGACTTGGACAGGTTGGAAAAGTGGGCAAATAAGTATCAGATGGAATACAGCATTACAAGTGTGTGGTGATGCACTTGTTATAGGCATAGACTGTTTTATAAATGGGGAGAGGATTCAGAAAGCGGAGATGCAAAGGGACTTGGGAGTGCTGCCATAGGATTTCCAAAAGGTTAATTTGCAGGTTGAATCGGTAGTAAGGAAGGCCAATGCAATGGTAGCATTCATTTTGAGAGGACTAGAATATAAAAGCAAGGATGTATTGCTGAGGCTTTATAAGGAGCTGGTCAGACCGCATTTGGAGTATTATGAATAGTTTTGGGCCCCACAACAGAGGAGGGATGTGCTGGTGTTGTAGAGGGTCCAGAGGAGGTTTACAAGAATGATCCCGAGGATGATTAGGTTAATGTATGATGAGCACATGACGGCTCTGGACCTGTACTTGCTGGGATGTGGAAGGATCTTGCTGAAACCTACCGAATCGTGAAAGGGCCTGGATAGAGTGGACATGGATTGGATTTCCACTAGTGGGAGCCTCAGAATAATAGGATATATATTTATAAAGGAGATGAGGAGGATCTTCATTAGCCAGAGCATGATGAATCTGTGGAATTCATAGCCACAGACAGCTGTGGAAGCTAAATCATTGGGTATTTTTAAAGTGGAGGTTGGCAGGTTCTTGATTAGTACAGGTATCAAAGGTTATGGGGAGAAGGCAGGAGAAGGGATTGAGAGGGAAAGCTAGATCACCCATGATTGAAAGGCGGAATAGACTCAATGGGCCGAATGACTCTTATGACATGAACTTTTGACGATTGAGTGATGAAGAAGGCATATAGTATGCGTGCTGTCATTAGTCAGGACTTTGAGTGTAAGAGTCAAGAAGTCATGATGCAGATTTATAGGAATTTGGTTAGTCCGCATTTGGAGTATTGTGTGTAGTTCTGGTCACTCTGTTAACGGAAGAATGTTGGGCTTTGGAAAGAGTGCAAACGAGGTCCCCCAAAACAGTGCCTGGATTAGGGGATATTATCCACAAGGAGAGGTTGGACTAACATGGTTGAGGTATCCGTGGCGACCTGATAGGAGTATAGAAAATGATGGAAGGCATTGTTAGAGTAGACAATCAGAACCTTTTTCTGAGGATGGAAATATCAAACAGTGACAGTCAGGGTGCAGATTGAAAGAAACTCAGCAATAGTTACTCCATTAAATGCCAAGCGTAGATTAATTAGTCTCTGTCTTGCAGTCAACATTGCCAGCCTCTTATCAGTTCATGCATAAATGTTTTCTTCACCCTGTTTTTGCTGAGATGTGAATGGAATTAAACATCCTATAATCATCAGTGAATATACCCACATAAATGATAGCAGGGACATCACTGATGAATCAGTTGGATTATCCAAGTACAGTGATTACTTGGCTACCTTATCAAAGAGTGATAGTATTAGGTGTAATTATAACCTAATACCTTTTGGTGTAATTATTCAAGTGTACAACTTTGTGTTTTGAGTTTGTTATCGAGTATCACAGTCGCTGGCACCTCTTTTCAAAGGTTTGTTGCTGCAAAGAGCTGATATACTGTTCACTTAGAGACAATTTCGTCTTTGTTATAATTATCTTCTAGATCATTTATCATTTCCTTTCAATGCATGTGTGCTTTGTTAGGAAAAAAATTGTATTTGTGGAATGCTCATTTTTTGTTTCAATTTGAATCTTCTGCCATTGAGAACTGGCCAGTTCTGGCAGTCATTCATATCGATTGGAATTGGCAGACTTATTAAAGTTCCTTTCGAGCTTGAAACTGTACACATTCATGTCTGTGTGGCTGGCGGCATTGACTGATATTGCTGCTTAAAGTGCAGTCAGCGTGCCCTGCTTTGAGGAATGGTAGATGTTGTTTATTGCTTCTTTCTGACACATCTGTGCTTGAGCTAGCCCCTGTTTATATCTGTAAATAATCCATACGGCTAGTTTGTACCAAATTATTCCATCTTTGGAGACACAAGGAACTTGTGGTAAGTACAGTGATGCAACTGGTAGAGCTACTGCCTCAGCGCCAGAGACCAGGGCTCTACCCTGATCCCGGGTGCCACCTGTGCGGAGTTGGCAAGTTCTGCCTGTGCCACATGAGTTTGCTCTGGGTGCCCCAGTTTTTTCCCACATTCCAAAGACGTGCTGGTTTGCAGGTTAATTGGGCTCTGCATATAGCCTCTAATGATCAGCGAGTAGTCACGAAAGTGGGATTACATAGAGCTAGTGTGAATGGGTGATCGATAGTCAGTGTGGACTTGGTGGGCTGAAGGGTCTGTGTGCTGGACCACTTTCTGTTTACATGTATTAATGCCACCTGCTGGATATTCAGGTTCCTACAGCTTTGAGTTACTTTTCCTGTTAGGCAGGAAGTTATCATAAACCAGGAAGTCGAGCTCAGGGAGAGTACGCATGGTGTAGACAGTGTAATTCCAGTGTGTAATCTACCGCCATCCTACCCCACCAGTTTGTTAGATGCAATGTCTGTGAGTAATTATGCTTGTTAACAGCATCTTTATATGTTATAAACGTTATTGTGCAGGATTGTTATTATTAACAAAGTTAAGAATGTTTCATGTACCCTGGTTGGTTTCTCACATAACAGCACAGTATTTAGTGGTGGCATCATAGTTTATGTGCCTATACCAAGTGTATAACGTAACTAAGTATGCTGTTTCCTTTTCTGCTTGTATGTTACAGTTTAACAGTTGAATACAGTAAAACATCAACGACATCTCGTGTCTACGGGTCTTTATTGGATTAATTATTTAACTTGCTAGATAGCTGGATAGGGACATTCAGCGAGTCCAGTATAGTCTGTTTCCATGCTGGATCTCTAAACTAAACTGCAGATGCTGGAATCTTGAGGTCCTCGGTGCATGTGACAATAAACTAAACTAATCTAAACTAAGTACTGGAGGGCTCAGCGGGTCAGACAGCATCGGTGGAGGGAATGGACAATTGAAGAAGGGTCATGACCCATCACATGATCAGCCCATTCCCTTTACAGATGCTGTATGTCCGGTTGAGGTTCCTCAGCACTTTGTGTTTTATTTCACTTTCGGAATCCTAATGCCTGCATTTTGACACACATGGAGCTGGAGATGCTGGAATCTTGAGTTAAGTGCCCGTTGAACCCATCTGGTCAGGCAGTATCTATGGAGGGAATGGACAGGCCTGAGTCTGAAGAAGGGGGCCCAATTCAAACTATCACTGTCTTTCCTCCACAGATGCTGCCTGGCATGTTGAGCTACTACAAATTAATTCATTTGACAACCTTAGATCTAGCAGGAATGTTAGTCAAGCATTAACTTAGAAACATGGAAACATAGAAAAATAGGTGCAGGAGTAGGCCATTCGGCCCTTCGAGCCAGCACCACCATTCAATATGATCATGGCTGATCATCTAGAACAGTACCCCATTCCTGCTTATTCCCCATATCCCTTAATTCCTTTAGCCCTAAGAGCTAAATCTAACTCTCTCTTGAAAACATCCAGTGAATTGGCCTCCACTGCCTTTTGTGGCAGAAAATTCCACAGATTCTCAACTCTCTGGATGAAACTTGGATTTCCTGAACTAGATATAATTATTTAATCCAAAGGACATTGCATGAGAACAGGTAGACACAAAATGCTGGAGTAACTCAGCGGGACAGGCAGCATCTCTGGAAAGAAGGAATGGGCGACGTTTCGGATCAAGACCCTTCTTCAGACTGATGTCAGGGGAGGGGGCGGGACAGATAGAATATAGCGGAGACAGTAAGACTAGTGGAAAAACTGGGAAGGGGAAGGGGATGGAGATAGAAAGCAAGGGCCATCTGAAGTTAGAGAAGTCAATGTTCATACCGCAGGGGTGTAAACTACCCAAGAGAAATATGAAGTGCTGTCCTCCAATTAGGTATAGGTATAGGTTAGGTATAGTATTGGTTAGGTATAGTAGTGGGATTGTGTTTTGTCAAAATAAAGATTAGTTGCGCAAGTGCTTGACTCAGTGGTTTTTGACTGAAACTAGACTGGGGGGAAGCTTAGAACGAGCTATTTACACTGCAGGTCTAAGGGGAGTAAGAGGTGACTGTGGCTGACAAGGTAAGTCAAGGACAGCATAAAAATAAGAGAAGGAGTATAACATAGCAAAGACGAGCGGGAAGCCAGAAGATTGGGAAACTTTTAAAGAGCAACAGAATATAACTAAAAAAGCAAAACGGGGAGAGAAGATGAGGTACAAAGGTAAGCTAGCCAAGAATATAAAGGAGGATAGTAAAAGCTTCTTTAGGTAAGTCAAGTGTAGAAAAATAGTTCAGACAAATGTGGACCTCTTGAAGACAGAAACAGGTGAATTTATTATGGGGAACAAGGAAGTGGCAGACGAGTTGAACAGGTACTTTGCATCTATCTTCACTAAGGAAGACACAAACAATCACTCAGATGTACTAATGGCCAGAAGACGCTAGATGTACTAATGGCCAGAAGGTGATGACGCATCTGGAGGTAATTCACATCAAGCATGAATTGGTGTTGGGTAGACTGATGGGACTGAAGGCTGATAAATCCCCAGGGCCTGATGGTCTGCATCCCAGGGAGGTGGCTCTAGAAATCGTGGACGCATTGATGATCATTTTCCAATGTTCTACGAGACTAAGTGGGACCCATTGGGTCCCAGTCATACAGGAGAACAGGTCCCCCAACGCAACCCATTCTCCAAAGCAATACTCCACCATGGTGGGGGAGAGGGGGTGGTGTAGGGGAGGGGGGTGTGGGGAGGAGGGGGAGGAGGGAAGGGGGGAGGGGGAGGGGGGTGTGTGCAGGAGAACCACACAGCACCTCCCGGCTCCACTCTACCGCTTCCCGGCCCACTCAGCAGCTTCCCCGAGTACACACAGCAGCTTCCCCGACTCCACTCAGCGGCTTCCCCAACTCCACTCTTGCAGGCTCACTCAGCATGGCTTGTGGACTCAATCAACACGGCTTGTGGACTCAGACCTGCCTCTGGGGCTTCATTCTTCTCGCCCCGGTGATTGACAGTGGGTGCCGGAAGGGGCGTTACCTTCATGGTGACTGACAGGTGAGAAGACAAATCTGCTGATCTCACGATTTTTTAAACCTTCATAATTTTGTAATATTCCATCGATCGGAAAAAAAACTTGGTGCGCTTATAGCAGAGAACTGTGAGTAAGGTGGCAAAAAATGCACAGGAAGAACTTGCTGCTACACTTAATGGTGTAGCAGCATTGTCCTTTGACTTTGCTTCTTGCCTGTGGTTGCTGTATGAATTCCTAATAAACAATGACAGACATCACTACCCTCACTGTAACATTGAAGGGCAAATCTGCATCATCATGATGGAAAATTGGAAAACCAGCTCAGCTGCTATTGTTTTGAATTTAACATAGAATATACTGTAGAACAGTATAGCACAGGAACAGGCCCTTTGGCCCATTATGTCTGTGCTGAACTTGATGCTAACAAACTAATTCTTCTGCCAACACATGATCCACAACCCTCCATTCACTGCAAATCCATGTGCCCATCCAAAAGTCCCTTAAATGCCACTATTGTGTCTGCCTCCAACTCCATTAACTGGAAACAGTAGTTTTGCTGTTACTGAACCAGCAGACAGAAGGTAGTGTCAGATTGTTCTCATTTCAGAGATATCATACCAAACATTTTCTAAAAGTCATTTCAGTGTCCCAAATGATCACTATCATAAAACCCAACAGAGATGAGAATGTCTGAAACAACACTAAAAGGATTCATGATGACACTTGAACCAAATCCGGAACAAATTGTGTTTAATGGTGAAACATTAGCACATTGATTGTTGGAAAACTGAAAATTGTGTATATTTCTTGGCAATTTAATTCATAAAACTTTCTGATAGCAATAATAGATTTTTATGCATGAATGGAGGAATGTTTGCCCTTGTGGTAATACTATCCTTTCAGTAGTCACATTTAGTGCAGGATACTGTCTCGTGTTTTCTGCAATGCATCGTTATTTAGAGTAATGACAAAATACAGATAGGGAGAATCCACATGCAATGGCAACATGTGCAAGTAACTATTGAGTGTTATAGAGTGATACAAAAGGGATGCAGAATACGCGCACCAGACTCAGAAACAGCTTTTTCCCATCTGTTATCAGCTTCCGAATGATCCGTCCACAACCTAGGATACTGACCAATTCTCCTCTACCCCATTGTAGACATTGGACTTCATCTATGGAACAGGTGCGCTACAATGCTGAAAACTATATTCTGCACTCTGTATTTTTTGCCTCGCTGTACCTGTGTAGGAAGGAACTGCAGATGCTGCTTTAAACCGAACATAGACACAAAATGCTGGAGTAACTCAACGGGACAGGCAGCATCTCTAGAGAGAAGGAATGGGTGTTGTTTCAGGTCAAGACCCTTCTTCAGTCTGAAGAAGTATATTGTGTCCAGCGTTTTGTGTCTACCCTCGCGCTACCTATTGTACTTGAGTTTGGCTTGATTATATATGTATAGTATTATCAGATGTGATTGGAAAACATGCAAAACAAAACTTCTCACTGTTCCACTGGGCAGTAATAATCCTAAACCTAAACCCTTTGGGCTGTTTTGTCCACCCCGGCCATTAATCAATCACAGTAATGTTTTCTTTAAGATGTAACTCATTCTGTGCATGTGGGCATCAGTCCAGTGAATGTTCATTACCATATGTGTGCCATGGAAGAGTTACAGTGGGCCACTTCACCAACGTGCTGCAGTCACTAAGGGTTTGATGAAATTCAGGGGTTTGTTAAGTTGCTTCAGGGAGCGTTCAGGAGTCAAAAGCATAGTTCAATATCAATCTCTTTTTCTTTGTCTCTGATTTTGCAAACTGACCCAGAGAGATCAGATGTAGAGGTAAGTTAATATGCAATACAATGACAACATTTACCCAATAATGGCAGCCATCAGGAATGCCTGAGAAAATAGACTGTCCCAGTGAAACGTTACAAAGTTAAAAAAATATCTACAGACAGTTGACAGTGCAAATTTCTAATGTTGCCTAAAGATGATGAACAGAGTTGGTAAATTGGTTAAGTTTAAAGCAGTTATGTTTGTGAGTTGCTTAGGAGCCGCAAGAATTCCTAATTGGGCTCTAATCACAGGTTACAAAAGCAACATACTCAGACTCTAGAAACTTAAGAAAAGAATGGAAATACCCATGCAGCATTTGTACTAATATATCCATTGTTTATTTGACTGGTCAATCCAGTTGACTTTTATTTTTTCTGTCTAGCTTACCAGCTTGTTATTATTTTGACATTTACTTTTTCTTTCCTAAAGATTTCCCTTCTGTTCTCCAATGGTATACTTATCACTAGTTCATTTGATTCATTAAACAACCTTGGTGAGAAGTTGCCAATAAATCTGTCTTCTGTTCTGTAGGGAGTGAATGTTACTTAAAATAAGATTTGTTTGCAGCTATGGCAATGTCTTTTGTCTCTGACTTTGTTTGTCCTTTTTCTCGAGTCATATTCAATTTGTTCTGTCTTAATATTTTAAATATTTTTGACATTCAATAGTGATGTACAGTTTGTATGTTTTTATTTATTTCTAGAAAATGTGCTCCAGGTACTCTCGTCCAGTTACTGTCCATCTTTAGTTTAAATTCATGTCTAAAGATAATATATGGAAACTTAATGCCGTTATCTAGAATTCCTCTATTATTTTGATAAGGGCTTAATCCCTTAACAACTAAGAGAAGGACATTTTAGGTGAATCTCAAATCCCACAGCCCTGGAACATTCAGGTCTTCAAACCCCTTTCCTCTCTAAATATCAATCCACAGTTCTTTTGATATGTTCAGTTCATAATTATCTCCATTAGGTTATAAATTGAGCTCTGTAATTTTGATTTTTTCCCCTCAGAAAACAAGTCCCCAGGTATTGAGAGATATCTCAATGTCATAAAAAGTGTTGGCTATGGTGGTGCAAAGGCTATTGAATTGAATTGATAGGTAAAGCATAAACACTCTTTCACACGCAAGGAAAGAGCGTTCACGTCGCAGCCCTGTTTTCACCAATCTTTCCACCACCACGCACAAGAAGCACAAGACTAACACCATTGTATGCAGATGCCGAGAAGTGTGTTCAGCTCTAGCTGAACAACTTTTAATCTTGTGTGTGGACTTGATTAGAAGAAGAACCAGTTCTATATTATCCCACTTTCTTATCCACTCCCTACACACGGGGGGCAATTTGCAGAGTCCAACTTACCTACGTACCCACACGTGTTCAGGAGGTGGGAGGGAATATGAGCATCTGGAGGGAACACACAGGGACACAGTGAGAACATACAAACTCCACACATATAGCACCCAAGATCAGGATTGAACTCAGGTCTCGTGCTATGATGCAGCAGCTCATCCATATTGTTATTGGATGTGACCAGTAACATGGTTCCAATCCTACCATGGCAGCTGAAGAATTGTCATTCAAATATTTAAACAAAATGGGCAGTACATTGGCAACAGTAATAGATCTGCTGCCTTTCAGTGTCAGTGACTCAGGTTCAATCATGATCATGGGTGGAGTTTGTATTCTCTCTTTGTCTCACAGAATCCAGTTATTGAAAGCCCAGAAAATGATAGAGGCTGGAAGAACTCCCTCCTGCTTCATCTGCAATCCTGCATTGGATAAGGTCTTCAGACTATAATGAAGGTGCAGATTAGAGGAAACTTGTCTCTGACCCTTTTCTGCAGGACTTGGTACATTGCCTGTTTGGGGGGGCATGGTGGTGCAGCGGTAGAGCTGCCGCCTTACAGCGCTTGCAGCGCCGGAGATCCGGGTTTGATCCTGACTACGGGTGCTGTCTGTATGGAGTCGTACTTTCTCTCCATGACCACATGGGTGTGCTCCGAGAGTTTCGGTTTCCTCCCACTCTCCAAAGACGTACAGGTGTGTAAGTTAATTGGCTTGGTATAAATGTACATTGCCTAGTGTGTGTAGGATAGTGTTAATGTGCGGGAATCGCTGGTTGATGCGGATTTGATGGGCCGCATGGCATATTTCCGAGCTAAACAAAACTGAACTAAACTAAACTAAACTAAACTAAACCTGTGGTAAATGTCTGGAATATCAGCCTCTTGAATGCTCTTAGTCATACGGTGCTTACGGCTTGGGGAACGGCTGCTAACCAGCAGCCGTCCGTTTAATTCACTTTTTGTTGTAGTTCTAGTGAGTCCTGTGTTTTGTTTGTGGGAGAAATAGACTTTTTAATGTGGGGGGTAGGGGGTAACTATATTTCTAGGTCCCTACCTGGTCGGTGAGGCAGCTTTTTCTCCAGGCTGCCCCGTCGACCGGTCCTCGTGGCCTACCAGCGGGCGTGGAGCGCCGTTTCCTGGCGGGGACCGCCCAGCACCTCGGCTTCAATATACAATACACAATACAATACAATTTTATTGTTATTTGAGCCTCAGTGAGGCTCAAACGAAATTCTGTTTCCACAGCCATACAAACAAAGACAATTCCTAGACATACACACAATTTAGTTCACACAAACATCCATCACAGTGAACCCACTGTGATGGAAGGCAAAGTATTTTCTCTCCCCTGTTCTCCATGTCTCTCCCGGTGGCGGCACAGCGCTGGAGCGCTATCGCGGAGCGGAGCGGGCGATGCCTTGCCTGCGTCGCCGCGCTGGATCGACGCGCTGGAGCTCCGGTGAGCTGTGACCGCCGAGTTCAACACCTCCGGGCTGCGGGTCTGCGGAGCGGAGCGGGCGGTGCCGACTTCAACATCGGGAGCCTGGGAGCTCCAAACCGGCGCGGCCTTGTCGGCTTCGGAAGCCGCGGTCTCCGGTAAGGAAGCGGCCGTTCCAGGTGGCCCAGCCGCTGTGAGGAATCTCCCGACGCTGGGACAACAGCACCCGACGAGAACGGCCAGGAACATCGGGCCTCCGTAGAGGCTATAGCGGTGGCTTCAATAGGCCTGACTTTGGGAAACTGGGGATGGGGACTGGACATTGTGCCTACAGTGATAACCATTGTGGGGGGATGATTTTTGTGTGTAAGTGATTATTTTAGTTTGTGTCCAAGATGGCTGTCGGAAGGGAGAGTGGACGCTGGCGCGGTTTAGCTGCCGCTGCTCTCTCTTCACATTGTGTTTTTGATTTTTTTGTCTTTGGATCGAATTCTGTCTTTAATTTGTGTATTGGTGATGTCTTTATTATTTATTTTACTCCGATTATATGTTTTTTACTCTTGTTAAATTCTGTAAGGTGTCCTTGAGACTTTTGAAAGGCGCCCATAAATAACATTTATTATTATTATTATTATTATTATTATTATTTATATCCTCAGACCAATTTCAAGGCTTTAATGTCCTGTCAAACATCTTCAGTTGTTTACACTTTGACGAGAGTTTAGAAACATATTAATGAGCACAGTCCATCCTCACCATAATAGTCCAGATGATGAAATGGAGAATGACTAGCCATTTTGCCTGCATTGTGTTGCTGTTGGACAAGAAATGCTCATTTTAATTGATTTTTCTGTCAATCACAAAGGTGTGTGCACATTGCTGATGATGTTTTTGGCCCATCCCTAGTTAAGTCTGTAACCTTCTTAAGCTCCTCAGCTTCCCAAGTTATCCGGCACACTTTCCAAGTTAGCTCCAACTATACGTGTTCCCCAGATTTAATTATTTAAATAATAATTGTTGCTGACAACCTAAGCAATGTGATAAACACAAGCAATTGCAGATGTTGGTTTACAAAAAAAGACATAAAATGCTTGAGGAACTCAGTGGGTCAGGCAGCATCTCTAGAGGATAAGAACAGGCGATGTTTTGGGTTGAGACATTCTTCAGACCAAAGAAGATGTCTTCTGAAGAAGGCTCCCAACCCAAAACCTTGTCTATTGTCCATTGTTTATTCCCTGTTCTTGTTCTCTAGAGTTGCTGCCAAACCTGCTGAGTTAATTTAATTTGGAGATACAGTATGGAAACAGGCCCTTCGGCCCATCAGATCCATACTGACCAATGATCACCGGCACACTAGTTCTATGTTATCCCGATTTTGTATTCACTCCCTTCACACTGGGGCCAATCTACAGAAGCCAATCAATCCGCACATCTTTGGAGTGTTGGAGGAAACCGGAGCACCTGAAGAAAACCCACACAGTCAAAGGGAGAATGGACAAACTCCACCCAAAAGCACCCGAGTATTTACTCCAGAACTTGTGTCTATTTCTTATAAGCCATGAGATGCTCTCCCTTGATTTTTATCATCACTGCCTTTTTTTTTCACTTTAACATGCCTTTCATAGCATACTTCTTTAATATATGTTGTGATAATCTCTTATGTGTTTCATTATCAGATGTTGCTTGATAATGGTCCATTTCGCACTGTAGGACTATTCATTACTTTAAAGATATGAGGAGAATGCATGTTGCTGCCATGTAATATTCTACGGGTGTCAAATTCTTGATGGTCTTTTGATGAGCCTCAAAACCACCTCAAAAATGCAAAGACAGAACATGGCATTTTTGAAATAACAGCAAGTTGGTTCTGTTCTGTCAGGTAAGAACATCCCGGTGTGAAAAGGATTTCTCTAGAGCTTCTAAGGAGAACAATGGCAGCTGATGGGAACAAGTTTCAAGAAGATTCACTTGCATGAGTGCTTGGCAACATAATTATTCTTATCCACGATCCACAGCCTGAGAAATGCCAAGTGCTTGCTTTGTCACTGCTTGACTAAGGTTCTTGCTCTCTCTGCTGCTTCAACTTTCAACGGACAGATTTGAAAAATGCAAAATGAACCCTAGCTTCTTGTAATGATTTAAGACTCTACCATTGACTATAAATCAAAGATATTACATGGCAAAAATGTAATTCTATGCGATTTTAATGGATATTATTACAATAGAATTGGTTGGGTTATTTCTAATTAATCCCCCAGTTTACATTAACCCGGGATTCCATGAATTTCCCACAGTGGCACCAGCAGAATCCCAGTCAAGTGACAAAAATAGCCAATTGTCGCACTTGTTCAAGTCGCAAAAGTAAGATGGTCAACTCCTACCGAATTACAGGCCTGTAAATTGCATTCTGGAAAAAATGGACTGAGTTATGTTGATACTGGTAGACGTAAAAGCACAAGTTTTTAGTGTTCTTACCTGGAGCTGTGGTGGACGCTGCTGCGACCCGACCCCCGGAGATTCGATGGCTGCAACTGCGGGTTTGGCGGACGGTAACACCGGGAGCCCGCGGGTCCCTGGAGGGAGACCGCTTTTCGGGGCTTCCGCAGCGGCGACTTCTCCCGCCCGAGTTGCGGGGTTGAAGAGCTCCTGGAGCGGGGCCTTACAGCACCGCCCCGCGCGGCTTGGAATGGTGGCGGGTCTCTGCGAGCGCGCGCCGGGGGCTCTAACACCAAGACCCGGTGTGCGGCCTTGCATCACCCAGCGTGGCTTTAATGGCCACGGGACAATCGCCATCGCCCGCCGGGGGCTTTGACTTTGACTCTGACATCGGGGGGGGAGAGTGCAGTGGAGAGAGAAGTTTTTTTGGCCTTCCATCACAGCAATGTGATGGATGTTTATGTAAATTATGTTGTGTCTTGGGTCTATTTGTTTGTAATGTATGGCTGCAGAAACGGCATTTCGTTTGGACCTCAAGGGGTCCAAATGACAATAAATTGAATTGAATTGAATTGTAAGTTAAAACATAGAAAAGAGGTGGTAAATATTCTTCTTTCTTTAACCCATAATCTGGTGATGTGGATTGGAAAACTTTGGTGATGAGACAGAGTAAGTGAACTTAATGAAGGATGTGTGGACATTGGGTGAAAAACCATTGTGATGCATGTTTTGTAAGCACTGTATCATAGAAGATACAGTATCTTACTGCATCTCCTTTACATTAGTAGTGAGAAGTGTTTAAACTACAGAAGCATCCAGAGACCATTTCCATCCTCGCAACACAGGGCATTACAGTAGCGCAGTGGGTAGAGCCACTGCCTCACAGCACCAGAGACCCGGTTTGATCCTGACCTCAGCTGTTGTCTGGGTGAAGTTTGCACATTCTCCCTATGATCACATGGGTTTCCTCCATGTGCTCCAATTTCCCCCCACATCCTAAAGGTGGGCAAGGTTTGTAGGTTACTGTCCTCTCTAAAATTGTCCCTAATGTTTAGGGTATTGGATGCAAAAGTGGGATAACATAGAACTAATGTAAATGGGTGATCAGTGAACTCGGTGGCCGAAGGGTCAGTTTGCCTGTTGTATCTCGAAACTAACTTAAAGTAAACACATTAATGAAACAGTGGATAGTTTACACTAATCTCTGAAAGCCAAATTCAACTTATTTTAAAGATACGCGAAGACAATCTTGAGAATCAGGAGCCAGAGAAGATAACCCTTGAAAGTTTGAAACTTGAACAGTTGTTTTCTGCTTAAATCAGCAAGGGCCCTGTGTCTCTTTTGAGACAAATTGGCCAGGAAGTCAATCAGCAACATGGTACTACTCAGGATTCACATTACTTTCACACACTTCCATGATTAGCAGCAGGGACTGAATCATGAATTATAAAACGTGTACTTCATGTCCACAAGCAAAACGACACGGGGTACTTGATTAATTCTGCATTTCACCATCCAGAATAACAGCAGCATGGGAGCTGTGGGCAGACACTTCCCAGAACTGCTCACAATGCAGAAAGCATCAATCAAAATATCCCTGTTCCCTTCAAAAAGTAAACAATTGAAGATGTTTGCGGAGTTATAAAATTCAATGATTTGATCTGAAGGTCTGGACGACAAAACAATCATTTTCCATGCGTTCTGCAACAGGGGGGGTGTAGATGGAACAATAAACTGAGGGAGAATGGAATATAAAAACATAGTAAGAAATAGTGGCATTGGACACCCTCACGTGTCTGCCCTGCATTATTATTTTACCTCAGCATCGTTTTCCTGCATTTTCCCTTTCATTTCCATCCTTTTCCATCTGATTGGCTAGGTGGGCTGAGGAATTTAACACAGAAAAATGTGAGGTGTCGCATTTTGGGAAGTCTAACATGGGCAGGACCAACAGTGAATGGTAGGGCTCTGGGGAGTGTTGCAGAGCAGAGGGATCTAGTGCAGCTGCATTGTTCCTTGAAGGTGGAGTCGCAGTAGATAAAGGGGCTGCCCCACGGCGGCGACCTAATCTGCGAGTTTAGAAGAGTTTGCCCTCGACTCAAACTCGCAGCATGGTCGACACGTGGTCCTAGTAGGTCCTATGAGGTCACTGGAACTCTCCTTCATGCTCGAGGGAAGTTCCCGAATACTCGCGGCCTCAGCTAGGTCGCAGAAGATTTATCAGCATGTTGAAAAATTTTCCGCGAGTAAAATTTGGTCGGCATGATTCTTTTTAATTCGTAGTGCAGTGGAGTGGGGTCACTATGTAGTTACAGGCAGTCGAGGGCAGCCGTAGGCAATCTCCTTTACTGACCGGGCATTTTATTAGGCTCATTGGAGACTTCAGGACCAGGGGAAACCGACCAGTCGGTAAAATGCCCACTAAACTTTATTACACTTCTTAAAAGTGTCTCCACTCCTTCTCCCCCCCCCCCACCTTCTCCCCCACCTTCTCCCCCACCTTCTCCCCCACCTTCTCCCCCACCTTCTCCCCCACCTTCTCTGCCACCTTCTCCCCCACCCTCTCCCCCACCTTCTCCCCCCCCCTCCCTCTGCGCTCACTAAAGGACTTACCGTACATTGTGCAGTCGTCTTTCCTTCCTCATCATCGCTAGTGTGAATTTCAGAGAGCGCTCCCCTACTTTCCCTGGCCCCCGTCTTTGCGATGTGTTTGTTTGTGTGTGGTCGGTCGATCCAGCTCGCGGTTTCAATGCTGACGGTCGATCCAGCTCGAGGTTTTCCAGTAGAGTGTCCTCGAGCTTGAAGGTCTCCTCTTAGCTCGCGGATTAGGTCGCCGCAGTGAGACAGCCCCTTAAGGTGGTCCAAAAGGCTTTTGGCACATTGGCCTTGTTTCCATGCTGTATCACTCTCCGGCTATGATTTTATCTGGAAGGTCTCTCTGCCTTGACTGTAAGGCATTGGAAACCTGCAGAATGTGCAGCCCTTGTGAGGCAATGGGGCTTTGCCCTAATAGATATTACAGCTGAGAGTGTGGAGCCATGATCCCTCTCTCGTTGGGTCAACTCCACACAAGAGCTGGAAGCTTTGCACTCTGACATGGATGGTTGCTCCAAGAATTTGCAGCCCATTACCTCAGTCAAAAAGACATTTAAAATTGTCTCCCTGAAGTGAGCAACTCCTTCCAGCTGCCTAAAATTAGGCTGTCATTCAGCTGGACAGGGTGCATAGAACATACAGAACAGTGCAGCTCTGGAACAGGCCATTTGGCCCACAAAGCCCATGCCCAACATAATGCAAAGTTAAACTAATCTCAGGCAGCATCCCAAGAGACCAGGAATAGATGACATTTTAGGTCGGGACCCTTCTTCAGACTGATACATGTATATTAAAGGATTCAAGAGATTTAGCCAAATGTAGGCAAATGGAAATAACTCAGAATCTTATGTTGGTCGGCATGAAGAAATTGGGCTGAAGGGCCTGTTTCCATGCTGTATAACTAATACATACAATTAATTTTACAAACAATGCTATATCTGCTAAATAAAATGTCATTAAAAAATTCAATCACAACTCTGACTATGTTATTAAATGGGTATTAATATTGGGGATGCAAACATATTTCCTTCTTTTTACTGATTATCTTGAAATATTAGTTTTTCATATTTCTGTTTCTATTTTAATTCACAAACATTTTGCAGATTGGAGCTGCCTGGAAATTTAATTGAATTACTTCTTTTTGCAGCTTTATGCAGTTAAAAATTGATTTCCTTTTCTGAAATGAAACATGATAATGACTTTCTGTGAGTCATTTTAAGCAAAGTACAGTGCTGGAGGAACTCAGTGGGTCAGGCATCAACTATGGAGGGAATGAATAGAAAACATTTTGTGTTTGTAGATTGGTTACTTTACTTACTAACCATTGTAATGCTTCGCCTCCTACCACACTATTCATATTATCGCAACCCAACGTGTGCTGCCAGTCAGTGCTGCTGCACAGTAGAAGTAACATGCTGTTGTATGCATTACTCAATAAATACTGTTGTACCAGATCAGTGAGTATGTTTGATGCACTCAACATGGTGGCAGACGTGGTTGACCCACACCGCATTTAAGTATATTGTTTTTTTATTTATTTCAAGTGCTTTGTTTTCACCTATTTTGTCCCTCTTCTCATGTTGCCATGGCCAGCTCATTCCGTAAACCTAATCCTCTGATTTTTGACAGACCTCGCTGAACGTTGGTGGATTTTCGAGCGTGATTTCAACCATTACATCCGTGCTGCTCATCGCAACGTTCCACCCGAACACTGTGCCTCTATACTTCTCAACGTCGCTGGCCCAGAAGCTATCAAACGAGCTGAGCGTTTCGACTGTTCTCCTGCAGTTCTGGATCACAACAATCAGATCATGGTACCTGCTGAAACTATTGATGATCCCGAGGTTCTGCTCACTAAATTCAGACAGCTATGTGACCATCGCGCCAACTCCATACTGGAATGTACTACATTTTTTGCTCGAAACCAGCAACAAGATGAGCCTTTGGAAAACTACATCAGCGATCTGAAACATATTGCTGCACGCTGCTGTTTTGCTAATCTGTGTGATGAACTCATCTGTGACAGACTGGTGGGTGGAATCCTCAGTGATAAAGTATGTGATGAATTACTCTGCGATACTGAACTAACCCTGGCCCGAGCTGAGCACGCTTGTCGGATTGCTAAGATCACGACCTCTCACACTAAATCAATGGGGCCTGAACTGCATTCCTCATACTACCGAAACCTTCTATCGTAGCCAGCGCTCCCAGCCCTACACATTACCTCTACAATCTCAAAGATTTATTGAAAAGTGTTCTGACTGTGGCGGGTTCCACCCCGAGGATCGCGAACTGTGCCTTGCCTTTGGAAAATTATGCCATTATTGCAAAAGGAGAAACCATTTCTTTAAATACTGCCGTGCCCATGGGAATCACTCACTCCCAAGGCAGTCTGTACACCTGTTAAAACATGAAGATTCTGATATCGAGTACCAGGAGATACCAGCACCTCCTCCAGTCGCTCTTCACAAGCTTGAAGATAACAGTCCTAATGTGCACACCTGGTTGCTTCCACCCTGAAGTCTCACTTCGTGTCAACAATACCATTACTATTGCAAAGATCGACACCGGTGCCAAACGCAATGTCATGTCATTATCCAAATTTATACAGATCAAAAACATATTGTAAACACTTTGGCCACTTTGTTAGCCTATGGGGGAGGGGAGGTGCATGAAATTGGAGAAGCTGAGCTGAACTGCCACCTAGTGTCACAAGCTAACAAGCTGAACTATTTCATTGTCCGTGGGAAAGTTGCAACTCTGCTTGGCATTAATGCGTGCCAGTACCTAGGACTGGTAACTTTTGTGCCTGCTGTCCATCAAATATCTCCTGCCGAGGGCTCCACCAGCAGATAGACAATAGACAATAGGTGCAGTAGGTAATTTGGCCCTTCGAGTCAGCACCACCATTCAATGTGATCATGGCTGATCATCCCCAATCAGTACCCCGTTCCTGCCTTCTCCCCATATCCCCTGACTCCGCTATTTTTAAGAGCCCTATCTAGCTCTCTCTTGAAAGCATCCAGAGAACCTGCCTCCACCGCCCTCTGAGGCAGAGAATTCCACAGATACTTTCCCAGTACAAGGAACTATTTGATGATAAACTTGGGAAGCTACACAATGAGCTCCAGCGGATGGTGTCCCTGGGTGTCATTGCCACGGTTGCTGACTCAACCGACTGGGTTTCCACCATGGTGGTTGCAACAAAGAAAAACAAAGAAGAAAACCAAATTTGTATCAACCCCAGAGACCTGAACAGAGCTACCAAACGCCTGCACTACCTGATGCGCACGGTGGAAGAAGTTGCTGCCCAGCTAGGCATAGCTCTGTGTTTTCCATTCTAGATGCCAAAAGTTCATTCTGGCAGATCCCACTGGACCCTGACTCATCCAATCTCACCACGTTCGGCACCCCCTTTGGCCGTTACAAATTTCTGTGAATGCCCTTTGGCATCAACTCTGCCAGCGAAGTATTCCAGCGCACAATGGAACAATTATTTACGGGGTATCCTTGTGCCATCATTGTCGTCAATATTCTCATTGCTGGACGTGACATGGCTGAACTTGATGCCAACTTGAAAAAATACTGGACCGTGCAAAAGACATCCATCTCAAGCTCAACCCTCGTAAGTGCAGATTTCGCATCAAGGAGGTCCAGTATGTCTGATACGTATTCACCAGTGATGGCCTCAGACCAGACCCCTCCAAGACCGTTGCCATCACCGAGATGCCAGTTCCCACTGACGTGACAAATTTGCAGAGATTCCAGGGAATGGTTAACTACTTGGGGAAATTCATTCCCAACCTCAGCACAATATCTGTCCACCTACGACAACTGACTCACAAGGACACTGCATGGTCTTGTTACGCACAACACCATTGTTTCGAGAGCTTTTGAAATCCTTAAATTACAATTGTCCAGTGCCCCTACCTTTGCTTATTTTGATTTAAACCTACCAGTGACACTCACATTTGATGCCTCCCAATATGGACTCGGAGCTGCTTGCCGGCAGACTTCCACCAAAGGAGACTGCAGACCTATTGCTTACGCCTCCCGTATCCTGTCTGAGACTGAACAGCGATACCCCAGATAGAAAAGGAATTACTAGTCGTTGTTTCTGCCTGCACAAAATTCAAGGACTTTATTTTTGGAACAGACCGCCAACCGTTAGTCAACATTCTGAACAACCCATTCATGCTTCTCCTACTCGCCTGCAACGTATGATGATGCAGCTACAGAGTTTCGATTTTACTCTAATCTACAAAAGGTGCAAGGCCATGCATCTGGCTGACATGCTATCAAGAGCGCCATGAACAACCTGCGAACAACAGCCATCTGAAAACGACCAGTTCACAGTCATGATGGTGTCGTATGTACCTACAGAATGCCTAAGCAACCTGGCAGAGCTGCGGATACAACTGTATGGCTACTGTCCTCAGTCACCTGGTGTGGTTGGCTGGATAAACAACATCGTGCCCTACTTACTATTCGCCCATACTACCACCAGAGCCCTAAGAAGAGAGTGCAGAAAATCGGAACGTAAGTTTAAATCTGATAAACTTCAAATTTCCTTGGAACTTCTGAGAAACAACCTTCTCAAATACCAGAAAGCAGTAAAGTCTGCGAGAACACAATACTTTTCTGACATTTCCAAAAATGCCCATAACTCCAAGGTCCTTTTTAGTACCATTACCTCTATCATATGTCCTGCCCCCAGTACCAGCTTAGCTGGATCCCCTGCTAAATGCAAATAATTTAATACATTTTTCACCAGCAAAGTTAAGAACGTAAGAACGAATATTTCCCCTCCTATCCGTGACTTAGCTGCCTCATTGGTCTGTTCTTCAAAATTAGACTGTTTCCAACCCATTACTCTACCTTCCCTTGTAAATCTGGTCACCACGATGAAACCTGCTACCTGCCCCCACGACATTGTCCCCTCTGCCCTTCTGAAGAATGTCATTGCAATAGCCGGTCCCAGAATCCTCGCTATCATCAACAGTTCTCTGGCCACTGGCACTGTTCCTACCTGCTTCAAGCACGTGGTGGTCTAGCCCCTCCTGAAAAAAACCTAACCTAGACTCCACCTTGCCTAGCACCTACCGACCCATTTTCCAAACTGCCTTTCCTTTCAAAAGTCCGTGAAAAGGTAATTTTAAATCAACTTATGCCTTACCTTCACCAAAACACCATCCTGGAAACTTTCCAATCAGGTTTCAGGGCCCACCACAGCACAGAGTCTGCCTTGTTGAAGGTACATAATGACCTACTTCTCACCATTGACTCCAGCGACTGTGCAATCCTGCTCCTTCTCGACCTCAGCGCAGCATTTGATACAGTCGACCACGCCATCCTAATTGACCGTCTCGGTAAGGGGTTGGTATTGATGACACTGCCCTGAGCTGGTTCGTCTGCTACCTCAAAGATAGGAGTTTCTCTACAAACATAGGCAACTCTTTCTCCTCCCCAGCTAGCCTCTGCTGCGGGGATCCACAAGGCTCCATCCTCGGCCCCATTCTCTTCTCCCTGTATATGCTCCCCTTAGGCCAAGTCATTCAAAGGCACGGCATTTCCTTCCACTGCTATACAGACGAAACACAACTCTACCTCCCCCTGAAACCCAACAACCAATCAAATCTACTCAGCCTTATCCACTGCCTCGAGGATATAAAGTGTTGGATGGCCCAGAACTTCCTCCAACTAAACGAGTGTAAGTCTGAGGTCATCCTACTCAGCCCCTCGGACTCCATCAAAACGATAGCAAGCAGCCTTGGAAGCCTTATCCCATTTCTCAACCCTCACGTCAAAAACCTTGGCGTGATATTTGACTCAGCATTGAAATTTGACAAACTAATCAATGCCGTGGTAAAAGCTAGCTTCTTCCAGCTTCGGACGATAGCTAAAATAAAATCTCTCCTCCAATTTGACGACCTCGAAAAGATCATCCACTCATTTATCTCCTCCCGCCTTGATTACTGCAACTCCCTCTACACTGGCATCAGCCAATCATCCCCGTCCCGCCTGCAATTGGTCAAAAATGCCGCAGTGAGACTCCTGACAGGCACCCGAAAAAGGGACCACATCACCCCGATTCTGGCCTCTCTCCACTGGCTCCCTGTGCGGTTCCGAATCAATTTCAAGCTCCTTCTTTATGTTTACAAAGCCCTGAACGGGCTTGCCCCCACCTACATCAAAAATCTGCTTACCCACCACACCACCTCCAGGTCCCTCAGATCGGCCCACTTGGGGTTACTGACCATCCCGCGGTCTAGGCATAAGCTCAGGGGCGACCACGCTTTTGCGGTTGCAGCACCTAGATTATGGAACAGCATCCCTCTTCCCATCAGAACTGCCCCCTCCATCAACTCTTTTATGTCTAGACTTAAAACTTATTTCTGCTCTCAAGCCTTTCTTGAGGTCCTCTGAGGGAGCGCTGTATGTATGTATTTATGTATATATTGTTGATCTATGTATCACTGTTTTGTAGCATGTTGGGACCTGCACTAATGTAAAGCACTTTAATCAATGAGAGTTGTTTTTAAATGTGCTTTAGAAATAAAATTGACTTGACTTGGTTCACGACGAACTGGTACTGCAGGACGGCGTCATAATCAAGGGTGACAAAGCAGTCATCCCAGCTGCTCTATGGGACAAATACTTTGATGCCATCCACAGGGGTCACCACGGTATGGAAGCAACCTTACTACGAGCAAAGAGCATATTTTTCTGGCCCGGAAAGACCGAATTTGTGTGCAAGAAAGTTCAAGTCTGCGGCGTCTGATGCCCTACCAACAGAAGCAGCACCTGCTCTGACACCCTGTTCCTCCTCTGCCTTGGTCCACGCTTGCTACTGACATATTTGAGTGGTGTGGCAAACAGTATCTGGTTCTCGTTGACTCGTATTCGGACTGGTTCGAAATCGACCTGCTCCAAAGCATAACATCCGATGCAGTCAAACAAAAGCTGACGCACCATTTCACCGTGCACGGTGCCCCTGCACGCCTCTTGTGAGATAATGGCAGTCAGTTCACTGGCCAGTGTTTCAAACACTTTGCTCAACTATGGGATTTTCGCCATGTCACCAGCAGTCCAGAATTCCCACAGTCAAACGGACTTGCAGAATGGGCTGCCCGGAAAGCCAAGCAATTAATGGAGCGCTCACACCGTGCCAAATCTGATGTGTACCTGGACCTGCTCAACTTAAGAAGCATCGTCCGTGACCCAATACTGGGATCTCCTGCCCAATGCCTGATGTCCCGACAGACCCGTGCTGCACTGCCCGTGTCCCAACAACTGCTGCAGCCACAGGTTCGTTCACCACTTGCTGTACAGAAACAACTCCAGCTGAAACACGATACCCAAAAACGATTTTTCGATAAGTCCAGCAAACCACTTAAACCTCTCTCCAGTGGGCAAGTCATTTGCCTTCAAACCAACAAGGGTTATGGCCGTTTTGATTTCATCCACAGTCCCGCAAAAGAGCCGCGCTCATACCTGGTGAGTGCCGACGGAGAGATCTACAGATGCAACCGTCAACATCTCCTTCCTGTGAAGGAACCACGTACTGCCATCTCGTATCCTGATGCAAAGTGTCCGATCTACCCATCTGCTAATGGACTTTCCCTTCCCTCATGTCCTGCAGCTGCAGACCAACCATTGGTTGTGTCTCCAGCTCCCTCACCACCACGTCCAATGCCCTGCTCACCTGCATCGCCGTGTTTGTCCCCCTGGTCACCAGTGCTTCTGCCGCATTGGACCCCGGCAATCTCGCCGGTGAAGGGAGGAGATACGGATCTGTACCATACTCACGCGGGACGGGTTTGTTGGCTGCCCCTTAGATACGGGGATTTTGTTTGAACCATCTGTACTTCCCTGTATGCGCTATTAGCACTTTGGTTACTGTATTAATCAGTCAGCATCCAGTAATGTGCTTATTCATATGTATCACTTTATTTTAGATGTGTCTCACTTTTTATTTTATAAGGAAAGATGTAGATTGGTTACTTTACTTACTAACCAATGTAATGCTTTATTATTATAAGCTCAGCCTACTACCGCACTATTCATATTATCGCAACACGACATGTGCTGCCAGTCAGTGCTGCTGCACAGTAGAAGTAACATGCTGCAGTGTGCTGTGTGCATTACTCAATAAATACTGTTCAATCGAAGGTACACAAAAATGCTGGAGAAACTCAGCGGGTGCAGCAGCATCTATGGAGCGAAGGAAATAGGTGACGTTTCGGGCCGAAACCCTTCTTCAGACTGATAGGGGTTGGGGGGGGAGAAGGAATGAAAAAGGGGAGGAGGAGGAGCCCGAGGGCGGGGGGGTGGAAGGAGACAGCTCGAGGGTTAAGGAAGGGGAGGAGACAGCAAGGGCTAGCAAAATTGGGAGAATTCAATGTACATGCCCGCTGGCCGCAGGCTACCCAGGCGGAATATGAGGTGCTGTTCCTCCAATTTCCAGTGTTGCTCACTCTGGCAATGGAGGAGACCCAGGACAGAGAGGTCAGATTGGGAATGGGAGGGGAAGTTGAAGTGCTGAGCCACCGGGAGTTCAGGTAGGTTCTTGCGGACTGAGCGGAGGTGTTCGGCGAAACGATCGCCCAACCTCCGCTTAGTATCACCGATGTAAATCAGCTGGCATCTAGAGCAGCGGATGCAGTAGATGAGGTTGGAGGAGATACAGGTGAACCTTTGTCGCACCTGGAACGACTGCTTGGGTCCTTGAATGGAATCAAGGGGGGAGGTAAAGGGACAGGTGTTGCGTTTCTTGCGGTTGCAACGGAAAGTGCCCGGGGAGGGGGTGGTATGGGAGGGAAGGGAAGAATTGACAAGGGAGTTGCGGAGGGAGCGGTCTTTGCGGAAGGCGGACATGGGGGGAGATGGGAAGATGTGGCGAGTGGTGAGGTCACGTAGGAGGTGGCGAAAATGGCGGAGGATGATTTGTTGTATTTGACGGCTGGTGGGGTGAAAGGTGAGGACTAGGGGGACTCTGCCCTTGTTGCGAGTGTGGGGATGGGGAGAGAGAGCAGTGTTGCGGGGTATGGAAGACCAAACTCAATAAATACTGTTGCACCAGATCTGTGAGTATGTTTGATTCACTCAACAGGGTTGGGACCCTTCTTCGGACTGGAAATCTTCTTCAGTCCTGACCTGAAATGTTGCCTGTCCATTTCCTCCACAGATGCAGCTTGACCCACACTTTGTGCTTTGCTCAAGATTCCCTTATCTGCAGTTCCTTGTGCCATCATTCGCAAGATTGGATTTGTCTTATGTTTTGTGAAGAGAACACTACTGGGATTTTTTCCCCATATTGTGGTAGATACTAATGTTAAAACTAGGCACCAGTAGATTGACTAGAGGCACAGTTGACTTTGAACTACAGTATTAGTGATGTCAGCGAGTCATTGATGTCAAGTGGAGTAAATGAAAATTACACTGAAGTCTGGTTTTGGAGATCTCAGGAGGAATCTCAGGAGGAAGCTAAGGCGGATTGGCCATGTGACACTTGTGACTAAAATGATTGATTCATCAACACCTGGGGCAATTTACAGCGACACGTCTTTTGGAAAATGGAACATGTGGAGGAAATCCATGTGATCACAGGGGAGAATGTGCAAGCTCCATACAGACAGTACCCGAGGTCAGGATCGAACTCGGAATAGCAGGATGGCCAAACACAATAGTCCAAGTGTGGCCTCAACAACATCTTGTACTGCCGCAAGATTTGCAACAGATTGCCTGTTGTGCAGGATTTCTTGGATACTCATGTTTTTTGTAAAGGTCCCTTGATCAGAGTGGCCATTGTCTCCTCACTCTTGAACACACTTGAATACCTCGGCATCCATAACTAAAATCTGTGTAAATCCACAACTCACATTGCCTGGTCTTAAAACCATTAGTGTTTGGTCATGAGAACATCAGGAGAGGCACAATTCAAGTCATGTTCAGTATCAATGTACTCCCTAAACACAAATGAAACAGATCTTTCATGTTGAAGTGCTTAAATGTTTTTCTATTTTGTTTCTTGTAGAAGCCCTGTATTCATCTATTTTTTAATCTCCATTCTTTGGATGGGGTCACCAACCTTGTGGGTAACGGTCAGTGCAGTCAAGTTTTTAAAGTATTTTACTTTAGCTTACATCAATTCATTTACTTTAATTATAAATTAATATTTCAAAGAGTTTCACACTTTAGTTTTATCACTTAAATTTATTGCAATTATTTTATCTTGTCTTCTTGTCGTTCTACCAGAAGCATTTTAAAATACATTATAAGTGATGTAATGACTTTTATGGGGTGTCTCTGCTTTCTTTGAGGACTTTGGGTTGATTTTGCACTTGTATTGTGGTTATTAATTTATTGAATTTCTGTTTTTTTATACCCTATCTATGTGTAGCAATGTTACAAATTTTTGAGATTTAAAAAATCAAGTCTGCAATTTATCCCATCAAATAAAGCATAAAAAGAAGTTTGATTTGTCACCTAATTCACTTTCATATCTTCAGTATTAAAAAAAGTTATGGCCATTTTCATACTCGGAAATTAGCATCTTGTTCCCTATTGCTTTTGCATTGACTTAACACAAAAGCTGTGATCGAGGACAGTCAAAAGCCCATAACTTTCTTAAAAATTAAGAGCTGAATTAAATTTTCAGTTATTATAGATTGAAGCATTCTGAAACAAATATAAAACATCTTACTTGGATGACCTGAAATTAAACCATATAATTAGTTAATTACCTAATCGTAGTCAATTACAAAATTGACCGTTGTGACGGAAATAGTAATAAACACCCAGACTGCCTTGAAAATTCAAAAATGAGATATTCTCAAGATCAGAACTTTAATATTATTGTATTATATGCTGTAAGTTCGTAACAGATAGGTAAATAAATTCCAATTTCTAGCAATAGACCAAGTCTTTATGGAGAAGATCAGTTGCTAGCTGGTACATTGGCATATCATAATCAGTAGCATCATCATACTCCTCAGATTGTAACCAATAAGCAACTCTGTACACCTTGTTTTTCCTCAACTTTTCAATTTTGGCATTGAAAACTACAAGTTTTTGCTCTTCAAACCACGCATGACATGCCTTTCTGCCTACTTATTTCTCATTAAGAATGTCCTGTAGATTCAATTTCCTAAGAAAATGATATTTTTTTTAAATAGCTGTATCCAAATAACAAACTAATCCCATTCACACAAGAAATCACAATATAACATGATTTTTAAATCTCACTATCATGAATTCATATGCCAGATGGAAGGAATTTGATGTTTAATTCCCATAAATTAGTCTAGAAACATCCACTCAATATAATCAACATTTTAATTTTTTTGCACAATATATGGGACTAAAACTGATATTTAGTATAAGAATATTGACTATGGGTAGACAATAACACAAAATATAAACGATTTAGATGCTCTTATGACATGATTGTCCAAAAAAAAGAGCATTTAAATCATCTTGCGAGTGGGTTTTTCTGGAATGCGATTGATTGGAACGTTGCATTTGCTGTGACTTTGAACCCCATATCGGCAGGAAAAACACTGCCGGCTCGTATGGGGCCCAAATCACATTTTCGCAACGTAAAATTTGATTAAAGCCATCAAGCAAGAAGCAAGTTTATATGTAAAATATACGAATTACCCAGTGTTTTGTCCCGTTCATGCGATCCGTCACGTTGTAGGTGTTGAGGGCATTAGAAGTCGTTTTTTATTTTAATCAAATCATTAAATTGTCTCGCGATTAACAAAAAAAAATAAAAATCGGGAACAGAAGTCCGATCGATTTTTATTCAGCAGCTAGTAGCCCGAGGAAGTCCGCTCTGACAGGCAGGAGAAAACGGCATTTTAATCCCGCCTCCCCCTCAAAGGCGCCAAAGTCACGCACACAGCCAGTGGCAGAACTGCAGCACCACTGAAGGTAAGTTTTGTAACATCGCTATTATGTGCATTGTGTTTACAGGCTTGTTGGTATTGTTGTTGGTAAATATGACAATGAAACACTCTTGACTCTTGACTCTTGAATAGCCAACTAGCAAATCAACTCATTGTGAGAGAGGAGCCTCTTTGGCACCTTCCCACTTCTGGAAGTTACTTTGCTTTACTGGAGGGTGAACATGTTCAGCTCTCAGCATCCTAATGGGTCAATATGAGCTGGCAGAGGGCTACAGGTATTGACAGTGGACTGGGTTTAGCTGTTCTCCTCCATTGAAGCATCGCACCTTTATCAGATTGGAATTGAGTTTTGGGCCACACTGCATGTCCCCAACATGAATCCCACCAATGCATTTTTATTTTTTCTTCTTGTGGATCCCCTGTATTTCTTAATGAAGGGAGACATTTGTCTGCACAGATGGAATGCAGAGGTAACATGGTGTCATGTCCTTTTGTGATTCAAACATTTTTCACACCTCCAGTCATGTTTAATTAAAAAACGCAAGTTATAAATAAGGATGATAAACAAAAAAAATGTACATGGAGAGGCTTTAACTAAAAATAGTTCCTTTTCAAAGCTGCACTGCTGAACCGGATATTTAAGGAGCGGGTGTCGTCAAGGTTAATTAGATGTGGTCTTGGTTGTGGTGACTAGTTGTACTCGCTAAATTTACAGTCAAAGAATTTCTGCAAATGTCTAACTTATACAGAGATGGGTTTAGTCAGCTAATCAGAACTTCACCACTACCTCAGTCGACTGACAGTGATTGATAACAGAAGTGAAGTTCTCATCAGTGAGGCAACAATGCCCAAATGATGTACAGTCAGAATGCGTTCACCACATTAAATCTTTAATCAGCTACATTCCTTATTCTAATGTTAAAATGTCAGAATGAGTGAAAGAAATTTGAAATAATAAATGAGGGACACTTGACTTTGATTATTACACTATAAAAGACAAAAGAAAAATGTAAGTGTTGCTAAAGAATATTCCAAATGGGTTTTACACATAGATTTTGATATATTCGGCACATTCCAAATGGCAAAATATCAATGGAAACATTTTTCAATTTCAAGGAATATTCCAAATCATAGTTTATGCCAAAATCTTCAACCATTAGATTATATTGTAGCTGTGTCAATCATTTTTTAATGAGGTAACATAGTCCACATTCTAACAATGCATTAAGAAGAAGCTTCAAATCTCATTCTTCAATTAGCCTTGGTCACCCGTGTCAGAGAAAGTAGATTTTCTCTATTCAATTGCATGATCCATCACGGATACTGACCTCCTCCCATTTGAATGGATCGATACCGAGGCACTGCCTCAAAAGACAGCCAGCATCATACTATACCAGATAATACAATACATACAGTAAATATAATCGTCAATCTCAAGTACAATAGGTAAAGCAAAGGGGATGATACCGAGTGCAGTGTATAGTTCTCAGCATTGTAGCGCAACAGTTCCATAGGCAAAGTCTAATGTCCGTAATTGGGTGGAGGTGAATTGGTCACCACCCGAGCTTATGGAAAAAAACCTGATAACAGAGGGGAAGAACCTTTTCCTGAATCTGCTTGACACCGTTTAAAATATGTTAGCCGGAAAGCAACTTGAGAATCCAGTACATTGCTGCCGTCATGAGAATGAATAAAACATCCGGAATATAATAAGCACTGATCCAAACAATCCCAAACAGCCAGAAGTACTGACAAGAAGAAAAGAAAATGCCAATTGACTTCCCCCACCATCTCAATTATCCGAACAGGAAAATGAAATGCAGAAATAAATATTAAAAACTATTATCAGAATTACCCTATTAGAGATCATATTACTGAATACTTATTGTGTATCACAGCGTAGACAATAGTAACTCCACCTTGAGCTAATTACCACAAAATTGAATTTTCTGCACTGTTAAACACTAGGTACAATGAGTAAAACACAAATTAAATCTATTACTACCAGACAGACTGGATGAATTTAAACCAGTCAGCTTCCTTTTGCATTGTACACATTGTAATTGGAGTCTGAGTCATACAGAATGGAAACAAGCCCTTCATCCCAACCTGTACATGCTGACAAAGATGGCCCATTGACACCAGCCTCATTTGCCCGCATTCATGAATAACATAGAAACATAGAAACATAGAAACATAGAAAATAGGTGCAGGAGTAGGCCATTCGGCTCTTCGAGCCTGCACTGCCATTCAATATGATCAAGGCTGATCATCCAACTCAGTATCCTGTACCTGTCTTCTCTCCATACCCCCTGATCCCTTTAGCCACAAGTGCCACATCTAACTCCCTCTTAAATATAGCCAATGAACTGGCCTCAACTACCTTCTGTGGCAGAGAATTCCACAGATTCACCACTCTCTGGGTGCAAAATTTTTTTCTCATCTCGGTCCTAAAAGATTTCCCCCTTATCCTTAAACTGTGACACCTTGTTCTGGACTTCCACAACATCGGGAACAATCTTCCTGCTTCTAGCCTGTCCAACCCCTTAAGAATTTTGTAAGTTTCTATAAGATCCCCCCTCAATCTTCTAAATTCTAGCGAGTACAAGCCGAGTCTATCCAGTCTTTCTTCATATGAAAGTCTTGCCATCCCAGGAATCAGTCTGGTGAACCTTCTCTGTACTCCCTCTATGACAAGAATGTCTTTCCTCAGATTAGGAGACCAAAACTTTACACAATACTCCAAGTGTGGTCTCACCAAGGCCCTGTACAACTGCAGTAGAACCTCCCTGCTCCTTTTGCTATGAATGCTAACATACCATTAGCTTTCTTCACTGCCTGCTGCACCTGCATGCCTACTTTCAATGACTGGTGTACCATGACACCCAGGCTTCGTTGCATCTCCCCTTTTCCTAATCGGCCACCATTCAGATAATAGTCTACTTTCCTGTTCTTGCCACCAAAGTGGATAACCTCACATTTATCCACATTATAATGCATATGACATGCATTTTCCCACTCACCCAACCTATCCAAGTCACCTTGCAGCCTCCTAGCATCTTCCTCATAGCTAACACTGCCCCTCAGCTTAGTGTCATCTGCAAACTTGGAGATGTTGTATTCAATTCCCTCATCCAAATCATTAATATATATTGTAAATAACTGGGGTCCCAGCACTGAGCCTTGCGGTACCCCACTAGTCACTGCCTGTCATTCAGAAAAAGACCCTCTTACTCCTACTCTTTGCTTCCTGTCTGCCAGCCAGTTCTCTATCCACATCAATACTGAACCCCCAATACCGTGTGCTTTAAGTTTGCATACTAATCTCTTATGTGGGACCTTGTCGAAAGCCTTCTGAAAGTCCAGATATAACACATTCACTGGTTCTCCCTTATCCACTCTACTAGTTACATCCTCGAAAAATTCGTCAGACATGATTTACATTTCATAAATCCATGCTGACTTTGTCCAATGATTTCACCACTTTCCAAATGTGCTGCTATCCCATATTTAATAGCTGACTCTAGCATTTTCCCCACTACCGATGTTAGACTAACTGGGGTCTGTAATTTCCAGTTTTCTCTCTCCCTCCATTTTTAAAAAGTGGGGTTGCATTAGCTACCCTTCAATCCTCAGGAACTACTCCAGAATCTAAAGAGTTTTGAAAAATTATCACTAATGCATCCACTATTTCTGGGGCTACTTCCTTAAGCACTGTAGGATGCAGCCTATCTGGCCCTGGGGATTTATCGGCCTTTAATCCATTCAATTTACCTAACACCACTTCCCGACTAACCTGGATTTCACTCAATTCCTCCATCTCATTTGACCCCTGGTCCACTGCTATTTCCAGCAGATTATTTATGTCTTCCATAGTGAAGCCAGAACCAAAGTAGTTATTCAATTGGTCTGCCATGTCCCTTGTTCCCCATGATCAATTCACCTGTTGCTGACTGCAAGGGGCCTACATTTGTTTTAACTAATCTTTTTCTGTTCACATATCTATAAAAACCTTTGCAGTCAGTTTTTATGTTCCTGCCAGTTTTCTTTCATAATCTCTTTTCCCCTTTCCTAGTTAAGCCCTTTGTCCTCCTCTGCTGGAATTTCTCCCAGTCCTCTGGTAGGCTACTTTTTCTGGCTAATTTGTATGCTTCATATTTTGTTTTGATACTATCCCTGATTTCCCTTGTTATCCACGGATGCACTACCTTCCCTGATTTATTATTTTTCCAAACTGGGATGAACAATTGTTGTAGTTCATCCATGCAGTCTTTAAATGCCTTCCATTGCATATCCACCGTCAACCCTTTAAGAATCAATTGTCAGCCTATCTTGGCCAATTCACGTCTCATACCCTCAAAGTTACCTTCCTTTAAGTTCAGAACCGTTGTTTCTGAATTAACAATGTCACTCTCCATCCTAATGAAGAACTCAACCATAGTATGGTCATTTTTGCCCAAGGGGCCACGCACAACAAGACTGCTAACTAACCCTTCCTCATTACTCAATACCCAGTCCAGAATAGCTTGCTCTCTCGTTGTTTCCTCTACATGTTGGTTTAGAAAACTATCCCGCATACATCAAGAAATCCTCGTCCTCAGCACCCCTGCCAATTTGATTCATCCAATCTATATGTAGATTGAAGTCACGCATTATAACTGTTTTACCTTTGTTGCATGCATCTCTAATTTCCTGTTTGATGCCATCTCCTACTCCACTACTACTGTTAGGTGGCCTGTACACAACTCCCACTAGCGTTTTCTGCCCCTTAGTGTTTCGCAGCTCTACCCATATCGATTCCACATCCTCCAAGCTAATGTCCTTCCTTTCTATTGCGTTAATCTCCTCTCTAACCAGCAACACTACCCCACCTCCTTTTCCTTTCTGTCTATCTTAGAGATACTTAGAGATAATATATATAAGCATCTGGATAAACAGGGTCTGATTAGGAACAGTCAACATGGATTTGTGCCTGGAAGGTCATGTTTGACTAATCTTCTTGAATTGTTTGAAGAGGTTACTCGGGAAATTGATGAGGGTAAAGCAGTGGATGTTGTATATATGGACTTCAGTAAGGCCTTTGACAAGGTTCCTCACGGAAGGTTGGTTAAGAAGGTTCAATGGTTGGGTATTAATGGTGGAGTAGCAAGATGGATTCAACAGTGGCTGAATGGGAGATGCCAGAGAGTAATGGTGGATGGTTGTTTGTCAGGTTGGAGGCCAGTGACTAGTGGGGTGCCACAGGGATCTGTGTTGGGTCCACTGTTGTTTGTCATGTACATCAATTATCTGGATGATGGTGTGGTAAATTGGATTAGTAAGTATGCAGATGATACTAAGATAGGTGGGGTTGTGGATAATGAAGTAGATTTTCAAAGTCTACAGAGAGATTTATGCCAGTTGGAAGAGTGGGCTGAAAGATGGCAGATGGAGTTTAATGCTGATAAGTGTGAGGTGCTACATCTTGGCAGGACAAATCAAAATAGGACGTACATGGTAAATGGTAGGGAATTGAAGAATGCAGGTGAACAGAGGGATCTGGGAATAACTGCGCACAGTTCCCTGAAAGTGGAATCTCATGTAGATAGGGTGGTAAAGAAAGCTTTTGGTGTGCTGGCCTTTATAAATCAGAGCATTGAGTATAGAAGTTGGGATATAATGTTAAAATTGTACAAGGCATTGGTGAGGCCAATTTTGGAGTATGGTGTACAATTTTGGTCACCTAATTATAGGAAGGATGTCAACAAAATAGAGAGAGTACAGAGGAGATTTACTAGAATGTTGCCTGGGTTTCAGCAACTAAGTTACAGAGAAAGGTTGAACAAGTTAGGGCTTTATTCTTTGGAGCGCAGAAGGTTAAGGGGGGACTTGATAGAGGTCTTTAAAATGATGAGAGGGATAGACAGAGTTGACGTGGATAAGCTTTTCCCACTGAGAGTAGGGAAGATTCAAACAAGGGGACATGACTTGAGAATTAAGGGACAGAAGTTTAGGGGTAACATGAGGGGGAACTTCTTTACTCAGAGAGTGGTGGCTGTGTGGAATGAGCTTCCAGTGAAGGTGGTGGAGGCAGGTTCGTTTTTATCATTTAAAAATAAATTGGATAGTTATATGGACGGGAATGGAATGGAGGGTTATGGTCTGAATGCATGTGTATGGGACTAGGGGAGAATACGTGTTCGGCACGGACTAGAAGGGTCGAGATGGCCTGTTTCCGTGCTGTAATTGTTATATGGTTATTATATGGTTATCCTTCCTGAATATTCAATATCCCTGGATGTTCAGCTCCCAGCCTTGGTCACCCTGGAGCCATGTCTCCGTGATCCCAAGTACATCATATTCATTAATAACTATCTGCACATTCAACTCATCCACCTTATTATGAATGCTCCTTGCATTGAGACACAAAGCCTTCAGGCTTGTTTTTACAACACTCTTACCCCTTATACAATTATGTTGAAAAGTGGCCCTTTTTGATTTTTGCCCTGGATTTGTCTGCCTGCCACTATTACTTCTCACCTTGCTACCTATTGCATCTACCCTCATAACAAAAGCCACTGTAAAGTTAATTTATGTTTAAATAACATGAGACTCCTCATGAGCATTGGTTGATAGAAAGATCCCTCGTGGTCACTGTGGCACCCTGTTCCCCTGCGTGGCTGAGTGGCGCAGCGGTAGAGTTGCACCAGAGACCTGGGTTTGATTCTGACTACAGGTACGGTCTGGGCGGACTTTCTACATTCTTCCTATGACCGTGTGGGTTTTCTTCGGGTGCTCCAATTTCCTCCCACACTCCAAACATGTACAGGTTTGTATGTTAATTTAGTTTAGTTTAGCTTAGAGATGCAGCGTGGAAACAGGCCCTTCGGCCCACCGACTCCACACTGACCAGCGATGCCCGCAAATTAACACTATACTACACACACTAGGGACATTTTTTACATTTACCAAGCCAATTAACCTGGAAACCTGTATGTCTTTGGAATGTGGGAGGAAACTGAAGATCTCTGAGAAAACCTACGCGGTCACGGAGAGAACGTGTAAACTCCATACAGAACAACCCGGGTCTCCGACGCTGCAAGCAGTGTAAGGCAGCAACTTTACCGCTGCACAATCGGGCCGCCCAATTGATTGACTTCGATAAAAGTGTAAATTGTCCCTAGTGTGGAGGATAGTGTTAGAGTGTAGGGTGATCGCTGGTCGTTGCGGATTCGGTGGGCTGAAGGGCCTGTTTCTACGCTGTATCTCTAATGTAAAGTAAACTAAATAAAACAAAGGTAAAATTATAGATGAAATTCATAACTAATTTATTTGGAGAATTTATTTATCAAAGTCTGCTTATTCAAAATTGATTTTTTTTTTAAATAGACCCTAAATAGTGGTCGCTTGTTCTTGCCTGAATCAGTAAATTATCATTTTAAGTTCCACTTTACAGACAAAATTCTAGCTTGTTATTTGTTTGGAGGGCAGAGAGATTGCTCACTGTCAGAGATTCAGTCCTTCAAATGAGCCATTAAACAAGGACTGGTCTCTTCAATCTGATGGATGTAAGTGATACCATATCACTATTTACAAGAAAATCAAGGGAAATACCTGAGATTTCTTGGCCAAACTTTACCCTGAACAAAGATTACCACAATAAAACCCATATTGTTGGAAGAACTCAGCAGGTCAGGCAGCAGCTGTGGGCAGGCGATGTTTCAAGTCTAGACTTTTCTCCAGAGTCTAAAATCTGAAGGAGTGTCCTGATCCTAAACCTTGTTAGTACAAGTGATGATAAAATCCTAAACCTAAAAATGCACTGAGATGTTAGTCAATAGACAACAGGTGCAGGAGTAGGCCATTCAGCCCTTCGAGCCAGCACCGCCATTCAATGTGATCATGGCTCATCATCCACAATCAATACCCCATTCCTGCCTTCTTCCCATATCCCCTGACTCCACTATCTTTAAGAGCCCTATCTAGCTAATTTGTGTGATCTGAGCTTCCAACATATTTTTCAATGTATTGGGGATGACCAGGAGACCACTATGGAGAGGCTCCCACACCACATTTGAAATGAAGGTTTGAAATTTATTGCAGTTTTCCAAGAGATTTGAAATCCCAGTGGTAAAATGATGTGGCGGTATACTGATTCACCTTGTTGACCAGCAAGATTGGTAATGCTAACCCTGATCTCTCAAGATTTACTTTAGATTTCCTTGTTGCAGAATTTCATCCTCACTCACAGATCCTCCATTCATAAATCTCCCCACAAACCCCTGCGCCAGTAAGCTGAGTAAACTTTATTTACCAATCTTCTGATTACCAACGTCTTAGAGTCTTTGGGCATAGAGTGAAACAGTGAGGAAACAGGCCCAACGGTCGAACGGCCCAATGCCCACACTGGACTACATGTCCCAGCTACACTAGTCCCATCTGCCCGTGTTTGGTCCAGATCCTTCCAAACCTGTGCCATCCATGTACCTGTCTAACTGTTTCTTAAATGCAGTAGAAAGAGAGGTGGGTTGGTGGGGGATATTAATTGAAATAGGAAAATTCAATGTTCATATGTTGGATTCTAAGTTATTCAATTGGAATATGAGGTGCCTTTCTTCCAATTTGTGTTGTGTCCCAGGACAGAAATGGTGTTATGGGAATGGGAACTAAAATGGTTAGCAACCAGGAGATTCAGTAGTCCTTGGCAGGCAGAACAGAAGGGTCCAGCAAAATGGTCACTTAGTTTCCATTTGGTCTTGCTGATTATCCTCTTCCAATCACACCTGCTGCATGTATTGTGTCCCAGGTGGCCTCCTTTACATGGGTAAGACCACACGTAGACTAGGCAACTGTTTTGCCAGACACTTGCGCTCTGACCACCCAGCTCTCAGTAGCTCCCAGTTGCTAACTATTTATTTGATACTTATTTGATACCCTCTTGTCTCTTTTTCACCTCCAGCCTTTGTCACTTACTACACTCATCTGCTAATGATCACCCCCTGCCCATCTGTATTCACCTAACACCTACCAGGTTTTGCCTCGCCTCCAACTCTCTCTTCCTGCTTTCTCACCCTCTTGTCCATCAGCCTGAAGAACACTACTGACCCAAAATATCTTCTGTTCATTCCCTCCACAGATGCTGCCTGACCGGCTGAGTTCCATCAGCACTCTGTGTTTTGCCCAATCTGCCGGAAGAATTAGCACATCAGGAAGCATCTGTTGAGGGGTCAGTGCATCCTTCCACAGATGCCGACTTGCCTGCTGAGATAAAAGATCACGAAGGTTAATAGAATGTTGACCTTTACCTTTACAAGACTAGAAAACAAAATGCTAGGAGTTAAGCTCCACCCAGGTAGTGAACAAAACTGAGAAGACATCTCCATTACTGTTATTAGTTTAGTTTTAGTTTAATTTTGAGATAGAGCATGGGAACAGGCCCTTTGGCCTACCAAGTCCACCCCAACCATCTGTTCATACTAGTTGTTATCCTAGTTCCTCATCAACTCCCTACACATTAGGGCCAATTTAATTCACAGAGGCGAATTAACCTACAAATTAGCATGTCTTTTGGATATGTGGGAGAATAATGGAGCACCCGAAGGAAATCCACACGGTCACGGGCAGAATGAGCAAAATCTATGCAGTGCAAACTCCACATGGGACACCACACAGAATCTTAGTGTAAAACACTGTTGATAGGTTATACTGGCCCTGAATAGTACATTAATGGTGCATAACTCCAGCACACCAGGAGTTAAATTACAATGAGAAATTACTGGGGCTTTTCTTGTTTTGATTGTAAGTAGAAGTGATTGATATCACGGCATATTCTAGGCAGCAATTCTCTCAAAATCACGAATTGCTGCCCACAGTACACAATGATGCTTGAAAATGATGCATTTGGCAGAAGCAATAATGGGATTTAGTTGGAGAGTAGGAGCATCACTAGTGTGTGGGATGGACAGCAAAAATAAACAGCAGAGGTGAGAGGGGTAAATGGATGACTGGGGAAATAATAAGAAAACTGTCATGAACCAGGGGAGGGGAGGGGGAAGCCGATTTGGAAATGGTAAAGTTGGAATCTTAAAAGGAATGGTAAAAAGGAAGTGCAGAAGGTTAAGCAACCTTTGGGCATTCCATTTCACCGGGCTTATTGGGTGAGAGAAACTTGAGCAAGGAGTTGGCTCTGGGATTCTGAAAGCTAGTGAGTATAAAAGCTACTGAGTTTTCCCGCTGAGTTTCTCCAGCATTTTTGTGTACCTTCGATTTTCCAGCATCTGCAGTTCCTTCTTAAACACTGAGTATAAAAGCTATTAGGCACAGACGTTGGGACTTTATGTGATAGTTGTGCAAGATGTTGGTGAGACCACATTTGAGGTAATGTGTTTGGTTTTGGTCACCTTGCTAAAGGAAGGGTGTCATTAAGCTGTAAAGAGTGCAGAGATGATTTATAAGAATGCTGTCAGGACTCAAGGGCCTGAACTATAGGGAGAGATTGGATAGCCTGGGGGTTTATTCCTTGGAGGATAGGAGGCTAAGGGGTGATCTTACAGATGTGTATAAAATCACGAGGGGAATAGATAGGGTGCATGCACAGTCTTTTACCCAGGTAGGGAAATCAAGAACCAAAAGACATGGGTTTAAAGTGAGAAGAGCAAGATTTAATAGGAGTCTGAGGAAACCCTTTTCCCTCAACAAGTGGTGAGTATATGGAACGAGTTGCCAGAGGAGGTAGTGGAGGTAGGTACTATAACAGCATTTAAAAGACACTTGGACAGGTACAAAGATAAGAAAGGTTCAGAGGGATATGGTCCAAATGCTGCAAATGGGACTAGCTTAGATGAGGCATCTTGGTTGGCATGGACAAGTTGGGCCAATAGGCTTGCTTCTGTGCTGTATGACCCTATGACTCTATCATCTCAAAAGGAAACACTCACAAGGCATTGGTCTCTATCTCGGTCTTAGAGCAGAAGAATATTCAGGCTTAGATTTGTTACGGTGCTAGTAAAATCTCTTAAACAGGCCATGGCAGTCACGAAAATATATGTACCAGACAAAGTGGTGGCTGCCTCCATGTTTTGTTCAGTCTCCATAACCTCACCTGACCTTATTACTGAGAGTAAATAACTAAATCAAGCATCACACTCACAGGGAAAGCAATAGTATTTTTTTCTGAGCAAAAATGCAGGAGTATCTCATTGGGTCAGGCAGTATCTACAGAGGGAATGGACAGGCAATGATCCGGCTCAGGACCATTCTTCAGACTGATGACCTGTTGAGTTACTCTAGCAAGTTGTATTTTACAAACCCTGCCTGACCCACTGAGCTACTCCGGCACTTTGTGTTTTGCTCAAGAATCCAGCATCTGCAGTTCCTTGTGTCTCAGTATTTTATTCAGCCTCTGTCTCTCTTTCTCCCTCTCTCCCTCTCCCTTTCTCTCCCTCACCCTCTCCCTCTCCCTCTATATCAAAAGGCCAATGTTTGTAAAGTGGTGCAGAGATTGCAAGTGTGCTGTGCAAGTAGATCATTCAATCCAATTAATCTGGTTTGGAACCACCAGGTATTATGATTTTACTTCGGAGTCACGTGAGTGACTACGTGAAGAACCCCGCCAGGACGCATGCGTGTCATATCACTTTCGCGCTTGCGAAACGACAGGCGGGGTAGAACGTTCCCCCGCAGCGGTAAGTTTGAAACCGCGACCTGCAGGTAAATGATTTACTCTGCGGTAGTTTTTGTCCCCGCGCTGTTTTTACACAGGGGGGGAAGCTGGACAAAATAGTGTCCACAAGTGCTGCGAGTGAAGCTGGCTGGGGAAGACCGCAAAGTTGCGGGAGCCAGCAGCAGCTGAAGGCACAAGCCCCGTAAGGGATCAGCTGTGCCGACTTTTGGTCCCGCGCCGGCCAGAACACCACGGCCGGGCGGGAGACTATTCAGATGGGGCCGTCGACTTTTGACAAGTCGAAAACGGCAGGAAGCGGGGAGGAACGACGTTCCCCCATAGCGACAATTTAAACCAGGACCTGCAGGTAAGAGCTGCGGTCTTTTTGTGTTTTCCCATGCTGATTACAGGTGGAGAAACCAACGGGCTGCGACAAAGCTGGTGGGCTAGCAGTGGCCAGCGGCACTTGAATCACCTATAATGGGATCAGCTGTGCCCGATGTCGCCTCCGCACCGGCCAGATCCACTCCGCGGCCGGGCGGTAAGGCAAGACAAAATACCATCAAAGTCGTGGACTCAGATGAGTCCGACTTTGAGCAGCCGCGGGCGGCCAGCGACCGTGAGCGCTGGAGCCGGATGGAGCGGTGTGTGGAGCATTTGCTCCAACATGACAGGCTCCGGGAGATAGAGTCGAGTCACTGTGGGCTCTATGTAAAACCCACAGCAGCACCTCTTGTAGGGCTGCACAGTGCTTCTCCCTCGTCAGAGGGGAGTACTGGGGGTCAGTTCAGAGCTGATCCTGAAGAGGGGTTTGCAGAACAGAAATCAAGTGTGCAGGGGGTGCAGGAACGTGAAAATCTACTGGACATGGTGTCCAACTTCATACAGCCAGACCAGACTGGCCAAAACCTGGAGGACACCTGACTGTATATGTATATACAGTCAGGTGTACCTGACTGGGTAACTGTATATCCCGGAATGTTTCCTGTAGTAAATAATTGTATATGGAAACTCCTAAACAGCGGGGATAACAGCTTTCACCCGCACAGTGGATGAGAAGGACATGTCGCAGGACCAACAGGATGCACTGGCACTGCTTTGCAACACACGGCCATAGACAGCACCCTTACGCACCCACCAGTAGAACAAGACCGACAGGTGAAAGCTCGAAGGTCCGGTACACCAAACATGAGTCTTTCTTAGGCCATGGCCCAGACCGGCCTTCTTGGAAGATACGCAAACCTCCAACATCAACCAAACCACAAACCCAGACACCGACGCCTCAACATCAACGAAGGATTTACAAAAAGAAGTAAACCTGCCACTGGTAACTATGGACGTAGGTGGGTCTGGTTCCCTACAAATTGCAGGGAGCATGGAGGTTGGGGGGGGAGATTACTCTCCTTTCTGGATGCATGGAGTATGTTAACTACCGATACTTATATTTTAAGCAGTATCCAGGGATATACAATAGAATTATACACAAGTACAGCCCTCCAGTTCAACATATACCGAACCGAATGTTCGTACTTTCCGGTAAAGAAAAATCAGAAGCGCAGGCTGAACTGGAGCGGCCTTACGCAAAAGGGGTAATTGAAAAATCCCAACACGAACCGCTAGATTTCGTGTCCAATATCTTTACCAAAATCAAAAAAGATGGTGGTTGTCGCATCATCATAGATCTGACCAAATTGAATACATTTGTACAATATATTCATTTTAAAAGGAAACCTTTGTTACTGCTAAACAATTGATTTCCAAACGTTACTTCATGGCTAGCATCGATTAAAAAATGCTTACTATTCAGTGCCTATACGAGGTGACCACAGATATTACTTAAAATTCAACTGGATGGGACAGCCTGGCAGTATAGAGCGTTGCCAAATGATTTAACATCAGCCCCCAGGCTGTTCACAAAAATTTTGAAAACCAGCCCTAGCGTTTCTACGGAAACGAAAACACATGGTCATGGCATATCTAGATGACATACTTATTGTGGGCAAAACTTTGGAATTGGCCAAACAAATTGTAACAGCCACAAAACAGTTATTTGAAAAACTGGGGTTTATTATCCATCCAGTTAAATCTAAATTAACGCCTTCCACTACTATGGACTATTTGGGGTTCACCATTGACTCAGTTCACATGTCAGTGACTTTGCCAAAGGGAAAGGCTATAGACTTAATAGGGGCTTGCAATAACCTCATTGACATCAGTAACCGTCCATCAGATTGGTAGCAAAAGCAATTGGCAAAATGGTGGCTGCTTTTCCAGCCACACAATTTGGACCTTTACATTACCAAAATTTACAAAGAGCAAAAATACAAGCACTCAAAATCAATGCTGGTAACAAAACTTATGAGGGGAATTTTTAATCCCCCAAGAACCAGGTACTCCCAAATATGGGATGTGAGTATTGTCCTGAAGATGCTCAGGAATTGGTCTCCAGCAACAGCTCTGTCCCTACATAGACTGACATTAAAAACAGTCATGCTAAATGGCATTGGTCACGGCACAAAGGGTACAGTCATTACATAAATTAAGACTGGACACATGACTTTTTCATCTGAAAATATTACGTTTCATATTTATGAATTAGTAAAGCAGAACAGACAGGGATCAGCAGGCCTCAATATAGAATTTAGGTCTTACCCAACAGATGATCGTCTCTGTATAGTAAGACATTTGTCGTTATACATGGAGAACACTAAAATCATCAGAGGCAATAAGAAGGCACTTTTAGTCAGCCATAAGCAACCACACAAAAGAGTGACGGTCCAGACCATCTCAAGATGGCTGAAACAGGTTCTAACACAGGCTGGGATGGATACTAATATTTTTAAATCTAATTCCACCAGGGCTGCAGCTACATCGGCAGCTATGCAGTTGGATGTACCAATGGACCAAATCCTCAAGGCAGCAGGATGGTCAGGGGAAAAACATTCCAACTATTTTATCATAAACCAGTCATTAAACCTGGAACATTTGCAGAAACAATTTAAGTTCTGTAATTTAATTACCCAATAAATAGGGGCTATAAGTTGTGTTAATCAATTCATGGATTTCAATGTCAGATTCATGTCTAAAATATGTTGACACAATTCCTCCTACAATCATTAAGGCAGATGTGATGCATGGACTCGTTTCCACGGCATGAAATCACAGAGCTTTGAAATCTTCACATAGTCACTCACGTGACTCCGAAGTAAAATAGTAAGATTAAACGAGAACTTACCAGTTCGAAGTTTGATCGTTATTTATGAGGAGTACGTTGAGGGAATACGTGCCCTCCGCTCCCACCCATGATCATATACTCAACTGGTATTTCTTCTCTAATCTTACTATGTTTAAGTCATTACAGTTATCTGTGATTTCACACCGCTGCTTTGAAGAATGACACGCATGCGTCCTGGTGGGGTTCTTCACGTATTCCCTCAACGTACTCCTCATAAAATAACGATCAAACTTCGAACTGGTAAGTTCTCGTTTAATCTTACTATTTTATATTGCGTAGACCAAAATACAAGTTGGACTTCAGTAGGACTTCTCCAAAGAATAGTGGATCTCTGCCATCTTATGCAGTGAATGCCAATTTGCCCAACAATTTAAACAAGAACAGAACATGTTTTTGGTTAGGCAAGTTTGTCCCTTCCCATCAAAAGTCAGGCATATTTGAGTATCCAGGTTGGTCTTCCAGGATTGTTTTAACCAGTCAATTAAGGCCATAAAAAATTTCTCCCATTCTCCACACCAAATGATGGCCTGCATTAAATTTATTACCCTTTGCTCCCTCAGGGAACTCATGGTTATTTATTCTACAAATATACATGACAGTCCCCAAGACATCGTATAATTTCATGGGAGTAAGGCACAAGCATTGTTTACCCGTCCATTGTTATTCGAATGTCGGACTCGGCTTTACAAGGGATCACACAAACATCCCAGCTTTCCATTTCTGGCAGCCTTTGCTCAGCCATTGTGGGAAATAATAGACAATCTCTTGCAAGATCACGGATAATTGTGATTCTTCAGTTCATGAATCTAAGATGGCTTTCTCACACCGACATTTATCAGAGATATAATGAGCTCATTGTCTTCACAAAACCAAGTAAAAGAACTTCTGGTGCCATGGAGGTCAGGGAGGATTGTGCAACAAAATTGAATTAAAACTAATTAAAACTTAAAATGCTGCAGTTACTCAATTGCTCCATACAGCTGCTATGGAGAGAGAAGCTGAGTGAACATTTCAGCTTAATGATTTGTCGATGTAAGAACATTTGGAAATTGGACAGAGAAGGTGGGATAACAAATGATAAGCGGGATACCAGGAGGAAATGGTTGATACAAATTAGTATCTACTGAAAGAGTGTGAAGAAGGGTTGTTAACAGCAGTTAATCTCTCGAAAGTGGATGTAAATAGAAGTCATAAGGTCATAGGGAATAGTAGTAGAATTAGGAAATTTGGCCCATCAAGTCTACTCCGTCTTTCAATCATGGCTGATCTATCTCTGCCTCCTAACTCTATTCTCCTACCTTCTCCCCATAACCTCAGGCACCTGTACTAATCCTGGACTTTTCACCTGTACAGAGGGAGAACGGAGAAGAGAAAAACAATGTACCAGATGTTGGAGTGCACTGCAAGTGGCTGAATATTAGGGCAAAATCCTTAACAGCATTAATATCCAGAGGGAGCTTGGGGTCCAAGTCAATAGCTCACTGAAAATCACAATACAAATAGATAGAATGGTAATAAAAGTCTAAGGTATGCTAGCCTTCATCAGCCAGGGTGTTGAGTATAAGAGTTAGGAAGTCATGATGCAGATTTATAGCGCTTTGTTGAAATATTGTATGCAATGCTGGTTGCCCCATTACAGGAAGGATGTTGAAGATTTAGAGAGGGTGCTGAAGAGGTTTATCAAAATGTTGCCTGAATTAGAGGGTATTCTAAGTGGAGGTTGGACAAACTTGGATTGTTTTCTCTGGTACATTGGAGGTTGGGGGAAAACTTATGTGAGGCAACAATTGGGTAGACAATCAGAACATTTTCTGAGTGTGGAAATGTCTAAGACTAGAAGAGTCATAGAGCGTTATAGTCATAGAGCATGGAAACAAGCCATCTGACCATGTTTTAAATGTTCTTATTGTACCTACCTCAACTACCTCCTCTGACAGCTCATCCCATATACCCCTCTGAGTAAAAATGTTGCCCCTCAGATTCCTATTAAATCTTCCCCCTCTCACCTTAAACCTATGTCTTCTGGTCCTTCATTAACCTACCCTGACTAAATGACTATGACCCCATCAATTCCCCTCATGATTTCATACACCTCAGTCAGAACACCACTTAGCCTTGTGTGCTCCAAGGAATAAATTCCTAGCTTGTCCACTCTCTCCCGATAGCACATGCCCTTGAGTCCTGGCAACATCCTCGTAAATCTTATCTGCACTCTTTCCAGCTTAATAGCTTTAAGGATATAGCTTTAAAGTGAGAGGGACTGTTTAAAGGAGATGTGCAGAGCAAGACCTTTACACGGAGGATGGTGGGTGTCTGGAATACACTGCTAGGGATGATGATGAAGGCAGATATGATAGGGGTACCTAATAGGCTTTGAGACAGGCACAAGCATATGCAGGGAATGGAGAGATATGAATCATGTGCAGGCATAGGAGATTACTTTATCTTGGCATCGTGTTTCTGCATGGATATTATGGTCTGAAGGGCCTGTACCTGTGCTATACTGCTCTGTGTTAAAACATAGTGGGGTTTTTTCGAAATACAGTCCGGAAACAGGCCCTTCAGATCATCGAGTCCGCACTGTCCAGCGATCCGCGCTCATTAACACTATCCTACACATACCTGGAACAATTTACACTGTACCAAGCTATTTAACCTACAAACCTGTATGTATTTGGAGTATGGGAGGAAACCGAAGATCTCAGAGAAAATCCATACAGGTCACGGGGAGAATGTACAAACTCAGTCCAGACAACACCCGCAGTCAAGATCGAACCTGGGTCTCTAGTGCGTAAGGCAGTAACATGACCGATACACCACCATGCCGCCCTCTGTGTTGGAACAGTGAGAGCAATTGCTGGAAATCTGCAATGAAGGATTATTTGGGGAAATGCCAGCAGGTACTTGTGAAGGCAGAAATGTGTTTAACATCCGAATTGGTCATTGATTGAAGCAAATAACTTCAAAATAAACACGGATAATGCTCGAGGCACTCAGCAGCCAAGATAGCGTGTGTTGAGAAGAAGAGAAATTGCCCAAGATGAGGATGTTCTAGATTGACTAGCTCCTCTATGATGGATCATCAAACCAAAATGTCAACCCTGGTCTCAACTTAATCCCGTGAGCTCCCTGCATTCAACTCCCTTGCACCAGTGTTCACTGTTGAGCATGAAGGGATGATGTGTGCCAAGATAGGAGACGTGGTGTTGTTCCTCAAGCTAATGTTGGAATTCATGGGAACAGCGTAAGAAGTCTCCTATCTAGGAGATAGCAATGTAGACCCAAGGAACTGCAGATACCGGTTTACAAAAAAAGAAACTAAGTGCTGGAATAACTCAATAGATCATGCGGCCTGCACTGAGTTATTCCAGCACATTGGGGGTTTTTGGGAGATGATATTGTTGGTTATCCTGGATGTATTTCTGCTGGAAGAAGGAATATTATGAAATGGAGTTGGATGAAAACATGCACTGCTTGTCATGGAGACAATTTAACAGACTTAAGAGACAGTACAGGAAGACAGCACGTTGGATCAAAGAACTGTGGCAAGTAATATTGAACATGTCTTATTGATCCTTCCAAGGCTTTTGATATACTTTGACACTGTTGTGTTGTTCTTTGTGGCAGATTGCTGGCAATTCATAATGTCCTGGTTCATACCTGGGCAGCACAGTGGCACAGCGGTAGAGACTCTGCCTTACAGCACCGGAGAACAGGGTTTGACTACAGGTGCTGCCTGTACGGAGTGTGCACATTCTCCTCGTGACCACATGGGTTTTCTCCAAGTGCTCCGCTTTCCTCCAACACTCCACAGACATAGAGTTTGTAGGTTAGTTAGCTTTGGTAAAAACTGTAAATTGTCCCTAGTGTGTAGCTAGTGTTAGTGTACGGGGATTACAGGTCGGCGTGGACTCAGTGGGCCAAAGGGTCTGTTTCCACGCTGTATCTCTAATCTAAACTAAACTAAATCCTCCCTAACTGTGCCATCCTAACACTATGACCAGGAATCAGGATGTCTCCTTGGAGTCTTAGAGCTGTACAGCATGGAAACGAGCCCTTAAGCCCACCTTGTCCTTGCCGACCAAGCTAGCACTGGGCTAGTCCCAGGTGCCTGCATTTGTTCCATATGTCTTCAAACCATTCTTATTCATATATCTGTTCAAATGTCTTTTAAAAGTCATAATTGTCTCTACTTTTATGAGAGAGAGAGAGAGAGAGAGAGAGAGAGAGAGAGAGAGAGAGAGAGAGAGAGAGAGAGAGAGTAAGAGGAGGAGAGAGAGGAGGAGGAGAGAGAGAGAGAGAGGGGAGAGAGAGCCAGAGAGAAGGGAGAGAGAGACAATGGAAAGAGAGAGAGAAAGAAAGGAGAGAGAGACAAGGGAGAGAGAGAGGAGAGAGAGAGAGAGAAGGGAGAGAGAGAGAGAGAAGGGAGAGAGAGAGAGAATTGGGAGAGAGAGAGGGGAGAGAGAATGGGGATAGAGAGAGAGTGGTGGGAGAGAGAGAATGGGGAGAGAGAGAGAGAATGGGGAGAGAGAGAGAATGAGAGAGAGAGAGAGAGAATGGAGAGAGAGAGAGCGAGAGGAGGGGGAGAGGGAGAGAATGGGGAGAGAGAGGAGAGAGAGGGAATGAGATAGAATGGGGGGAGAGAGAAGGGAGATAGAGAGAAGGGAGAGAGAGAGAAAGGAGAGAGAGAGAATGGGGAGAGAGAGAGAATGGGGAGAGAGAGAGAATGGGGAGAGAGAGAGAAGGGAGAGAGGAACGATGGCACATTATAACCCACAGCCGTCCCATTCTGACAGCCGCCGAACCCCCCACCGCACCATTGCACCCTTCTTCACGGCGGCCATGTGATGTATCGGCTCTGACAATTCGAGGGATCTAACCGATAACAACACTAAGAGCAGCCCCGGGCCGCCACGTTCCCCGACTCGAATCTGAGCTTGAAAAATCAGGTGGTGGGCCTGATGTTGTCCCGCGGGCCATATTTTAGAGACTCCTGCCTTACATGAACTAAACAAAAATGTACAGAAGTGCAAAAATTGATGACTTTATTATTGTGATAAGTATAGATCTATTTTTTTTTTAATCGAATAACTTTCTAATGTACTGACAAAGTCTACCTTCCCAACGGCGTATCTTGTTCCGCTCCATGATCTTTGGTCAGCGCCGCTTTGCTGAAGCTAGCTAGCGTGGAGGGAGAGTAAGGCAGCATCAATTACATTGGCTGAGCCTACGTAATTGACGCTCGCTCTTCCTCCACTGGGCTCAAGACACGCCCCCTTGTGAGGCAGACACGATCGCTGCCTCCCCTGGAGCTTTTTCAATGCAGTTTTATGTGAGACCAGCGAGCATAAATTTAATATCTTTAGATGTGAAATACGTTACCTGGACTATGGAAGGTAAGGACATGTAATGAAGGGGTTAACACACATTACTTTTGTGACATACATAGAGATAGTAACAGACACATGCTTATTGCCCGCGCTCCATGCAGTTTCTAAGGGGTTGCGCAATCAGAGGGGAGGCTCAGTTCGTCGCTGCCTCACCTCTCATCTCTCCATGTATTTGCAGCGGGGCTGCGCAAATTTTGCGATTTTTTCTATAAAAATTGATTAGATTCATATAGAAATGACATTTATAACACAGATCAGTGGAAAAATCTTTATATTTATTTTATTTTATTATTATTATTCTTCTTTACTTTTCTTAACAGCTATTTTCATTGGGAGTATGACAGGTGAGGCTCTGCCTCCCCTGTCTCCCCTGACCGCACGTCCCTGCTTCCAGCAGCTGGGCAACCAGAAATATACACAGTGTGGTCTGACCAATGACTTGTACTGCTGCATCATGATGGCCTAAACTTTGTGCCCAATTCCTCATGAAGTAAGCGTGTCCTCCACTGCTCACCTGACTCACCACTTGTAGGGAAAACTGTGATCCTGCAGGCACAGTGGCGCAGTGGTGGAGCTGCTACCTCACAGCCAGGACCGGGTTCAGGAGGTGCGGGACCCAATTGGGAACAATTTTGATTAGCCCCAGGTTCCCAGGTCTGCAGGTCTGTTATTTAGTATATATTATGAAATTGTACACTAAGGTGCTATGGATTATATACTGTCTTAATGTCTCCTGCTCTCGTCTGACTGTCAGTACCTCCGCTGGCTTCCAACCTTTACCGTAGCTGTTAATTACCATTAAACTGCATTATTCCATGCGTTATTTAACAAAGGTTTACTAATATTCTGTATGGGCTCTGTGGTTGCAATCTATGTTTCATTGCAATCAATGTTTCAGTCTGTGGTCAGGGAGAATGTCGTCGCTGTACAGCTCCCTCCCAATGGGTGGGAATGAAGGGCGGGAATCGGAAGCCTTGAGGTTGATGATGGGAGGGAGCGGGGAATGTGACCTGCTGTCACTGCCGCCACGCTTTCGCCGCACAACTGCTCCCGGCAGCATCTCAAGCTTCAGCCTTGTGAAGCTGATATTGACCACTATTTTTCTGACACACTTGTTAGTTACTACACGTACCAATCACAGCCGTGGCTTACCACTGGGTCCTGTATTATGCAAAACACACACACACATGTTTGTGTGCGAATGGGGGGAGAAGGGGACGTGATGTTTCTGTTGATACGACGGATACAACAGGCCTTCATAGCCACCTGCAGTTGGGACCGTGAAATGGCGCCAATACCTGGCGACTATTGCATATAGACTCAGTGCCTGTTTCTGTGCATTATGTGCTAACCGGGCAGTGTACTTGGGTACGGCAATAATTGCACTGATTGCTATGCAAAATAATTTCACTGTACCTTGGTAGACGTGACAATGAAGGAACTATTGTGTCCACACGTTTATGCATGTGAGTGTGTGGCGTAAATCAAACGCTATTCCATTTGGTAACTGCTGCTTTGAGAAGCGGACGCCAAAGTTTGCTTCAGATGCACCTTGATTGACTAATTCCAGATAAGAGGCAGCTGCTCGGTCAGTGACTATCATGGTAACATCAGGCGTGTGTACACATTCGCTGGCTGGCTCACTGTAACTGTCTGAAGTAAAGTTGTAGTAACTGGTCCCCCAATACTGGTAAGTGTGGGTGCAGAAAGGGATACGAGAATAGTATCCAGGAAAGTGGTGACAGAATAGGGGGGTTGCACTTAACTCATTGGGTCAAAGGGCGTGACGCACGGAGCAGCTCAATCCATAAGGAGGACATGGCGGCCTCGGTATACACTGTTAACACACGAAACGCGTACCTTCTTACCTGTTACAAACCGCCAAAATGATCATTTTTTGCACTGTAAATAATTGTGGGTGCTGTCATTGAATGCGGGAAGGTATCAGGTTTAAACTGGTGTTATCTTATGGTTTGGCGTCTTTTATAATCCGCGACTAATAGCCGTATTCATTGGCGTGTCCAGAGAGACAGCACCATCTCGATAAGCCTTCGCTATATAAAGTGAACTCAAAGTCAGAGCAATTTGATTGCAATATTGTGGGGTTATTTTTCTGGGTGACTGAGCGCTCAGAACCAAATGCTCTAGTATCTTTCCTCTGAACCCGAGCACCAAGGTGTAAGCGGCCGAAGGAGCGCATCCTTCGGGATAGCCCCCACTCTTCCCCCTGGGGTCAGCGCTGTCCGGCCATAGCTGCCCACCGCCCCGTCTCCCCCTGTGGGCCGCATTGTCAGGGGCTGTGGGTCAGCAGTGCCCACACACGGGCCGGGTAGAGCAGGGCCGGGTGGAGCGGGGCCGGGTGGAGCGGGGCCGGGTGGAGCGGGGCCGGGTGGAGCGGGGCCGGGTGGAGCGGGGCTGGGTGGAGCAGGGCCGGGTAGAGCGGGGGCTGGGTGGAGCGGGGCTGGGTGGAGCAGGGCTGGGTGGAGCAGGGCCGGGTGGAGCAGGGCCGGGTGGAGCGGGGCTGGGTGGAGCAGGGCCGGGTGGAGCAGGGCCGGGTGGAGCGGGGCTGGGTGGAGCAGGGCTGTGTGGAGCAGGGCCGGGTGGAGCAGGGCCGGGTGGAGCGGGGCCGGGTGGAGCAGGGCTGGGTGGAGCAGGGCTGGGTGGAGCAGGGCCGGGTGGAGCAGGGCCGGGTGGAGCGGGGCTGGGTGGAGCGGGGCCGGGTGGAGCGGGGCCGGGTGGGGCGGGGCCGGGTGGAGCGGGGCCGGGTGGAGCGGGGCCGGGTGGAGCGGGGCCGGGTGCAGCGGGGCCGGGTGGAGCGGGGCCGGGTGGACCGGGGCCGGGTGGAGCGGGGCCGGGTGGAGCGGGGCCGGGTGGAGCGGGGCTGGGTGGAGCAGGGCCGGGTGGAGCAGGGCTGGGTGGCGCAGGGCCGGGTGGAGCTGGGCCGCGGCTCCGGGCAACATCAGCTGCAGCAAAATTGGGGACCGTCTGCTCCCTCCGCCCACCCAGAGTCACTGACTGCGCTGCACTGACACCCTGACCTCTTCCTCCCCCCCCCCAACCTCCCTCCCGACCCCCTCCTCCCCCCCCTGACCCCTCCTCCCCGCCAGATCCTGCAGCCCAGTGGTATGAATATTGATTTCTCTCACTTCAGGTAGCCCCGGCATTCCCTCTCTCTCTCTATCCATCCCCCACCCAATTTGCACTAGCTTCTCATTTTCACCCTACATTGGCCTGTTTCTTTTATCATCATTACATTTTTGCATATCTTTCATTAATTGTTCTTTATCTCTCCACATCATCGTCTATATCTCTCGTTTCCCTTATCCATAACCAGTCTGAAGAAGGGTCTCGACCTGAAACGTCACCCATTCTTTATCTCCAAAGATGCTGCCTGTCCCGCTGAGTTACTCCAGCTTTTTGTGTCTATCTTCGATCCTGATTGCAGGTCCTGTTTGTGCGGTGTTTGTATTCTCACCGTGTGGGTTTTCTTCGGTTTCCTCCAACTTTCCAAAGACGTGCCGGGGTTTGTAGGCTAATTAGCTTCTGTAAATTGCCCCAAGTGCGTCGGACATAGAACAAGTGTATGGGTGATCAATGGTCGGCGTGAACTCAGTGGGCCAAAGGGCCTATTTCTTTGCTGAATTTCTAAACTAAACTAAACTGTACTCCCAGCACTCTCAGACTGCGTCTCAACTGATCTTCTGCCTAGGCACAATACAGCCTTCCCGGGTCAATACCAAATTCACCAACTCGGGGTAACACACCCTTTATTTCTGTTGTTTTGGAGTTGACTAATTCTGCCTGTCATCATTTTAACTCAGTATTTTTCTTTATTTTTTATATATGACGCACCATCTTGCTAGGTTTAGGTTTCAGTTTCTGTTTATTGTCATGTTTCAGTTTCAATTTCTGTTTATTGTCATGTGTACCAAGGTACGGTGAACAGCTTTGTTTTGCAATACAATACAATACACATTTATTGTCATTTGAGCCCCAGTGAGACTCAAACGAAATTTTGTTTCCACAGCCATACAAACAAAAGCAATGTCCTACAGACATACACACAATTAAGTTCACACAAACATCCATCACAGTGAACCCACTGTGATGGAAGGCAAAAGTCTTTTCTCTCCCCTGCTCTCCATGTCTCTCCCGATGTCGAAGCCCCAGGCGGACGATGATAAGTCCCACGGCCATTTTTGGCCGTGCCGGGCGATTTACGGCCCCGCTCCCGGTCTAGAAGTCTCGAAGTTGGAGCCCCCGGCGGGCGCTGTAATGTCCCACGGCCATGAAGCCGTGCGGGTGATGTACTTCCCCGCTCCGGGTCATTCCAAACCCCGCGACACGGGCTGGAGAAGTCGCGTTGCGGGAGCTCCGGGAAACGGTCTCTCCCCCCGGACCCGCGAACTCCCGATGTCTCAGTCCACCGGACCTGCGGCTGCGTTGCTGGAGCCTCCGAGCCCCAGGAGTCGAGTCGCAGCAGCGAGTCACCACCGCTCCCCACGTTCCGAGGCCGGCCAGCCCCACGATGGTGAGTAGTCCGCACCTCCGCAGTCTCCCGAGCCCCCGGGTCGTTCAGGTTGGAGGCCGCTCCACGGTGCTAGGCCCCAACGACAACGGAGACCCGACAGGGAAAAGGTCGGGTCTCCCGGACAGGGAAGAGATTTTAAACGGTTTCCCCTGCCCCCCCCCCCGCCCCCCACATATACACATTTAAAAACCAGTATTAAAAAACACCAAACACTACATTTAACTAGACAAAAAAAAAAAAAAGACAGACAGGCTGTAGGAGCCGCTGCAACGAGTCGCGCCGCCACCAGCATGCTATCCATACTGACCAGATATACTGTGCTATACATAAACACAATCTAGTCAATCTAGTCAAACTCCAGTGCAATAGATAGTCCAAAGGGAAAGACACAGATTACAAAATATACTGTACCCTGCAGCATTATAGTGCATCAGTTCCATAGACAAAGTCTGTCGTCCACAGTGGGGAAGAGGTGAATCGGACAGTACCTATTCTTATGGAAGGTCTGTTCAGAAGCCTGATGACAGATGGGAAGAAGCTTTCAAGCTTCTGTACCTTATACCAGATGGGAGAAGGGAGAAGGAATGACTGGGTAGGGCAAGTCTTTGATATTATGTTGTCTGAGGCAGCGTGAAGTGTAGATGGAATCAATGCTGTGAAGTCTGGTCTGTGTGATGGGCTGGGCTACATCGAGAATTCTTGCAGTCTTGGGCAGAGTTATTCCCAAACCAAGCTCTGATGGAACCCAATAGTTTGCTTCCTATGGTGCATCTATTGAAGTTTAAAATAATTATTCGCAACACATAACACAAAAAAAAAGTTTGATCTGCTTCTAACAGAATCACTAAGACACCTGGTCTCACCTTGTAAAGATATTCATTTTGTTTTACCCACCCTTCCCAACCTTCTTCCTTGTGGAAAATGAACTTTTTTTTTTTCTTTCCCGGTTCTAACGAAGGTTCTCTGACGAAGTTTCAGTGTTTTCTGGTTTCCATTTTACTGCAAGCACAATTGCATTTGAAATCCGGCCCTTTATACAAGAGGAACTCAGCAGGTCTGTAAAGGGAATGGACAGATGATGTTTCAGGTTGGGACGCTCCTTCCCAACCTGATAAGTCATATGTCCTTTCCAGGCACGTGCCGTGAGTAATTACTCAGGGTAGGCAGTCAGTCGACTTTTAAAAAGCTTAAAAACCGTGCATGCGCAGATTGTTCTCCTCTCTGGTAGGCAGTTAGTCGACTTTTATAATTTGTTTTCAAAAGCCTTATCTCTTAATAAGGTATTTAAAAATATATAGCTCAAAGTAATTTACTTACCACATTATTTATCCACAAACTCCATTCTTCTCTCTTTGTTTCTTAAGATACTCTTAAGATAATGACAATCCGTGTTTGAAAAACCCACCAAGAAACTTGCGCTGTACATGCGCAATAGGCTGCTGCACAGCACATGCACGCAGTCCACGGTGCAAAGGCAGCATTTCAGCTGCCTTTATAGACCGTTGTCATTGAAGGCTTGAAGCAGCATCGAAGGCATGTGAGTTGCACATACTTTCGCGTGTTACATGTACTGCGGATGAAAGGCACGGGAGAATTATGCCTCCCTAAGAGATCGATCTACCTGCCTACCTTGCCTACCCTGACAGCATGTGCCTGGTCCATTCCCTCCACAGATACTACCTGACGTGGTGAGTTCCTCCAGCACTTGGTATTTTGCTCAAGATTCCAGCATCTGCGCTTCCTTGTGTCCCTGACTCATTTAAGCTGATTTCTTCTTCCGTCTTGTCCATATTTTTAGGAACTCATTAATGAATTGGGACACTCTGCACATTATGGAGAGTGGTTGAAGGAAATTGTTATCCATCCCTAACACACACCAACTCAAAGCTGAAATCAATCTGATTATAAACAGAAACCAACTGAGCAATATTTATGCCCGATATGTCTTAATTGCATCGTATCTGGTTAATCGTATATTGTCTGAAGCTGGTAGCGCCGCTGCCACAGTGCCAGAGGCCTGTGTTCAGTCCTGACCTCATGCTGTCTGTGTGGAGTTTGCTCCAGCTTACTCCCACATCCCAAAGACATGCGGGTTTGTTGGTTAATGGGTCTCTGTAAATTGCCCTGAGTGGGTGCGAAAGTGGGATAAAATGGTACCTGTGTAAACGAGTGGTCGATGGTAGGCGTGGACTTGGTGGGCTTAAGGGCCTGTTTCCATGCATTATCTTTCAATTTATCAATCAGTCAATTCCGAATAAGGCCAGCACCACCATTGAATCATTCAATGTCCATCTCCTGTAAGTATGCATTATTTTGCAAATTTATAAATTCAAAATCTTATTTATAGAACTCCAGAAATGCCATGGAGATAATTGTTCAAGTGCTGTGGATATAGTGCTTATCTTGGTTCACAATCTCTCCTTTCTAACTTTCCATATGCTGGTAATGAGGAGCATGTTAGTATTCCACATATCTTGCTTCAAGATATTTTAGTCACAGATGCCATTTTGCTATTATTTTCACATCCTTTTCTAATTTTCTATCGGATTTTTATTAGGTCTTATGCATTAATCAGTTTCATTGCTTTGACGGGAAAGAATTTTAATCGTCCCTTTTATGTGGATCTGTTACAGTGGCAATTATAATATGAACATTGGTCTATAAATGTTCCTTCCTTTTTTGACAGAAACCTTCAGTCATTTACAATGCATTTATTTCAATAACATCACAGAAGTCGGGATTTACCAAAGGACTGTATTACCTTGAAGTATTCGTTTTATTTCAAATTACCCACATCCTATGCTGACCCAATTATAATTTGCACGGTTGGAATGATGTGCCTGTTTCAGACGTGCTCCATGAATTGGATGATTATTCATTGAGATCTATGCCAGATTGCAGTGAAAAACGGAATACTGGTTCGTGAAACAGTGGGATTTCTATGTTGAATATTCTTCGCAATAAAAATACTTTGTTACTTATATTGCTCCTTTCACAATTGCAGAATATCCAAACTAATTTAATTCCACTAAAATACTGCAAAAGAATAATTACTGACACATTGTAGGAATTTTAATAAAGTAAGAACTTACGTTATGAAATTTACTTTAAACTAAACAGCATGGAAACCGCATTGGTTCCATGTCTACCATCGATCACCCTCACCATGTTATTCAACTTTCTCATCCACATTAGGGACTTTTTTTTAACAGGGGCTTATTAATACCCACCTCCTTATGTGTGAAAAAGAATGCCCCTCAGGTTCCTATAAATCTTTCCCCTCTCACCTTAAACCTATGCTCTCAAGTTCCTGATTACCCGTCCCTGGGGGGAAAAAACTAGCATGCTATTTATTCCCCCTCATAATTTTATACACCTCTACAAGATCACATATTTCCCCTGGCACTGTGAGCAAAACTGAACACAATGCTCCTTGTGGCCTCACCAACATTTTATATGTCCAGTGGATGTTATTGGGTCTGCACTCATCCATCTAACACATTCCTGACTTGCTGCTGATCCCCAACAAAATGAATGGTGGAAGATTTGAAGATGGTTATACTGATGAATGTCAAGGGGAAATAGTTAATAATGGTTGTTGAAGACGACCATTAACTGACTCTTAGCTAGCACAGAGGTTATTTGACAGTTTTCAGCCCAGATTGAATGCTGCCCAAATCATTATGCATACACATCCAGACTGTTGAACTCTGCTAGTGAAGCCGAGCTTTGCAGATTCATCAGTAAATATCTCCATTTCTAACATCATGGTTGAGGACAATGGTTGTGCCTGGGACACTATCCCATGGAGGTACAATAGAAACAACTTGGATTTGATGCGAGAGACCTCTAACCATCTTCCCCTGATTCCACTTGAACTGAATAAATATTGGGTGACACCACATTCAGTTAACTGCTGCCTTATGGCCCTGTCCCATGGTACGAGTTCATTCCAAGAGCTCTCCCAAGTTTTAAAAAAAAATCAAACTCGAGGTAAGCACGGAGAATGAACATAGCCGGTACGTCGGAGCTCGGGGACATCTCTTAGCAGCTCGTAACGCTAACGGCAGGTACTCGGGAAGACTCGCTAACGGCAGGTAAGCTCGGGAAGACACGTGAAGATTTTTCAACATGTAGAAAAATGTCCACAAGAGCCCCGAGTACTGACGAGCGGCCATTACCGTAAATTTCCGAGTTCGAATCAGGGCAAACTCGGGAGAGCTCTTGGAATGAACTCGTACCGTGGGACTGGCCCATAAGTGTCAAGAACAGTCAGTCTAATCTCAACCCTGGAATTTTGATGATTTTCCCACATTTGGGAATAGGTTACAATGGTTTAAAACTGATCTAGTCCACATACAATCCAAACTAAGTTTCAGTAGTTAGTTTATTGGTGAATGCTTTGATACTCATAGCTTCTACCATACTACTGATGGTTGAGTGTAGACTGATGGCAGGGTAACTGACTAGTTTGGAACACTGCTGCTTTTCATGCTTATAATACACATAGAATGGTCTATTTTAAGTGGATAGATTTCAGTTTCACTTCGAGATAGAGCATGGACACTTGCCCTTTGGCCCACTGAATCCACACTGACCATCGATAGCCCATTCACATGAGTTCTCTGTTATCTCACTTTCCCATCAAATCCCAACACACTGGGGAGCTATTTACAAACCTACCATCCCCTCAGTGTTATACCTGTGGTGGAATAATTTAATTGGGAGGCTTGGTGTAGTCAGAAATACAATTCTTCATCACTGCACCCAGGTAGGTTCTCAAGCCCATAGTTCATATTGTCACAGTTGCTCAACATTTTCCAGACATCGTGTGGAGTAGTGCAACCACAGGTGGACCAGCCAATTGTCACCTCACTGAACGTGATTGCAAACACCAGCAATGCCTTTTATACTCTCATGCTGGGATCTGTAATTATGTTTATGGAACTCACGCCTCTAGTTAGGTGTTTAATTGTCCTTCACCATTCACAGCTGGATGTGAGAGGATTGTAGAGCTTTGATTTAATCCATTTGCTCTGGGGATTTTTTCAGTTCTGTTTATTGGATGCTGCTTTCACTACTTAGCACCAATTTGGATTTTCACTCAATTCGTATTTTACATTTTCTCAGTGTTAGTGGGGGTAATGTTTGGAGTACTGTGTTCAGTTTCGGTCACCTTGCGATACGAATAATGTCATGAAGCCAGAAAGTGTGCAAAAATCATTTGCGAGGATGTTACCAGGACTCGAGGGCCTGAGCTATAGGAGGAGGTTGGGGAGGCTAGGACTTTATTCCTTGGAGCACAGAAGGCTGAAGGGTAATATTGTTGAAGGGAATAGATAGGGTGAATGCACAGTCTTTTAGCCAGGGTAGGGGAATCCAGAACCTGAGGACATAGGTTTAAGGTGAGAGACCAAAAATCTAAAAGAACCAGAGGGGAAACTTTTCCATTCAGTGGGCAGTGGGTATAGAATGAGCTGCAAGAGGAGGTAATTGTTTGTTTGTCTGAGAGGTGGTTGCCAACATGTGGAAAGGGAACCATGTTTCTAAGATCATTGCTGGTTGAAACCAGTGTGTTGCAGTCGAGGAATATCACCGGTGAACCTCTACCTGGAGGCTTTAGAGTGTAAGGCCCATTCTCTCTTCTGCTTCAAGCAGCGTCAATGATACCTCAGAGCTCACTCTCTAAACATGCACAACACAAACATGGTTTACATGATAGAATCAACAGCTGAGGTCTGGGTGATCTTGATTCTGGAGCATACAGGCAGTTGCAGAAGGCTAAATGCGTCCAATTAGTTCTGAGAGTTAATTGTAGCTTGTGGAATATTTATTGGAGGCAAGGAGCTACATGGTGCAATGGTGCTGCTGCAGAGCGGTGGGTTAATGTGTCTTCCATTGTGCAAGAAGCAGGGGATGGGGCCAATATCCTATGGATAGTCAACTTGAGGAGGGTGTTCCACAATCCCTCCCATACAACAGAATGAAAGGCTCCAGGCGTTTTCACCAATGACCCTGCACATTGAAGGTCAACTCATTGGATATTTTTAAAGCAGAGATTGATCGATTCTTGATTAGCAAGGGTGTTGGCGTGTACTCAGTGAGCCAAAGGGCCTGGATCACTGCTGTGTCTCTAAACTAAACTAAATGAAAGTACATACAATTTTTCTTCATACCCAAGTCAATGACTTTGGAGAAAAGCAGAGAAAGACGAAGAATATCAACAAGAATAGTAACACCAATCAAAAGGGTGGCACAATGGCACACTCACCTGGGCCTACACATGGCACAGCTGGTAAAGCTGCTGCCTAGCAGGCTCAGATACCCAGGATCAATCCTGACACATGTGCCATCTGTGTGGAGTTTACATGTTCCCCCTGTGCCCGCATGGATTTCCTCCCACATCTCAAAGACCAGCGGGTTTGTAGGTTAATTGGCCTCTGTGAATTGCCCATATTACCTAGGGAGTGGATGAGAAAGTGGTATAACATAGAACAAGTGTAAACAGGTGATCGATGGTCAACATGGACACAGTGGGCATTAGGGCCTGTTTCAATGCTGTATCTTTCAATCACTCAATCAAGTTATCCTGAACCGGACGCAGTAGTGAAGCAACTCAGCTCTGACCCAGCACATTCCCTTTGGACTCAGATAGATTATATTATTTCAAAAATTAGATTATAAAATTTAAATGAAGCCTAGTTTCACTGATAATTTAAATACGCACTGTTCCATTGGAAAATCAATACATTTTGAGTCTTAACAGATGAAGCGGTAATTGTGATGTTGAAAAGAATACAAATGCAAAATCAGAGCCCAGGAGAACTAAAATGTCTCTCCTTGATGTAAAGCTGGAGGTTCGAGAATCACAAATTCATGCTGTCTTCACAAATCAATTATGAAAACTTTACTTAATCCACACAGAGAACAGCTCTAAGCATGTCAGTCACTCCCACCTGATGCATCAATTAACAATAACCATTAAAGCAATGCTTGATCAAATACCAGCTACCAATTATGTAGCAGTCTTAACACAAGATGTCAAGAGTGTTTAATTGTCACATATACAAAAAATGGAACAATTAAATTCTTACTTGCAGCCGCAAACAGGTCTATTATAAACAGTCATAGATAACACGGTCAACACAAAACTTTTAATAAATTATTTAAAACATTATATTAGTGCAAAACAAAAGCCCAAAGTCCCTAATGCAGCTGAGACTGTTTGTAATCTGTAGTTTAGTTGTGAAATGAGAACAGGACCAAGGTGATGTGGGTTCTTGATGATGCTGGCTGCCTTTTTCAGGCCACGCCCCCTATAGATTTCTTTGATGCCCCAAATCACTGAAAACAATAAATCCATCATTGTTATAGACCCAGAGCTGCTCGAGAATGAAGTTATAGTAATTCACGGTTGACAAATAAAGAGGGTTTGTTTATCCGTTCACGATTTATACGAAAAAATTGAATGTGCTCCCTTCTTTCCAGTGTTGCTACAAATAGCTACCAGGAGGAAAAACAATTTCCTGGAATCTGAATGTCTTTTTTATTATATTGGCTCTTCCCTGACTCAGCCATTTCATCAATAATTCCTTAAGGAGCTAGATTTGTCAACTCAAGGCCAAACAAGAATTTTCATGCACTTCTCTTATTAGCAGATCATCCATTTGCCTCAAACAAGTTTTTTTATGTTGATTGTAATTCCTCAGCCTAAAGAGGTAACTGCCCCATCGCTTTGCATCCCCAAAATTCTTTTGGAAAAATCTAATTATTTTTTTTGGAACCTTTTTTAGGCACATGGATAGGAAATATTTTAGATAGATATGAGCCAAATGGGACTAACTTAGATAACTTCTTCTGTGCCAAGTAACAGTAACCTCACCTTCAACAGATTTGAACCTGTCCAGGTAGCCAGAGGACCTCTGAACATCCTCCACCCACAGAAAACCATAATCACAGAAATTCATAGAAATATAGAAAATACGTGCAGGAGTAGGCCATTTAGCCCTTTGAGCCAGCAACGCCATTCAATGTGATCATGGCTGATCGTCCACAATCAGTACCCCGTTCCTGCCTTCTCCCAATGTCCCTTGATTCTGCTAACCCTATGAGCTCGATCTAACTCTCTTTTGAATGCATCCAGTGAATCGGCCTGCACTGCCTTCTGAGGCAGAGAATTCCACAAATTCACAATTCTCTGGGTGAAAAAGTTTTTGCTCATCTGTTCTAAATGGCTTAATTCTTAAGCTGTGCGCCCCTGGTTATGGACTCCCCCAACATCAGGAACATGTTTCTTGCATCTAGCTTGTCCAATCCTTTAATAATTGTATATGCTTCTATAAGATCCCTCTCATCCTTCTAAATTCCAGTGAATACAAGCCCATTGTTCCATTCTCAAGCTTTACTCTCAAGCCCTTCTTGACGTCCTCTGAGGGAGGGCTATATGTATGTATTTATGTATGTACTTAATCTATGAACAAATGTTGTATAACGTTAGTACCTCCACCAATGTAAAGCACTTTCGTCAACGAGAGTTGTTTTATAAATATGCTATGGAAATAAAAGTGACTTGACTTGACTTGACTTTTATCATATGACAGTCCTGCATTCCCGGGAATTAACCTTGTGAACCTACGCTGCACTCCCTTTGATAGCAGGAATGTCCTTCCTCAAATTAGGAGAGCAAAACTGCACACAATACTTCAGGTGTTCTCTCACCAGGGCCCTGTACAACTGCAGAAGGACATCTTTGCTCCTATACTCAAACAAACTATTATCACAGAAGTGCCAATGTCAATAGATTTTGACTGAACCTTGCCAGCTGGAGTTGCTATTGTATTGTATTGTATTCAATTTATTATCATTATCTCATAAGAGACAACGAAATGGATTTTCCTTACAGTCAAGTAACATAAAAATAAATAATAAATAAATAAAACATATTAAAAAAAAGCGCAAACATAGAAGTCCACGACGCAACATAACCCCACAGTGGCACCAAAGTTGAGGAAGGTACCATAGTCCAGCCAGCCTCCCCACCGATCTTCCCAGATGTTCACCCGTGGTCGGGGCCTCCCGAGCACCCGCAGTCTCCGGCACGGGCGGCCCGATGCTCAGGCCCTCACGCCGGGATGATGGAACACCGACGCCGAACCCCAACGGAGAACATCCTCAGCGGCCCGGACCTCCAGATCAGCCACCTCCCACTGGAGTCCGCGGCTCCCGAGTCCACAGGCCGAGCTGGGTGGAGTCGCAGGACTCCTCAATGTTGATCAGTGCTGCCCGCGTTGGGAGCTCCGCGAACCACAGCTCCGCAATGTCGGTGCAGCAGGCCCAGCACCCGGGGCTCCAAACGGCGATACCCGGTAAGGCATCGCCCGCCCCGCGATGTATCCAACGATGCACCGCTGCTGCTGGAGCTCTGGTCGGTCCCGGCAGGAAAGGCTGCACCAATCCAGTAGGTAGGCCGCGGGGTGAGGGGGGGGGGGGGGCGCGTGGATGCGACTCAAATAATAGTCGCATCCTCTCCAGGAAGCGACTGAAGGACGGTATCAAAGACATAAAAAACCCCACAGAAAACGCTCTTCAACATAACAAAAAAAACAAAAAGACTGAAGACGGAGGCAGCTAGCACCAGCGCCACCGGATGTTCAACAGTTTTAGTTATTGAAACTTTAATTTAAAACTGAATATATTTCAAGCTGAATTATTTGAATCTCAGATTACGTGTTAGAAAATAGCCTTTTGATATGTGGTAGTATAAGTGTTATCATAATTTGCTTCCTGTAGATTGCAGGGTGGGTTTGAGAACAATAGAGCTGCTTTGCAAGTGAATGTCGCTGAAATGCAATAGTTCAAAAGTCACATTTGCAATTATCCCATCTCAACCGTGAGCCTTCTTCTAACGTCATGACAGTGCTGAGTAGAGTGGAAATATCTAAATCATAGTGAAAGTATCTATTGTCTATAGAGAGTTATATTCTGCCAATGCCCAGAATTAAAATGCAGACAGTATTGGAAGTCATTGTTTGCCTGAGGTGGTATTGGTGTATTAATGTCACGTATAGTGAGACACAGTGAAAAGTTTTTTGTTTTGCATGCTAAACAATCAAATCAGCTAACATTGTACACGAATACAATCAAACCATAATAAGTACAACAGGTAGAGCAAAGGGAAAAATATCAAAGTGCAGAATATAGTTTTTCAGCATTAGAATCATAGAATCATAGAAAGTAGGTGCGAGAGTAGACCACCAGGTCCGTCGAGCCCGCACCGCCATTCACTCATGGCTGAACACTAAACAGACACACTTACCCACAAACAGTAGACACAAGACACAGAACACAAGACACTACCCTCCCCTTTATACCGCTATCACCCCTCTCCACCCCAAGAACCGCGTGATCTCCTGGGGGAGGCAAAAAAACGGATAAAAACCCAGGTCCAATTTGGGAAAAAAATCCGGGAAATTCCTCTCCGACCCTAATCCAGGCGATCGACACTTGTCCAGGAGATCACTCAGGTCTACTATACTAACCATACCTAGGTCCATATCCCTGCCCTCTCCCCGTAGCCCCTTATCCCCTTGGCAGCTAAAAAACCATCTATTTTTGACTTAAATATATTTAACGTTTCTGCTTCCACTGCTCCCTGGGGCAGTGAATTCCACAAACTAACCACCCTCTGGGTGAAGAAGTTCTTCCTCATCTCAGTTTTAAAAGAGCCCCCCCTCACTCTGCAACTATGTCCCCTAGTTCTAGCCTCCCCGATCTTCGGGAACATCCTCGGTGCATCCACCCGATCAAGGCCCCTTACGATCTTATACGTTTCAATGAGATCGCCTCTCATTCTTCTAAACTCCAAAGAGTAGAGTCCCAGCTTACTTAACCTTTCCTCATATGTCAATCCCCTCATTGCAGGAATTAATCTTGTAAACCTTCGCTGCACTGCCTCCAGGGCTAGTACATCCTTTCTTAAGTATGGACCCCAGAACTGTACACAGTATTCCAAATGTGGTCTCACTAATACCGTGTACAGCTGCAGCAAGACCTCCGTGTTTTTATACTCAATCCCCCTAGCAATAAAGGCCAAAACTCCATTGGCCTTCCTGATTGCTTGCTGCACCTGCATACTGACTTTTAGTGATTCATGTACTAATACCCCTAGATCCCTTTGCGTTGCATTACAACGCAGCTCCTCCTCATTTAGAAAATAACTTGCCCTATCATTTTTTTCCCCAAAGTGAATGACTTCACATTTATTAGTATTAAATTTCATCTGCCAAGTTGTTGCCCACTCACCTAGCTTATCTATATTCTTTTGCAGACTCTTCCTATCCTCCTCATCCCCTACTTTCCCTCCCATTTTCGTATCGTCCGCAAATTTTGATATATTACACTTCGTTCCCTCCTCCAAATCATTTATATAAATTGTGAACAACTGGGGTCCCAGCACCGACCCTTGCGGAACCCCGCTAGTTACCGGTTGCCATCCCGAGTATGAACCATTTATCCCCACTCTCTGCTTCCTATTCGTTAGCCAATCCTCTACCCATGCTAATATATTACCCCCAATCCCACAATTTTTTATTTTTAGCAATAGTCTCTTATGTGGCACCTTGTCAAAAGCCTTTTGGAAGTCCAAGTATACCACATCCACCGGTTCCCCTTTATCCACTCGGGTTGTTACTTCCTCAAAGAATTCGAGCAGATTCGTTAAACACGATTTCCCCTTCACAAAACCATGCTGGTTCTGTCTGATGAAGTCATGTTTATCCAAGTGGCCCGTTAGTGATTCTTTAATAATTGTCTCCAACATTTTACCCACCACCGATGTTAGACTAACCGGTCTATAGTTACCCGCCTTCTGTTTACTTCCTTTTTTAAATATAGGTGTTACATTGGCCATTTTCCAATCCACTGGGACCGTTCCTGCCTCCAGGGAGTTTTGGAAAATTATCACCAATGCATCTACAATCCCCACTGCTATCTCCCTCAAGACCCTTGGATGTAATCCATCAGGCCCAGGGGATTTATCCTCCTTCAGTCTCATTAATTTCCCTAATACCACCTCCTTGGTGATCTTAATAGTATTTAGCTCCTCCATTCCTACCGCCTCCTGTTTATCCAGCGTTGGAATATTTTTTGTGTCTTCTATGGTGAAGACTGATACAAAATACTCGTTTAATGCCTTTGCCATTTCCATGTTCCCCACCAACAACTCTCCAGTCTCACCCTCCAATGGACCAACGTTCACCTTAGCCACCCTTTTTCTTCTTATATAGCTATAAAAACTCTTACTATTAGTTTTTATGTTGTTCGCTAAATTCCTTTCATAGCCTATTTTCCCGTCTTAATTAATCTCTTAGTTACTTTTTGCTGACCTTTAAATGCTTCCCAATCCTCTGCCCTCCCACTACCTCTGGCTACCTTATATGCCCTTGCCTTCAGCCGAATACTATCCTTTATAGCTTTACTGAGCCATGGCTGACTGTTCTTACCCTTACCCCTTTTTTTCTTCATAGGAATAAATTTATCTTGAAGGTTATACAGTAGACCCTTAAACGTACACCACTGCTCATGTACCGTCTTATTCTTGAGTCTGCTATCCCAGTCAACTTTGATCAGCTCAGTCCTCATACCTTCATAATCCCCCTTATTTAGACTAAGCACCCTAGCCTGAGTTTCAACCTGCTCCCCTTCTATTTGAATATGGAATTCGACCATATTGTGGTCACTTGTTCCCAACGAGTCCCTAACTATGACATTTTTAATTAATCCTGCTTCATTACACAGGACCAGATCTAAGATTGCCTCCCCCCTTGTCGGTTCCGTGACATACTGTTCTAGGAACCCGTCTCTAATACATTCTATAAACTCTTCCTCTAGTCTACCCTGCCCAGTTTGGTTTGCCCAATTAATATGAAAATTGAAGTCCCCCATGATTACAGCAGTTCCCTTTTCACATGCGTCAACTATTTGCAGATTTATGTTCTGACTAACAGCGTCACAGCTATTTGGAGGTCTATAAATTACACCCACTAGTGTTTTTTCCCTTTGTTATTCTCTATCTGTACCCAAGCTGTTTCACTATCCTGATCCTTCAACGCAATATCCTTCCTCTCCATTGCCGTTATTCCCTCCCTTATTAAAAGGGCCACCCCTCCTCCCTTTCTTTCCTGTCTATCTTTTCTAATTGTCGAGTACCCCTCTATATTTAACTCCCAGTCCTGATCCCCTTGCAGCCATGTCTCCGTAATGGCCACGATATCATAACTATATATACTTAATTGCAGCGTTAATTCATTTATCTTATTTTGAATACTCCGCGCATTTAGATAAAGCACTTTCAGATGATTTTTACTACCCTTCCTTTCCGTTTTTGCCCCTTTTACATCTAGAGCTTTATCTTCACACATTCTGGATCCTCCTGTCACATTTTGATTTTCCGCTTCCCTAGCCTCCCTAGATGAGCCCTCCAATCTATCCTTCCAAAGCACTGCTGTAATATCTTCCCTGACTAGCAATGCAACACCACCACCTCTTGCCCCTCCAATTCTATCACACCTGAAGCAATGAAACCCTGGAATATTTAGTTTCCAATCACAGCCCTCCTGCAACCATGTTTCACTGATCGCCACAACATCATACTTCCAGGTGTCTATCCAGACTCTAAGCTCATCCACCTTTCTTACAATGCTCCTAGCATTAAAATATGCATATTTAAGAAACCCCCCGTCTCTTCTTCTCTGTTTATTTCCTTTTTTTTCTTTCTCCTCTTGTGTCCGAGTGCTTCCCTTTTCTGCTTCCTGCCTCCCATTCGGTCTACTAGCTTTCTCTATTTGAGTCCCTCGCCCCAACCATTCTAGTTTAAAGTCCCCCCAGTGACCTTTGCAAATTTCCCCGCCAGGATGTTGGTCCCCCTCGGGTTCAAGTGCAACCCATCCTCTCTGTACAGGTCCCACCTTCCCCAAAAGAAGTCCCAATGATCCAGAAACTTGAATCCCTGCCCTCTGCACCAGTCTTTCAGCCACGCATTTATCCTCCACCTCGCTCTATTCTTACTCTCACTGTCGCGTGGTACAGGCAGTAATCCTGAGATTGTTACCTTTTTGGTCCTTTTCCTTAACTCTCGTCCCAACACCCTAAATCCTCCCTTCAAGACCCCTTCACTCTTTTTACCTATGTCATTTGTACCAATATGTACCACGACCTCAGGCTCCTCTCTCTCTGATTTCAGGATATCTTGGATGCGTTGAGACACGTCCGAGACCTTGTCACCAGGGAGGCAGACCACCATCCTGGTCTCCCGACTGCGGCCACAGAAACGCCTATCCGACCCCCTAACAATAGAGTCCCCAATTACTATTGCCCTCTTCTTTTTTTTCCCTACCTTTCGGAGCAACAGGGCCGGTCTCTGTGCTGGAGGCCCGTCCGCTGTTGCTACTCCCGGGCAGGCTGTCATCCTCATCCGTACTCAAACAAGAGTACTTATTTGCAAGGTGTACCGACATTGGAGTACTCCCTCGTTCCTGCCTCTGCCCCTTTCCCTTCCTTAGCGTGACCCACATGTCTCCCTCCCGAGGTTTTGGAGTGACCACCTCCCTATAACTCCCCTCTATGACCTCGTCACTCCCCCTGACAAGACAGAGGTCATCGAGCTGCTGCCCCAGGAACCTAATACGGTCCCTTAGGAGCCCCATCTCTCTGCACCTGGTGCAGATGTGGACGTCTGGAGGGACATCCGACACCATGACCTCCCACATCTGACATCCAGAACAGTACACTGCTCTGACTGTCATTCTCTCGTCTTACCCTGGATCCGATACCAGTACAATACAATAGAAACTGCTGGGAGAAATCAGCAGGTATCTGACTCACAACAACTGCTCCCTCTTGCCCTTTAAACTGTACCTTCACTATATAAACAAAAAGCACTGTACCTTTAGCCCACTGTACCTTTGGCCCACTGTACCTTTGGCCCACTGTACCTTTGGCCCACTGTACCTTTGGCCCACTGTACCTTTAGCCCACTGTACCTTTAGCCCACTGTACCTTTAGCCCACTGTACCTTTAGCCCACTGTACCTTTAGCCCACTGTACCTTTAGCCCACTGTACCTTTAGCCCACTGTACCCTTAGCTCACTGTACCCTTACTAAATCACTGTACCTTTAACCAGAAAGCAGAAATGCTAACCTGAGGTTGCACCCAATCAGCTGCTTCCTCTAGTCTGCTCCCACCAATCAGCGGCTTCCCCAGAAACCCTCCCTATGGAGTGTGGAACGTTACGGGATTTGGTAAGCCCTGACCCTCCACCGCTGTCTCCAACGGTCCTGGGTCTCTGTGAGAACAAGCCCCGTGCCCGATTCAAGCCCTCACCGCCCTGACCCTCCACCGCTGTCTCCAACGGTCCTGGGTCTCTGTGAGAACAAGCCCCGTGCCCGATTCAAGCCCTCACCGCCCTGACCCTCCACCGCTGTCTCCAACGGTCCTGGGTCTCTGTGAGAACAAGCCCCGTGCCCGATTCAAGTACTCACCGCCCTGACCCTCCACCGCTGTCTCCAACGGTCCTGGGTCTCTGTGAGAACAAGCCCCGTGCCCGATTCAAGTACTCACCGCCCTGACCCTCCACCGCTGTCTCCAACGGTCCTGGGTCTCTGTGAGAACAAGCCCCGTGCCCGATTCAAGTACTCACCGCCCTGACCCTCCACCGCTGTCTCCAACGGTCCTGGGTCTCTGTGAGAACAAGCCCCGTGCCCGATTCAAGCCCTCACCGCTCTGACCCTCCACCGCTGTCTCCAACGGTCCTGGGTCTCTGTGAGAACAAGCCCCGTGCCCGATTCAAGTACTCACCGCCCTGACCCTCCACCGCTGTCTCCAACGGTCCTGGGTCTCTGTGAGAACAAGCCCCGTGCCCGATTCAAGTACTCACCGCCCTGACCCTCCACCGCTGTCTCCAACGGTCCTGGGTCTCTGTGAGAACAAGCCCCGTGCCCGATTCAAGTACTCACCGCCCTGACCCTCCACCGCTGTCTCCAACGGTCCTGGGTCTCTGTAGCATTGTAGCATAACAGCCAGAGAAATAGCTCAATACCCACAATGAGGTAAGTTGGAAGATCAGGTCTGTACCTTAGGTTAAAGAAGGACCATTCAGAAATCTGATAACAGCTGTTTCTGAGTCTGATTGCATGTGTTTTTTAAGCTTTTGACAGGACCGGAGAGAAGAGGGAATGACCCTGTTGATCCTGATTCTGTTGGCTGCAGCCCCGAGGCAGTATGAAGTGTAGATGGAGTCAGTGGTTGGGAGTCTGGTCTGTGTGATGGATGGGGCTACATCCACAACTCTAGCAGTCTTAGATAGAGCTCCTCCAGAATCAAGCTGTGATGCATGCTGACAGTATGCATTCTACAGTGCATCGGCAGAAATTGACATGAAGTTGATAATGTTCATCTCGACCTTGCCTTAAGAGGTGCGATGTTAAACAGCCCCTGAATAAGAATTATGTGGGCTCTGTGAGCACTGAGAACAAGGACTCATTCTTATTACCCAATGATAAGGCATCACTTGAGTAGACACAGAAACAAAGACTGGCAATGGGTATTTCCACATTCTTTTTCTTCCACTGATTTCAATTGTAAGAATAACAATCATGTACTGTTATGGGAAACACAAGGAACTGCAGTTGCTAAAATCATGAGCAAAACATAAGATGCTGGAGGAACTCAGCGGGTCAGGCAGCATGTGTGGAGAGAATGAACAGGCAACCTTTTGGGTCTAGGCCCTTTCTTCAGATACTACTGTTAGCACTGTTACTGAGGATAGATACAAAAGGCTGGAGTAACTCAGCGGGACAGGCAGCATCTCTGGAGAGAAGGAATGGGTGACGTTTCTGGTCGAGACCCTTCTTCAGACCAGAAACGTCACCCATTCCTTCTTTCCAGATATGCTGCCTGTCCCGCTGAGTTACTCTAGCTTTTTGGGTCTATCTTCGGTTTAAACCAGCATCTGCAGTTCCTTCTTACACAGCACTGTTACTGATCTGTTTTGAACCCTGCCAAACATTATTTTTCTGGCTCACTAAATGATAGTGAAGGCAAAATTCTACAGTCAAGATTATTGCATGTCAGACCTGTTTCAGATCTTTCACTGAAGACGTCAGCCGAGTTCTCTCTCTCGCTGTGATCTTTTACCAAATAAGTCACAGTTTGATTTGTCATTATTCACTGGTGGAGCGACCATTGATTGTGATCAGGACTGTCTTGGTGTTCACTAGCTAGTGAATACACGTGTAATCAAATTGTATTAAGCTGCAGAATGTGCTATTTATAATCTTTGACCTGATTTTTTCTTTACCGCCAACATCAGAGAATTTCCATTGAAAGGACCACATATCTTCATTGGTGCTTAAATGAATTAAACCTTATTAATCTGATTCATGTAAATCCTCTTCATTCTACAGAGGCCTGACTGCCTACCTTTTCAATTACACATACAGAATTTACCATAACCATATTGACTTACTCAGAAAATGTGTGCAATAACAAGTATACCAGAAGGTGAACATTGTGGAAATTTAGCCAACCTTAGCTTAAAGCTTAGAACTTAGAGAAACACACCATGACAACTATCAATCACCCATTCACACTATTTCCATGTTAGCCCACTTTTGCATCAACTCCCTACACACTAGGGGCAATTTTACATCAGCCAATTAACCTACAAACCTACATGTCTTTGGGATGTGAAAGGAAATCAAAGCACCCAAAGGAAACCCACATTGTCACAGTGTAACTGGACAAACTGCACACATACAGCATCCAAGATCAGGATCGAATCTAGATCTCTGGTGATGTGAGGCAGCAGCTCTGCCAGTTGTGCCACTGTACCTCCTAATTCGTGATTAATCCGCAAAAGTGGTTAACATCAATTGCACTTGGAGACTTGCCGATTCTATACTTCTAATGTAATGAAACTTTTAGGTCAAATATTTAAACTGCAACTTCTAAACTTTCATTTCAATTGAAAAGCACCTAAGTGACTACATTTGGTGGTTGGGGGAGGTAAGGGGGATGGCTATTGAAAATCGGGAGGTCTAAACTTCAAATATTTTAGTTTGGTTTAGAGATACAGTGCAGAAACAGGCCCTTCGTCCCACTGAATTCTGCAGGGTTTAGCGATCCCCATACACAATCCTACACACTAGGGACCATTTAAAATCTTTACTGAAGTCAGTTAACCTGCAAACCTGTATGTCTTTGGAGTGTGGGAGGAAACCAAAGCACCCGGGGAAAACCCATGCGGTCACAGAGAGAAAGTACATACTCCGTACAGACAGCACCCGTAGCCAAGATCAAATCCTGATCATACCGCTGCGCCACTGTGCCATCCAATATGTTCACCTTGTTGTGGTATAGTTCTCATGGCATAAGCATGTTTAAGCATACTTGTAGTATAAGCCTGAGTAGTTCATTTGCGCCACATTTGCACATGAATTGCACCGCGCACACTCGCAGTCGCCCAGCCGCAGTCCCTCGCCCGCAGTCCCACCCCTGCAATCCCACCGTCTCGCAGGGGAATGTGGAATGAACAGATCCCAAGCAGATCTTTAATGGCAACAGGGCGGCATGGTGGTGTAGCGGTAGAATTGCTGCCTTACGGCGCTTGCAGTGCCGGGTACTACGGGTGTTGTCTGTATGGAGTTTGTACTTTCTCCCTGTGACCGCGTGGGTTTTATCCAAGATTTTCAATTTCCCCCCACACCCCAAAGACGTACAGGTTTGTAGGTTAATTGTCTTGGTATAAATGTAAACTGTCCCTAGTGTGTGGGATGCTGTTAATGTGCAGGGATCGCTGGTCGATGCGGACTGAAGACCTATTCCCACGCTGCATCTCTAAACTAAAATAAACTAACAGGGACAATGTTGTATGAGATGTTGATGATGTCGCACTTAAAGTGTTGTGTTCATGTTGGTCATCATGCTATAGGAAACCTGCCATTAATTTTGAAGAGTGCAAAGAAGATTTTATGAGGGTGTGGCCTGATATTTAGGGAGAGGTTGAGCAGGCTTGGATTTTATTTCTTGGAATACAAGTGGCTGAGTGGTGATCTTATAGAGGCGTATAAAATCATGTGGGGAATGGTTAGGATGCACTCATAGATTTTCGCTCAGAGGGTGGTGGCTACATGAAACAAGCTATCAGAAGAGGTAGTTGAGACAGGTACAATAACAATGTTTACAAGCAACTGGGGTATTGGAAAGGTTTAGAGAGGTATGGCTGGAGGCAAGCAAATAGAATTAGCGTAGAGGTAGCATCTCGGTCAGCATGGATGAGTTGGGTGAAAGGATCTGTTTCCTTGCTGCGTGACTATGAAAGCAATTTCCTGCTGCTCATCAAAACAATTATAAAAACTGCTTAAAAATGGGATTGGAATGGTGTGGATGCCCACTTGTATAATTTGTGGCAAGCGCAGTGAAAAATAAATTCACAAAGGGACATCTCCTGCTGTGAAGTTTGTCGCAGTGCAGATGAGTCATGCAAATGACAGCTGAGAAATCAGATTTGATACATCAAAAATTCCATCATGGTATTTCCAGAATCCATGGTTCAAGCCACAGGTGCACATTTCAAGAAAATAGATGTCCCATTAGTCATTAGAGAAGTCACTTCAATAATGAACTGCTTTGGGCCACTGCTCAACACGTTAGTTAGCGGGGAGGGAAAAAACTGTTAGTCGAGTCATGTAGTTAGAGCTGGAAAGATCCGTGTCAACTCTTCTATTAATTTGTAGAGGTGCTCAGAGGTATTGAGGAGTGGAGAATGCCTGAGGGTATTCCTGCACAAATTTGACAAGCTCCTAGAGGTATAAACACGTTTTTTTAAGAGGGAACATAACAGTTTATGTGACAGCTGTGCTACCCTGCCTCTTTTCTGTAAGTCTTGTCGTACTGCTGTTTGTGAACTAAGGCCGTGGTTTTAACCAGGATGGTGGCCACGCCAACCACTCCAACTGCACCTGACTCAGCCCTCGTAGATGTGGTGTCCGAAGCACCATTTGCAAAGTGTCTGGCACTCACCCAGCTGAGATGGGCTGGGAGTGGCAACTGAGTTTAGTTTAGTTTAGTTTGTTGTCACGTGTATCGAAGTACAGTGAAAACATTTTGTTGCATGCTGACTGCTCAACAGAAAGACAATACATGATTACAATCGAGCCTTACACAGTATACAGATATGTGATAAAGGGAATAACTCAAATAATGTTTGGTGCAAGATAAAGCCAGTAAAGTCCAATCAAAGATAGTCTAAGGGGTCTCCAATGAGGTAGATAGTCATTCAGGGCAAGTAGAGAGGGCCGGATGTTTTGGGGCAGGAAACTAGAACCAACAGCCAAAGAAGGGCAGCACAGTGGTGCAGCTGATAGACTGCTGCCTCACAGCACCAGAGACTTGGGTTCGATCCTGACCTTGGGTGCTGTCTGCCTTTAAATTGCACGTTCTCCCTGTGACCACGTGGGTTTCCTCCGAGTGCTCCGGTTTCCTTCCGTAAGCCAAAGACGCGTGGGTTTGAAGATTAATTAGCCTCTGTTGTGCAAGGAGTAGACAACAAAGTGAGATAACATGGAACTATTGGAAGGAGTGAATGATGGTCACCGTAGAGTTGGTGGGCCGAAGGGCCTGTTTGCATGCTTCATCTCAAAATAGTACCTGCTTGCTATTAATTTCACTGGAAATCGGAATGATAGACAGAAACGCTTGGGCAGCATACTCTCCACGCAGGGGACAGCATTATGCATCACAGATGCTGCTGACTGCTTCAAAAGCCGGACATCTGCCGTGTAACACAGAAATTTGTGGTGCTTCAAGGAAGACCAATGCGCCTCCTCATGATCCCATTTCTCACCCTGTTGATCTTTCAATCTTAGCCAAATCACCTCATTCCCTGAATTGAATCCCCTAAAGTTTGGAGCCACGGAAGTTGCCGTGGCCATTGCCCCTCCTCCCCTTCCCCCACCTCCTAAACCCTCCCTTCCCCCCACCTCAACTCCCCTCTCCCCACCTTCAATCCCCTCCCCTCCCCCCACCACTCCACTCTCCTCCCCCATCTTCACTCCATTCCCCTTCCTCCACCTCCTAAACCTCCCTTCTACCACGTCAACTTCCTTCCCCACCTCAAATCCCCTCCCCTCCCCCAAAACTCCACTCCACTCCCCTCCCCTCCCCCACCTCCACTCCACTCCCTTCCCCCTCGTCCACTCTCTTCCCCCTCGTCCACTCCACCCTCCTGCACTCCCCTCCCCTCACCTCAACTCAACTCCCCTCCCCCCACCTCCACTCTGCTCCCCTCCCCCGCCTCCACACCACTCGCCTCCCCCCACCTCCACTCCGCTTCCCTCCCCCCCTCCACTCCCGTCGCCCCACCTCCACTTCCTTTCCCTCACCCCACCCCCACTCCGCTCCCCTCCCCTCCCCCCACCTCCACTCCCTCCCCCCATTCATTCTGCATTGGAAGCTCACTGAGAATGGTTGTGTGCAACTCAAACATACAAAACTACTGGGCCTCTCTGCAATGGCTTTAGGTAAAGGGCAGGATTCAAAATACATACTTTGTCAATTATTGATGCATTTCAGCATTTCATCCTGAAGAATTGGTCGATATGTCAGAATGATTTCCAAAACAAAGAGCTGGTACAAGAGATGGAAAGGTCAGGATGGTTTGGGTAAAGTACAGGGCTCAGGTAACCTGAAGCCATATGTACAGATGAAAGGCGGCAACATGACCAATACAATGCAAGAAGTTGGAGCAGCAGCCTGCATCAACTAGTTTGCTATAATAGATCAATGGCCAGAATTCTGAAATCCATCACTCTCAGCAAACAAATCATCTCTGCCTCAGCCTTTTCACATCCTGTTCAAATGTTACCTTTGGCTAATTAGACCATTGCAAGGAAGATCAATATTATTCTTATGAGTAATAGCTTGCATTTCCCTCCTAGGGCCAGTGTTTAGACGACCGATATCTGATTAGCATCTCAAAATATTGGGTCAAGAAGATTATTCAGTAAACACAGCAGGTTGAGATCATTGCTATTACTAGGTGCCTACAGAGAGAAACCAATAGAATCTTTTCCCATAGACACAAGGAACTGCAGATGCTGAAACCTTAAGCAAAATACAAAGTGCTGGAGTAACTCAGCCAGTCAGGCAGCAGCTGCGGAGGGAAGGGACAGGCAATGGTTCAGATTGGGTCCCTTCTTCATACTGATGCCTTATTCCCTTTAGAATCTCATTCTTTTTCAGTGTACACTTTAGTGAAACCTTTAATGGAACTTCTAACGTTTACAACCATTTTCCCTGATAGCATGGGGCAGCACGGTTGCGTTGCAGTAGAGGTACTGCCGTACAGCGCCAGAGACCCGGGTTCGATCCTGACTATGGGTGCTTGTCTGTGTGGAGTTTGTACATTCTCCCCATGACCTGTGTGGGTTTTCTCTGAGATCTTTGGTTTTCACCCAAATTCAAGTTCAAGTTGAAGTTACATTTATTATCACATGCACCAATTGGCACAGTGAGATTTGAATTCCAATACAGCCATACGAATAAAAAGAACGCAATACACGATAGAATGTAACATGAACATCCCCACACAGCAGAATCAACGTTTCCCACTGTAAGGGAAGGCCATAAAGTTCAGTCATCCTCCTCTGTCCACACTCCAAAGACATACAGGTTTGTAGGTTAATTGGCTTGGTATGAATATGTAAATGTAAAATAGTCCCTAGTGTGTGTAGGATAGTGTTAGTGTGCGGTGATCACTGGTCGGCGCAAACTCCGTGGGCCGAAGGACCTGTTTCCGCGCTGTACCTCTAAATTAATCGAAACTAAACTAAACAGTTTTATGAAGTATCATGGGTGGATGGGAGAGAAAGTAAGAACAACCTTGGGTCCCACTCTCTTTTCAACCCTCTCTGCCATCGCTTGCTTATACGTATATGTCGCAAGCTGAGAAGAACCCTGTATTGTGTAGAAAGGAACTGCAGTTGCTGGTTTGAACCAAAGATAGACACAAAATGCTGGAGTAATTCAGCGTCACCCATTCCTTCTCTCCAGAGATGCTGCCTGTCCCGCTGAGTTACTCCAGCATTTTGTGTCTATCTACAGAGCCCTGTATTGGAATGGAATACTTTATTGTCACAGGTGACAAGGCACAATGAAATTATTTGCTTGCTTACCCAAGATATACAAATAGTGGCAACGTACGGCGCTGACAAAGTTACAAAGTACACTGGCTCCTCCTTTGTTCTCCCCCCATCCCCCACAGTGGTTCTCCCACACTGGGTCCCCATTGTCCATTGTTCTCCCTCCCTCACCCCCCTCCCTCCCTCCATTGTACTTCCCCCTCCCTCTCTGGTGCTGTAAGGCGGGAGCTCTACTACTACCCCTCCAGATTTGACAGATTAAGTAAGGAAGTGTAGGTTGGACAATGAGATAGTAAATATTATTAGCTGAAATTTCATAATTCTCTGTAAATTATGTACTCTTTCAACAGAATCCATTGTATTTCTTGCAAGTATTCGGTCATAGCCCAATCAGCATCGATGGTGTTGAAGCGGAATTTGTTGGGAGCTTCAAGGTCTTTTGTGTTAATATTATCAATGATCTATCGTGGACCAACCACATTAAAGCGATAACCAAGAAGGCACACCAGCACCTCTACTTGCTTAGGAGACTGAAGAAATTTGACATGTCTCCAATGACTCTTACAAAATCCTACAGATGAATCATAGAGAGTATACTGTCAGGTTGCATCATATATTTGTTTATGAACAGCAGTGCCCATGACCACAAAAGATTACAGAGAATTGTAGATGTAGCCCAGTCCATAACACAGGCCAGACTCCCTACCATTGACTCCGTCTACACTTCATGCTGCCGCGGAAAAGCAGCCAACTGAATCAAAGACTTGTCCCACTTAAGTCATTCCTTCTACTCCCCGCTCCCATCAGGCAGAAGCTTCAGACGCTTGAAAACATGTACCACCAGACTCAGGATCAGCTTCTTCCCTTCTGTTATGGTAGGTTCTGAATGGTCCTTCCATAAACTAGGGTACTAGGGTAGCTGAGAACAACATTCTGCACTCCCCTTTGCTTCCCTTTCTTCCCTATGCTCTACCTGCTGTACTTCAGTTTAATTAAATTGTATTTATGTACAGCATTATCTGATTTTATTGGATAGCATCCAAAACAAAGCTTTTCACTGTACCTCAGTACATGTGACAATAGTAACCTAAACTTAACCCTCAACCAGCACCCTGGACAAAGTATTAGCCGGATATTTCAGACATTAAATATGTTAACATTTTCAAAACAGTTTATTTCATCAGTATTAACAAATACCTTTCAAAACTAAAACAATGGTTCACAATTAAAACTAAAATATATTTATTCTCTATTTATATTGATTGATCTGCCATCTGTTTCTAGTACTTCCTGTTTATGTTGCTACATTTCCAAATACCACTTAGGTAAATTTAAATATCCATTAAAGCAATATACTTTACAATGAATTCAGCTAAACAACATTCCAATATATTTATTGTACTCGATTTTATAAGTGTTTCATTCCTAAGTAATTCTGTATTGGGTTTATACAACTGTGAGTAAGCCTATATCAAAACAGCACTGATGAATTAAAATCATTCGGATTAGCTGCTTAATAGTAGTACTTTAGTCTGATTAGTTCTGTCACAGCATTCATCCAAAACAATCTGAGGAGTTACAGGAAAAGTCTGTAATTTGTATTAATGTACAGATATGAACTGCAGATGCTGGTTTATACCAAAGGTAGACACAAAGTGCTGGAGTAACTCAACGGGTCAGGCAGCATTTCTGGAGAAAAAGGAAGTTTCGGGTTGGGACCCTTCTTCAGTCTGAAGAAAGGTCCCGACCCGAACAAAGTCACCTATCATTTTTCAGCAGAGAGGCTGCCTCACCCCACTGATTTACTCCAGCACTTTGTGTCTATCTTTTGTATTAATGTATCCTAGGCCAGATTCTGCTGACAAAATAACATGTAAACAATGCATGGTGCAACTAAGCCAGCAAGTTACAATGAGGAAGAAATAACTTGTGAATTGTTAATTGCTGAAAATAGCTCGAAAACGTAGAAAACCTGGCAGATAGCTTCATGATGGCAGCAATTCACCTCGTAGTTATCAATGAGTTGATGCATTTGCTCATTAATTGGCCACTAAACTTGTCACAGAAAGTTAGATCTATTAGAGGTCTGCTAAGTATCATTTTAATTATTTTAATAAACACTACATCATCCACTCCCTGAAAAAAATGAACAGTTGAAAGTGTCGAGACTTGTTCCTTCAGGTGATGAATTATTTGAGGAGATTTCAAATTTATTTTATTACTTTTCTTTCCATCTCATTATTCCTTTGTATTAACTGAACTTTTATTTCTCAACTAATTTCTCTTTTTGTGCCTGATTTAACTCCACAATTCACCTATTTTAATCATGAACTTTCTTCTTCTGTTTATTCATCAGCCCTTTGATCGCATTTGATCATCGATACCATGTGCGGACGTGGCGTTGAAGGACGAGAAGCCGAAGCAAAGAAGTGAAAGCCAAATAACCGAATGGAAACAAAGCCGAAAAGCCAACTAACCGAAAGGGTGGGACGCCTAAAAGCCAACAAACCAAAAGGCCGCTATGCCGAAACGCCAACTCACCGAAAGGCTGAGTCGCCTACAAGCCAACTCAGCGAAAGGCTGCTCTGCTGAAAAGTCAAATAACGGACATGATGTCGCTGGGGGGGGGCGGAACTTGTCAGCGATTGGTCCAGACTCTCGCATCCATCACATCACTGGCCGGTGGAGATGTGAGGGTGGGGGTCATTTTCCCACACAAGCCAAAGGTGACTATGCACTCTGAATCCGAGCACCAAGTTGTAAGCGGCCGAAGGAGCGCATCCCTTGGGTCAGCCCCCACTCTCCCACGGCCACGGCTGCCTTCCGCCTCATCTCCCCCTTGTGGCCGCACTGTGACGGGCTGTGAGTCGGCAGCGCACACACACACGGGGCCGGGTGGAACAGAGGTGTGGGACAGGCTGGTCTCTCCACCCACCCAGAGTCACTGACCGTGATGCACTGCCATTGGACCTCAACACCCACACCCACACCAGGGTGATTCACCCCCCTCCCCCCCCCCCGACCCCTGGACCCCAACCCACACATGAGGTGATTCACCCCCCACTCCGACCGCAGGTACAGACGGCTCCGGGCATTGGCAGCCATAGTAAATCACTTTTAAAACATGGGGGGACACATAAATTCCCTGGCGGGCCGATGACAAGTGCGCATGACAATGAACAATTTTATCTCCTCCCACTCTCTCCTCCCCCTTGACAACAAGAAGCACGTTTTCTTTATTGTTTAAACACAGTAATACCATCTGAGTTGGCGTTTCGGCATAGCGGTCTTTCGGTGAGTTTGCTTTAAGGCGTCCTGCCTTTTCGGTTAGTTGGCTTTTAGACGTCCCGCCCTTTCGGTTAGTTGGCTTTTAGGCTTCGTTTCCATTCGGTTATTTGGCTTCCACTTCTTTGCTTCGGTTTCTCGGGTCAGGAACCTTCTTCAGACCCAGCCCGAAATGTTACCTATTTCATGTCCTCCAGAGATGCTCCCTGATTTGTTGAGTTAGTCCAGCACTTTGTGTCATTTTTTAAAAATAAATCAGCATCTGCAGTGCCTTGTGCCTACAAAGAAAATATTATATTAGAATCTGCTAGTCACCCATTCTTTAAATCAGATCATCAAACACCAAACTAATTCAGAGAAGAAAAAAAAAGTTTATTATAAATATAGCTACTTTTTCCTTCCTTTCAGAGAACAATCTTTTCCCAAGCCCCTAATTCCTGAAATTGGACACATTTCCTCTCCATCTACCTTGGATACCGCTAGGCCTGCTGAGTTCTTCCAGCAGTTTAGTTATTGCTCCAGATTCCAGCATCTACAGTCTAATGTCTCTACAGTATCCAGAGATATGACAACTCAATGAACCCATGAAAGTTTAGGGAATTTAACTCCAATTATCTCAATTAATTGATCAAATAAAACTAAGGACTGTGTTCGCAATGGTTGCACCAACTATTCATTCTAATGTCAATCAGAAACAATGACTCCACTGATTTTGTCTGTATTTTCAGCGATTATGTCAGTATTCGTGTTTATTGGATGCATTTTAGTTATATTATTACACAGACCAATGTAGAGAAGCATATATATTGATCTTTGAATTCATCTTCTACAAATAATTTGCACCAAAAATTCTGAAGATAAAAGTTGTCTTGGGCAGCAGAACCAATCATTTGATAACAAATCTGAAGTTATTTTACAGTCCATCTCTTGTTCTTTTCCCATTGGTTTGAAATTTCTATTGGCCGCTCTCCATTACAATGCATGATATATTTGACACTGGTTGCATTGGGGTCCAATATTATTTGTTTGCAATCCTTCATGCGTGAAAAGTCAAAGCAGTTATTGCAGAGACAATGTAAGGAAAGATATTGACCTGCCAATCGCCTTTGACAGTAAAATGCAAAGGTAAGCATTGTATGGTGGACAGTAGGTTCCATGTCCATTGTAATTTAATGCCGGTCTGAACTCTGCCCCCCAGAAAAAGAGAAAACTGGTGAATCAAACGCATATCATTAATTAAATTGTTCAGCTGCAACTGCCAGGGCAAATATCAAAGTAAGAACATTTCTCTAGGTGGCGTGTGTGAGCTGACTGCAAGGGGGCAGAAATCCTGTCATCACCAAGGCACTAAACAAGGTTGGTCTGCTCTCTGAAAACGTGGAAACCACTGACATTGAGGAGGACGAGGAGGAGGAGGAGGAGAAGGTCATGAGGTCATGTGATAGGAGTAGGATTAGGCCATCCTTCAAGTCTACACCACCATTCAATCATGGCTGATCTCTCTATCTCTCCTAACCCCATTCTCCTGCCTTCTCCCAATTACCTCTGACACCTGCACTAAACAAAAATCTATCTCTGCCTTAAAAATATCCACTCATTTGGCCTCTACAGCCTTCTGAGGCAAATAATTCCACAGATTCACCACCCTCTGACGAAAGGGGGCTACGAAGTAGCAGGAGAGGGTGTGACGGAGAAACGGACGACATTGTGATGCCCTTGGCACCAGCGACCCATACCTTGCCACAGTATGGGTGTCAGGGGTTATGGGGAGAAGTCAGGGTTAGGAGGGAGAGATAGATCAGTCACGATTGAATGGTGGACTTGATGGGCCAAAGGCCTAATTCTGCTTCTATCACTTAAGAAATCTCAGTTTCCTGGCTTGATGAACATGCTCTAGTGTATTTCACTGGCGAATAAGAAGAAAAACAGTCTTTTTTTTGCAAAAAGGTGCCAGTACATATATCAATTAACAATTAAGCTACATGTATCAATATGTTTTTGCCATCAATATACCCAATGTTGGGGGCACTTCAACTTCACCTCCAAGCTGAACTCCAAGTCTAAACAAGTGAATGTTTTAATTCATTCACTTACACTTTCCATTAAGCACAATTAATGAAAATACATGTCATGTTAGAGGGGCCGGTATACCCTACTGGTACTGTATGTACCATCACAATAAAAGCCCTTTTGAGAAGTAAACAATTTTAAACCTCTCAAATCTGATGCTAATCTGCTTATAAATGACCTAGGAGGTTTTAATAGAGGTAGTACGGCTGTTCATCAGTAGGAGGTGGTGGTTCGGGTGTAAGACCAATTTCAGCCTGAGGTTGAGTTTAATGAATGCATGTGAGTAACATTTGTACCGCAGATATTCTCCAGCAGATAAAGCTAATTTAGGTTTATTATTGTCACATATCCCATGGTACAGTGAAAAGCTTTGTTTTGCATGCTATCCAAATGATCAGATAATGCTATACATAATTGTAATCGTCAAACACAAGTACAATAGATAGAGCAAAGAGGAAGATAGAGAGTGCAAAATATAGCTCTCAACAGTGTAGCCTTCAGTTTCATAGACAATATTCGCAATGGGGTAGAAGTGAATTGGACTACACCCCAGCTTATGGAAAGAACATTCAGAAGCCTGATACCATATAGGAAGAAGCTGTATCTAAGTATGAGCTTTTGTAGTTTCTGTCCAGTGAAGAAGGAATGACCAGGATGGGATAAGTCTGATTATGCCAGCTGCTTTTCTGAAGCAGCGTGAAGTGTAGATGGAGTCAGTGGTGGGGAGTTTGGTCTGTTTGATGGACTGAGGTCCATCTACAATTCTCGGCAATTTCCTGCGGTCTTGGGCAGAGCTATTCCAAAACCAAACTGTGATGTAACCCCGCAGCTTGGTTTCTATGGCACATCAGTCGAAGTTTGTTAGACTCATTAGAGACATACCTAATTTCAGAGTATCCTCAGGAGGTAAAGGCATTGTTATGCCTTCTTGGCTGTCATTTCAATTTGGTTGGTTCATGACAGATCATCGATAATATTTAGGGTAGGAAGGAACTGCAGATGCTGGTTGAAACCAAAGTTAGACACAAAAATGTGGAGCAACACAGCGGGACATGCAGCATCTCTGGAGAAAAAGAATGGGTGACGTTTCGAGTCAAGACCCTTCTTCAGGCTCCGGGTTGAGACCCGAAATGTCACCCATTCCATCTCTCCAGAGATGCTGCCTGTCCAGCTGAGTTATTCCAGCTTTATGTGTCTATTATCGATAATATTAACTCTGATGAACATGAAACATTCAAACTCTCAACCATTCCCACTTTGGCACCATAGATGCTGTTTGGGGCCTCACCAACACAGCTAGGCATCCCACAGCATCAGGAGGCCTCAAGATAGAACATAATCAGATTCAGATTCAGATTTAGATTCAGATTCAATTTTAATTGTCATTGTCAGTGTACAGTACAGAGACAACGAAATGCATTTAGCATCTCCCTGGAAGAGCGACATAGCAAATGATTTGAATAAATAATAATAAGTGTCCGGGGGGGGGGGGGGGGGGGGGGATGATTGGCAGTCACCGAGGTACGTTGTTGAGTAGAGTGACAGCCGCCGGGAAGAAGCTGTTCCTGGACCTGCTGGTTCGGCAACGGAGAGACCTGTAGCGCCTCCCGGATGGTAGGAGGGTAAACAGTCCATGGTTGGGGTGAGAGCAGTCCTTCTGTGTCATGAATCTTGTTATTGTGATTTCTGATCTGCCCTCCTACCCTGCGATTAAGAGAACACATTTTGACAGTGTCATCGGATTTGACTGAACTGGGTGCTGGCATGAACATAAGGCAAGGTTAAAATTAAGACGGTTCTTATGTAGCAACATGTCCATCATCGATTCTTTGAGAAGGAAACAAGCATGTTGTTGTATGCCATTCCCTGCAGACTGATCTATGAGAAGATAGTGTGGGAACATGCAATATCTCAGGATCACATTCACAGGAGGAGATAGTGCACACTGACCACAAAACCATTCAAAGTCATCTAAAAGGAGGTTAATGCGAGACAGCACTGCAGTCACAACCCTTTGCTTCAGGGCATGGCCTTTTTGATTTGTACTCCATGTCCGTCATTGGTATTGTTGGCACCGAAGTGGGCGCTCACAACTTGCCCACCATTAACCACCGTCACTAAGTTTATAACTATCAGTCAAATGTCAGTTCTAGTGTGTCGGCCCCATTTTCTCTTGCATATTGTGTTCTGAACATAACTGAACATAGAAAAATATAGTATAGGAAGAAGCCCTTCAGCCCAATATGTCCATGCTGAACATGATGCCAGGTTAACATAATCTCCTTTGCTTGTGCATGATTCATAACATTCCATTCCCTGCATAGCCATGTGCTTATCTAAAAGTCCCTTAAATGCCACTATCGTACCTGTCTATACCACTAACCCTGTCAGCACGTTCCAAGCGCCCACCAGGCTCTGTGTAAAAAAAACGCCCACCCCACATCTCTTTTAAGCTTTGCCCCCTCACCTTAAGTCTATGCTCTCTAGTCGATGACATTTCCATCCTGGGAAAAACTGACTGTCTACCCAATCTGTGCCTCTCATAATTTAATATACATCTATCAGGTCTCCCCTCAGCCTCTGACAGTCCAGAGAAAGCAATTTAACTTTCTCCAACCTCCCCTTATAGCTAATACCCTTGCACCCCCTCCAAAGTCTCACATCCTTCCTGTAATGGGGAAGACCAGAACTGCACACTATACTCCAAATGCAGCCTAACCAAAGCCCATGAAGCAGGAACATGACTTCCTGACTCATATAATGAATGCCCTGATCAACAAAGGCAAGCATACCATTCACATTCTTTTCCACTCTCTTTACGTGTGTTGCCACTTTCAAGGAACTATGGACTTGGATCCCAAAATCTTTGTACACCAGTGCTGTAAGGGTCTTGCATTAATTCTATACTTTCCCCTTATATTTAACCACCCAAAGAGCAACACCTCACACTTGCTTGGATATGCAGTTATACTTTTAATGTAGAGTTAAAGCTCTCATTGTAACAACAATCACCCCAACAGAAGAATCACTGTGTCTCACTCTGCAATTCATTCTTAAACTCTATGGAAACTCATTCAAACTCTAAGCAAGGCACATGGACACATGGAAACAAATATTCAACATTCAGCACACATTTTGTTATTATTTTAGAATAGTTTGTGCAAGTTTGGGCGGCACAGCGGCGCAGCGGTAGAGTTGCTACCTTACAGCGCTTAGAGCGCCAGAGACCCGGGTTTAATCCCGAATACGGGTGTTGCCTGTATGGAGTTTGTACCTTCTCCCCGTGATCGCGTGGGTTTTCTCCAAGATCTTCGGTTTCCTCCCACACTCCAAAGACATGCAGATATGTAGGTAAATTAGCTTGATAAATGTAAAAATTGCCCTAGTATGTGCAGGATAGTGTTAATATGCGGGGATTGCTAGTCGGCGCGGACTTGGTGGGCCGAAGGGCCTATTTCTGCACTTGCACTGTATCTCTAAACTAAACTAAATCAAAAAGTGAAGGAAAGATACACAGGTAATGTAATAACTGGTACTTGCAGTGATAATCATGAAATTATTGGATTGTCCAGATAAATAAGAACAAATTTGAAATTGAGAGCATTAAGGTGTTACCCTCACACACCTTTCATCCAATTTAATTAAATCCAAACTTTCAAACGGTCAAAAGATTAAACTTCAACATGATAATTATATCAGTGGCATACACTTCATCAACTCTTCACACTGCTTTGGGAAAATAACCATCATAATCACAGATCTTTCCCACCCCGGTCATTCCTTCTACTCACCACCCCCAACAGCCAGAAGCTTGAAACCGCACACCACCAGGCTTAGAGCAGCTTCCTCCCCTCTGTTATCAGACTTCTGAATGGTCCTTCCATAATCCAGGATACATTCCCTATTTTTCCAACTTACCTCATTGTAGATATTGAAATTTATCTCTGAAATTGTTACGCTGCAATGCTGCAAAACTATATTTTGCACTTGGTTATTTTTCTCTTTGCTTTCCCTGTAATACTCATGTATAGCTTGATCGAACTCATAGAACATAGAACAGTACAGCTCAAGAGCAGACTCTTCGGCCCACAATGTCTATGCCGAACATGGTGCCAAACCCATTCTGATCTGCCTGCACGTAATCCATATCCCTTCAATCCCTGCATATCTATGTGCCGATCTAAAAGTCTAATAAATGCCACTATCGTATCTGCCTCCACCACCACCACCCCTGACAGCACGTTCAAGGCACTCACCACCCTCTGTAAAAAGCGTTGCTCCTCTCACCTCAAGTCATGTATAGTATTTTTGGATTTGATTGGATAACACAAATAAAAGCACCTCAACACATGTGACAATAATAAATCTAAATGTAAATTACCTTTGACAACCTCATTCCATGGTCAGGTTATTTATTCATTCAGAGGAAGAAGGTGACAATAACATGGTCAACATTTAACATCTCTCCTCACTCACCACTGAACTGAGTGGCTTGCTGGGCCATTTTAAACAGCACTTTAGAGGCAACCATGTTGGTGGTTCTGGAGATCCAAAATGGCCCCACCTGTTCAGAAAGCAGATTTTCTTCCATGGATTGCATGAGGAAACCTTGGGAACTTTTTTTGTATTTTCATGGTTCCTGCTATTTGGCTTCCAGAGTTAAATCTAAGCTCCTCGGCAACTCTGGTGGGACTGACTTTCTCATCTCCAGATCAATATCTCCAAGCCTCTGGACACCAATTTAGTAACTTAACCACTGTACTACACGTGCCACTTGTCAGCTATTTTAGGGGACTCTGTATACAGACGATTCAAGCATTTTTAGGAGTCAGTTGGCTTCAAAATCAAATGAACTCTTGTCACAGCTATGATTTTCAGTTAAAGGAGACAGAAGATGTCACTCTACCACGTGCAAGATGCTGTGAAATAATAAACAAAACTAGTGGTCCATCACATACCCAAGCTGCTGGATCTCAAGTTGACATTATCCAAGGATGCAGACTGTGACGACTACTGTGAATTAAATCTGGTCAGACTGATGAAATGCATGCTTGATTGGAAACTACTTAAAAGGAATGAGAAATACCCTGAACAAGCTCACATCACTGATAACTGATAGGACAGTGATAGCTATTACTGCTCTGTCTGTTCCCATGTCCAATTAATAAGAAACCTTTCAGTAAATTGCTTATTGTCCTGGTTCTAGTGTGAACTTTACAGGACAAACACTGAAGCACATTGTGAATAATGACAGTCATAGAATCATACAGTCATACAGCATGGAAACAGTTCCTTCAGCTAAATGTGTCCATGCCAACCAAGAGGCCCAATCTAAGCTTGTCCCATTTATTGATCCTTTCTATTATGAAATCTTACATAGTGCTACCATTCGCTGTTGTGTAATTAACCCCTATTTCTCAATGAAGAGTTCTGACCCGAAATATCAACTGTCTAATGTCCTTCACAGATGTTACCTGACCTGCTGAGTTCCTTCAGCAGCTTATTTTTTGCTCCAGACATCCAGCATCTGCAGTCTCTTGTGTCTCCAAACCTCCACGTAGTTTGGACTGAGGTATCTATAACGGTAGTGGATTTCATTATGGCACCAGCATTGGTAGAATCTGTACTTCCTCTGTGCTATTGGAACAATACGATGTTTTTTTTTAAAACAAGAAAAATCAATCTATTTTAAGAGGTATACAATATGTTGAATTATTAATTTTGGTGCTATGTTATTTTGATTGGACAAGAGTATGCTGCCTCCAATTACCCCCTCCCATGTTTGCCTCTGACCTCTATGCTAATAAGCATGAATATCCAGGGTCAACCTAGTATGTGTAAGAAGGAACAGTAGATGTTGATTTAAACCGAAGATAGACACAAAAAGCTGGAGTAACTGAGCGGAACAGGCAGCATCTCTGGAGAGAAGGAATGGGTGACGTTTCTGATCGGGTCTGAAGAAGGATCTCAACCCGAAATGTCACCCATTCCTTCTCCCCAGATATGCTGCCTGTCCCGCTGAGTTACTCCAGCTTATTGTGTCTATCTTCAACTTCTAGTATGTTGCTGTCCTGGTTCTAAATGGAGAGGCCCTGCACTTTCACAGGGCAAACATAAAGGAAAGCTATTATGAAGCTGGCCAAATGTCCTCACCTTGCAGTAGTCAAAGGAGCCTGCAAAACCATGCCCGCAAACTCAACTCTAATGTCAGACCCACCGAATTATGGTTCCAGATACTGCAGATGCTGGAATCTTGAGCAAAATAACAAGTGCTGGAGGAATTCAGCAGGTCAGGCAGCAGTTGTGGAGGGAATGCGCAGGCAATGTTTCGGATCGGGACTCTGCTTGAGTCTGATTGGAGTAGACAGGATGAAGCAGGAAAAAAGAACCGGGTGCAGACAAAGCCTGGCAAGTGATAGGTGGATACAGGTGGGGAATTTAATTTGCAGATGGTTGGAATAGGTGACAAAGGCTAGAGGTGACAAGGAGACAAAAGGGTTTCATAAGGAGGAGAGAGGAGAAATGAAAAGTAAAGCTGGTGAGAGGAGTGTGGGATGGGAAGGTACAGAGGAAGAGGAAAAGGGGTTGATAGGGAAATGGGGGACTCAGGAATGTGAGGTGAGTGTATGAATGAGGGGAAAGGAACAGGGTGAAGGGTAGCTGTGGGAAACAGGAGAAATGAGAGCATATTGGGTAGAGGTGCGGTGCATGGAAATGAAAGTGGGGTAGGGAGTTATTACTAGAAGTTCAAGAATTCATTGTTCATACCATATGTTTGTAATCTTTTCAAGTGGAATATTTGGTGCTCCTCTTCCAGTTAGCATGTGGCCTCACTATGACAACGGAGGAGGCTCAGGACAGAAAGGTCAGTATGGGAATGAGAAAGGAAGTTTAAATGGTGAGCAACCTGGAAATCTAACAAGCACTTGTGGACAAAATGCAAGCATTCGACAAAATTGTTTCTCAGATTAAGAACGTTTTTCAAAGTTTATAACTTCTGGACAATCAATAAAAATAATTAAAACATTAAAGAATAAGATAAACACCTTTTAAGCACTTAAAACACATTTAAACCATTAAGACCTTCGTAAATTTTGTGAAAAACGTGTGAATAGTATTATTCGTAGATTTATTGTTCCTTTCTATAAAAATGAATAGACTATCTGCCAGGTGTAGCATAATGGAAGACAATTGCAACTAATTCACACTTCACGAGGAGCCCAGTGTCATCATGCATTTTGGGAGACCCCAGCAGAGCGGGACAGTAAGTTCAGATCTCTGATCTGGCAAAGGGGTCAAGGAAAGAGCGTTCACGTCGCGGCCCTGTTTCCACCACCGCGCACAAGAAGCACGAGAAGCGCAAGACAGACACCATTGTATGCAGATGCCGAGAAGTGTGTTCAGCTCTGGCTGAACAACTTCTAATCTTGTGTGTGGACTCGATAAGAAGAAGAATCTGGCAAAGAACTGGAAACTTTTGCAGCATTCTGCAGTTGCTGATTATTTGTGTATTGTTATCTGAATGCTAGATGTCTCCCCTGAGGTTATAATCATTTTCAGCAATTACGCTCCAAAGGTTTCTCCTTCGTTGCTTTTGTTCCATTCTTTGTCAGATTGCTCTGGAGGGTCTGGTGATTAGCACGCTAACTTGAGTGTTTATTCGGATATAACAATGTCACCCATCTGCAGCTTTGTTTATAACAGCGGCGTTTCCACTGAGAAAGAGCAGCAAGGATTTCTGTTCCACCCCCATCCCAATGTTACCCACTCCAATTCCTGCTGTTCAAGAAAAAAAATTGAATTATTTCAAACCTCAGGTTCAAGGACAAGAAACCCCACCTCCGTTATAGTTGTAGCTTAGTGAATTTACATACATATGTGCAAATGAGCCATGTTTGCATGTAAGAGAGGAACATCAACATGTGTGTGATGCTCTGAGTCTGCGTGGAGTCGTACAGCACAGCCACATCACATCCATGACAATATTATTGGCCATCTACTGTACATGAAGTCAATTTACCTGCATTTCTTTAAATACCACAAATGTGGTGATTGTATCAGAATCCGCCAACTCCCAAGGCAACATGTTCCAGATATCAATCACAGTCTGTGTAAAAAACGTTTCCCTCAGAGTCCCTTTTAAATTCCTTCCTCTCACCTTAAACCAAAGCTTTCTTGTTTATGATACCATGGGGAAAAGATTTGGACCATTTATCCAGCCTATGCCCCTCATAATCTTTATGTACATTTATCAAATCATCCCAGAGGAACCTTCGCTCCAGGGTAAACAAGCCCAGACTATCCAGAAAAAAATATACAAATTGCTGTAGCAACTCAACAGGTCAGGCAGCAACCCTGGGGAGAATGGAAAGGCAATGTTTTGGGCCAGGATCTACAGACTTCCTAACAAGCCTTTGCAGTTCCTTGTGTCTACATCCAGCCTATGGATTTTCTGCCACTGCTAAAGTACTCCAAACCAGGTACCACCGCAGTGAATCTCTGCTGCACTCTCTCCAGCACCATTTGAAATGGCAGAGAATCACAAATCAAAGAACAGAAGCAGGCAGTGAATATATTATTGCACATTTGTTTTTCAATTCTTAATTCTGTATTATCACTAGATGTTTAGTTCCAAAATACTGTGGGGAAACAGACCCTTGAGCCCACCGAGTCCATGCTGACCAACAATCACCCATTTTATTTAGAAGTCCCAACTCCTAATGGAGCTTCCATGGTGGCCTAAAATCCGTCCGCCTGCTCCCGTATGGCACTCCAAAGCCAGCAGGCAATAACAAAACGTTACGTGAAGAGCCCGTCAGTCCGCATGCGCGTCAATACGCGGAACGCATGGGGCGCGAGTCGGAGCAGTTCGCAACTGCTCTAGCAGGTAAGTAATTTTACTTTCATCGGGCTGCTGCGGACATCGGGCCTGGATTAGCTGATGGAGGTGGCCGGTCTAGGGCCATGGAGGCTCCATTAGGAGCTAGATTCAATTTGGGGCTGCGGCCATTGGAGCTCCGAACGGGAGCAGGCGGCCGAATTTGGAGGCCACTGTGGAAGCTCCATAGGAGCTCGGTTTCGTTATTGCCTGCTGGCTTTGGAGCGCCATATGGGAGCAGGCGGACGGATTTTAGGCCACCGTGGAAGCTCCATTAGGAGTTGGGGCTGCCGGCGCGGCTAGGTTCGATCGCCGCTAAAGATAACAGCAGCCGGTGTTAGCCATGGCCAGGGCAGCGAACGCTAGGTAAGCTCAGCTGCCATAGCGCCTATAAAAATGTTAAACATAGATGCTGCTGAGGCAGCATACGCTGTAGACCAGCATATAGTGTGTGCTTTATTTGTAGGGGCATTTCGATATACTACAGATAGTTCTTTAATTGAAGTCAAAATCTGAAGAACTGATTAAGGTAGTTATAAATAGAGCTGGCAATTTTAATAGCGGTTGCTGTTCGGAGGAACTCCATTAAGGGTCCAGAAAAGAGCTCCTGGCTTGGAAAGCCTTTTTTCAGCTGTGTCTATTAAACACCTGTGGAGCAATACCTAGTGCAGGGTTGTGTCATGATAATTTCCGCTCAGTAGAGGGGACCGTTGGAGATCTTTCATAAGAGACCCCAACCATGTGGATATCGACAAAGCAGTTGAATCTATGCTTCTGTTTAAATCATATGAACTGTGTTCTGTACATCAGAGGCATTACAGACGGCTCCAGTAATTTGCCTGTGACAACACCTGGCAGGGTTGCAGTATTTCTCCCACTCTGTCTAGTGGACTATCGGGAAGAGGTGACCGATTATAATGTCGGCTCATCCAAGTCTTATGGGGGCCAGAGGCCTGAGGAAACAACACCTGGTACAGAGTTGCACTCTATTTCCTCCCTGAAATACTCCGTTGAGGCTCCAGAAGGGAGCAAGGACTCGGAGTCACTAGCAGGTGCAACCTGTCTGGTAAGTATAATAAATAATGATGATTTATACCGACAGAGCGCTGATCTGCACAGCTAGTCCCGATTCGGCTCCTAGAGGGAGCAGCTTGACAACCCCGAGTTGGGGCAAAGTCAAAGCCAAGTCTGTGCGACAAGTCCTGTGGGACGATTTGGGTTAAGGGGATTCTGTCCCCACATCTATGGCAGGTGTGATTGGCCGTTTGTCTCAATTGGAACATCTGATGAATCAGATGGTGGCACGAGAAATGCTCCATGTTACGGAGGCATGCACAGGCAGTTCGAATCATACGCCTGAGGCAGCTCCTGGTTCAGGTTTGCAATATTCCTCCCACTCGGATGAAAGGAGTTGGAGATGGTGCCAAATAATATGGTCCTTGTTACGGAGGCATGCACAGGCAGTTCAAGTCATATGCCTGTAGCAACTCCTGGTTCAGAGTTGCAATATTCCTCCCACTAGAAAGAATATCGGAGATGGTGTCACAAAATATGCTCCATGTTACGGAGGCATGCACAGGCATTTCGAGTCATACGCATGTGGCAATGCCTCGTTCGGGGTGCACTATTTCTCCCACTCTAAGGGAGTGTCAGAGATCAGTATGGAGCTGACTCCGAACATGACTCCGAACATGACTATGTGCCTGAATCCCATGCTTTAATGCATGATGTACAAGAGTTGCATAAGGAAGAGCTGCCTGCTCTTGCCTCTAAATTTGCTGTTCCCTCGGGGACGGGCAAGCAACTACAAGAGGAGTTGGCCAGCGGCATCAGCTATCTAACATCACACCAGCTGAAGAAATGACAAGCATGACAGACAGGGTCTGCAAATGGAACTTCGCTGAAGCTCCAACAAGCAAATCGACCCGGGTTCAGAGACGCTGGCAGGTAAGGTTTCTTTATTAACCTCCGTAAAACTCCGAAATGGAGCAGTCTGTCGGCCCAGGTTTGAGTTTACTGGCAGCATGGGCTGTCTAGTATTTTTTCACTGTCTCTGGGATAGATCAGGTTGATGCAGAGACATTGGCAGGGTGCCTTGCATAGTAACCTCTGTAAGTTCCAAGTAGGAACAGCTTCGTTACCCTGGTTCAGGGTAGACCATCAAGGAACTGGCTGGCCATATGGGTCATATTAACCAGGGAAGCACTGCCTCATCATCTGTGATTGAGGTTATCAGACTGCTCAGTAGAATGAAGTAGTTGAAGTCTTCCTCAACACATGTTTTATTTTCTCCTCAGTTAGTAGAGTTGCCGGTTCATTGGAATCATCATTGCCATCCTCTCTGGGATAGGTAGCTACCAGCAGGAAGCTGGCCTGTCATATAATATTTTTTATCTGACCTGCAGGTTTATGTTGTGAATCAACAGTGTATTTATAATAATCCATAGGCTCTCAATACCAGTATTCCTGATTGAGTGGCGGGTCGAAGAGATTGTGTTGTGCACTTTGGCGACTCAGACAAGTGGTTTCACTCAGAGGACTGCGAGGCAATTCCTGATTCAGGCTTGCATTATGCTAAATTCCTCTTTGAGGAAGAATGCTGAGAATTCATGGTGACTCTTATATTCAAGAGTTGACAGGGAACTCGTATTCCCACATCAAGGGGAGACTGTGTTTTCAGTTCTAGTCATAAGGTTCTGATTATATGTTATCAGCAAAATGTATGAATAACTAGATATTGCATATTCCGCGGCAAGAGAAGCCAAAACATATCCGTCCGTATGGTCAATAGAGGAATGGTGGTTCCGAGTGGAATCAGTTACATCTCATCGGAGGATGAGTGGTCTGGCCAACAACAAGAGGGATATATTTCTGATACTTCTCAAGATTACAGAAACATGGAGCATGCCGAATCAGGTTAGCATTTGGCTAATCTGATCATGTGTTTAGTTACCCAGTTTAAGATGGATGATTGGCTTTCAGCAATTTAACTGATTCAGAGAATCAATCTTGAAGATGCATACTTTGCCATATCTATACACATGAGGCACAGATTATCTGGTGTTTTGATAACAAAGCCAGTGGTGGAAGCCAATGCCCTACTCAGATCAAAGGGCATTGTGTCATCGAGTTTAGATAATATGCAAAATTTACAGCTGATAAAACTTAGGGGTTATCAGTAGATACCTCTTGCGATATTAAGAATGAGGCAACATGGAATTTAATAGTGCCAATTTTGCCTATTCATTCAGGCCATGGTAAGGCGGCTGAAGCAACTCCTATTTACTCGGTCACGCGTGATGGCTGGGGCAGAATTTTTTCTCGGGCAGTTAGCTGTGCACGATTATATGGGAAGCTTGTGAACAAAATATGTGAGTTACTTTTAAACGGAAGTAACAGAGGTTTGTGTGGCTTTTAGTTTGAGCCTAGAGAAGCGTTTATGTGATAGCACAATTGACACTGCTTGTGCTGCTTTGTCATTCTCTATAGTACCATAAGTGGGACAATAAATGATTGGTTATTCACCCGCTGTTCACTAACATTATGCAGGGTGTCTTTTATATGACCACTCTAATAGCCTACTCATTGTACTGTGCGATGTATATCAGTAAATTATTATGCAAATATTCTTCTACTGTATTCCTAATGGGAGCAGTATTTTTAAGATGATTATGCTTTGAGCAACTGATTTCAGCACACAGCCTTTACTCAATCTCTGGCTCGGTCTCTGGGTCATAACTGACATTAGGGTAGCTTGTTATGGGAATGATCTCATAAGCAAAATGGGCATGATTGCGTACATTTGAAGTTGACAGCATACCCACCAGAGCAGAGATTGGGGGTGTCATTAGGTATAGAAGTGCACAGCTTGCTAGTACCTATGAGATGACAGATAGTGTCTTTATTGTTATTCAATAGTCTCAAGATATTGCTGATGGCTCATTAGCAGCCAATAGAATGATATTTCCCTTTCATCATACAGCAAAAGGCTTACACAGTGCGTGTTAATAAATTATAAAATTTGGTTGAATATGTCTGGATATTTGCAGATAGAATTCTGCACAGTGTTGCATGAGTTATTGTCTAACTCAAAGTCAATTGGGACGATGGTCTGGTTAAGAGCAATGGCCATGTATGCAAGTTAGCATCATGGTATTAATAACCCATGTTTTTCTACCATTAATGGTTTATCTGTTTGAGTGTTTCACACACAGATTGGGTTACTGCATGAAACCACAGAGCTTTGAAGTCTTCACATAGTCACTCACGTGACTTTGAAATAAAATGGAAAGATTAAACGAGAACTTACCCTTTGAAGTTTGATCTTTATTTTATGAGAAGTTGAAGTGAGGGAATACGTGCCCTCCACTCCCAACCCTACTTCTCATAAAGATCATTCGGTAGTTCTAAGATCGTTAATCTTTTTATAGCTTAGGTCAGCAACTATTCTGTGGTTTCATACAGCTGCTCTAAAGATTGACGCGCATGCGGACTGGCGGGCTCTTCACGTATTCCCTTACTTCAACTTCTCATAAAATAAAGATCAAACTTCAAACGGTAAGTTCTCGTTTAATCTTTCTATTCTCACTTATTCTATGTTATCCCACTTTCGTATCCACTCCTTAAATATGAGGGGCAATTTACAGAGGCCAATTAACCTACAAACCTGTACATCTTTGGGATGCGGATGGAAACCAGAGCACCCAGAGGAAATCCATGCAGTCAGAGGGAGAATGTGCAAACTCCACACAAACAGCTCATGAGAACATGCAAACTTGCCACAAACAGGATCGAATCCAGGTCTGGCATTGTGAGGCAGCTGCTCTAGCAGCTGTGCCAGTGTGCTGTCCCTTTTTAAATGAGCTTTGCTCTTTATATCACTCTAAGGTAGCTGACAGGGTCTGCTAATTCTCAAGGGAGTTTAGCAAGTAGTTTAGTTTAGTTCAGTTTAGGGATACTACTTATTAGTTGTATAAAATGGTTAATACATCATTGCCAAATGCAGGACAACTAGTGACAAGAATAGTCAAAGCAAATACATTGGCTGCAGATTAAAAAAACAGTTTGAAGAAATTCTTCAAAGCAGCTACCGAGCATTGCTGATCAATGGAGCTGATCACAGGAGCTCATAGTACACACAGGGAGGAGAAAATGGCTTCAGCTTCAAAGTTTCCTTGGGTGCACAGAGACTGTGTCAACCCACACAAACAGTGGCAAATTAAAAAAAAAAGCACAGCAGCACTCTAGTACTTAGATAAATGCCAATGAGTAGAGCATTAAACACACAGGAGAACTGAACACAGCATGAGACATATTTTATTTTAACAGCGCCTCTGTTTTGGTGGGAAGATGAACAGAATAGCAGCTCAAGCTTGCAAAGTGCTGGAGTAACTCAAAAGGTCACAGGCAGCATCTCTGGAGAACATGGATAGTGGTGATTTGGGTAGGATCCCTTCACAGATGCTGCATGACCGCTGAGCTACTCCAGCATTTTGTGTCTCTTTTTGTGAACCAGCATCTGCAGTTCTTTGTGTCTGTAAGTTAAATGATAAATGGATTGATGGCAAACTCTTGAACAGACTGAGGTGTTTATGTTTCACCAGGTTTATAAATTTACAACCTTGATGTAAACGACACTGAAGAATGCCATGGAATTTTGGCCTCCACAAACATGAATTCATTTGCATTCTAAAAGCAACACCAAAAGTACCTCTTCAGTACTAAAGGGCTTCACGGTGATTATCAACAGTGTTAATAGTAAGATTAAACGAGAACATACCAGTTTGAAGTTTGATCGTTATTTTATGAGGAGTAACGTTGAGGGAATATGTGAAGAACCCCGCCAGGACGCATGCGTGTCATTCTTCAAAGCAGCGGTGTGAAATCACAGATAACTGTAAATGACTAAACATAGTAAGATTAGAGAAGAGATACCAGTTGAGTATATGATCAAGGGTGGGAGCGGAGGGCACGTATTCCCTCAACGTACTCCTCATAAAATAACGATCAAACTTCAAACTGGTAAGTTCTCGTTTAATCTTACTATTTTACTTCGGAGTCACGTGAGTGATTACGTGAAGATTTTAAAGCTCTGTGATTTCATGCCGTGGAAATGAGTCCATGCATCACATCTGCCTTGATTATGGGGAGAATAGAGTTAACATCATTAGACATCAATACGATATTGAAACACAACGATAAAAATATTAACACCAATTATTGCCCCTATTTATGGGGTAAATTATATTACAGAACTTAAAGTTGTTTCTGCAAATGTTTCAGGATCAATGACTGGTTAGTTATAAAGTCTTTGGAAAGTTTCCTCTGTTGACCATCCTGCTGTCTTGAGGATTTGGTCCATAGGAACGTCCAACTTCATAACTGCCGATGTAGCTGCAGCCCTGGTGGAGTGAGATTTGAAATGCTAGTGTCTACTCCAGCCTTAGTTAGGACCTGTTTTAGCCATCTAGAGATGGTCTGGACTGTCACTGTTTTGAGTGGCTGTTTGTAGCTGATTAAAGTGACATTTCTTCCCTCTGATGATCTTAGTATACTCCATATATAATAGTAAGTGTGTTACAATACAGAGACGACCATCTGTAGGGTAGGCCCTGAATTCCGTTTATAGGCCTGCTGACCCCTGTCTGTTCTGTTTGACTATTACATTGATGTGAAAAGTTAAATTTCCAGATGAAATAATCATGTTGTCCAACCTTCGTTTCTGTAGTGACTGGACCCTTTGTGCCGTGACCAAGGCCATCAGCATGACTGTTTTCATAGTCAGTTTCTGTAGGGACAGAGCTGTAGCTGGAGACCAGTTTCTTAACATGGTCAGTACAATGCTCACATCCCATATTTGGGAGTACCTGGTTCTTGGGGGATTAATATTAAAATGCCCCTCATGAGTTTGGTTACCAGGGTGTGTCCCAACAGAATGCCGCTCTGTTCCTTGCGACAGGTATGTTGACAGAGCACTTCTGGCGCAGTTGATGGCACTATGACTGAGCCTCTCATCGTAATGGAGGCTTGCCAGGAATTCCAGAACTGACGGGATGTTCATAGATCTGTGGGTGATGTTTATTGTTGTGACAGTACTTCCCATTTCTTGATGACACCAAGTACTGATGTTTTGGTGGACTGTCTGTGGCCCGCTGAAATAATTCCACATTTGGTCGGTCAGTCCCAGGTGTAGAAGAGGTGCTTTCAACTCTATAAATTAATAGGTTTATATATAATTGTGACATGGGTAACTCCCCTTGTAGCGGGAAGAACCACTATGATGGATGGTGATGCATGGTTCTAAAACCATGTCGATATCACCAGGACCCATGGTTGAGTAGGCCAATCAGGTACTATCAAAATACGAGACGCGGAGTCTATTGTTTATTCCTAAATACCCAACTGATGAGGCAGAAGGAGGGAATGCATAAATGATCCCCCAAAGCAGCGAAGATGCATCTGAACCACTGCCCCAGGTTCTGGTCCCCAAGAACATAATTCGATAACTGGTAAGAGCATGGATGTGAAGAGGTCGTTATCTGGTGTTCCATACCGTGCTGTTCCAGCAATACATCTTTTATCCAACATCCATACAGTGTTTCTAGACTTAGCGTGACCTGTTGTCTGCCACTAAATTCAGTTTACCTGGTAAGTTGGTAGCTGATATCCAAATATCTATCTGGATACACTATTGCCAAATAGTGTTGGCCAGATAGTCACATGATGTCGATATGTTTCCACCCATATGGTTGACATATGCTACCACGGTGGTGTAGTCAATTTGTAGTCTAACATACTGGTGATATAACCCAGAACAATATGACTTAAAGCCATGGCATGCACTCACTTCCCCAGGTATTTATGCCCAGCGTATGTAATGATGCCTCCTGTGCATTCCATCTCCCCCACAGTTGGAGATGGAATTAGTAGCATCCCAATCCAAGTGCCCATCAGTATGTGGTTCCATAGACGGGTAGCTGTTAATGTGTGGATTGGAACAAAGCCTAATGTTATGTTTCCACCATTTTTGTACCATTGTGGCCTCTGTTGGTAGCTTCATTGGTCTGTCAGAATGACCCCCCATAAATTTTTGAGTGACGCGTGATTGCGCTCAGTAATTTGATAATGTAAAGGTCCGATTTATGTGGCTGGAACACAGCCACTAATGCCAATTATTCTACTACCAATCTGATGGATGGTTTAGTTTACTGCAAGCCTCCATTAAGGCTGTACCCTTTCTTACGGCAAAGTCACTGACATGTGAACTGTGTTAAGGGTGAACCGCAGATGATCTATTGTGTTAAATACATCTGTGGGCACCTCCAATGAGTACTGTATAGCAAGCATATTTTAATACGATGCTTGCCATGTAGTACCCTTGGATCAATACCTTTGCAGTAACAAAGGTTCCCATCTAGTAATGAATATAAAGTACGAAAGTATTCAAATTAGTCAAATCTATGATGATGTGGCAACCACCATCTATATTTTGATAAAGATTTTTGGACACGAATTCCTGTGATTCGTGTTAGATGTCCTCCATCACTCCTATTTTATTTGGGCACTGTAGTTCAGTATGCGCTTTTGATTGTTTCTTTCCCTGTAAGCATGAACATTCAGTTCGGTACATGCTGAACTGGAGGATTATGTTTTGAATAATTCTATGGTATACCCCTATACTTCTGAAATATAAGTGTCGGTAGTAATATATTCTATGCATCCAGATAGAACTGTAATTTCCCACCAACCTCGTAAGGAGCCAAACCCACCTTCCTCCATGGTTACTATTAGTAGGTTTGTTACTATTTCGGCATCCTCCGTGGTCGTTGAGGTGCCGGTGTCTGTGATGAGGGTTAGCGCATTCCCCAGGAAGTAGTTTTTAGACGTTGCTTAATGTGCCCCAGAGTTTCCCTCTATGTCAAGTTCTTTACCTGTTAAGATAAGATGCCTCCAAATTTTAATATTGGAGGTTAGGAAGTTCCAGGTTTGCATATAAGGCCAGTGCATCCTGGTGATCTAGTGTCATGTCTTTTTGTTTATTGTGCGGGCGAACCCGTCCCGCTGTTAGGACTTTTAGAACTTTCTTTCGTTTCAATTCCCTGCCCTACCATGTTTTCAAATACACTGGTTGATACTGGGAACATTCAGTGTTTTGCAGTTCCCTGATGGTAAGTGTCTTCCAATAGGTTTTCTGCACCTTATGTGCACTAGGGGTATGTTCTGCTCCCCTGTTCAGGTGCAGCCCAGAATTGACCCCCTATACTCCCCTCTGATGAGGGAGAACACTGTGCAGCCCTACAAGAGGTACTGCTGTAGGACTTACTAGCTGCCCCCCTGTGACTAGTCTCCATCTCCCGGAGCCTGCCACTTACCTGCTCCAACAGCCGCTCCAGCTGGCTCCGATGCTCTCGGGCACCCAACCGGCTCCAATACACATGGTCACTGGCCATCGCAGCTGCCTCTGAAGCCGCTACTCCTGAGGCCGCTCCTGCTCCAGTTCCTGCAGCCACTCCACCCGGCTCCAATGCTCACGGGCACTGGCCGTCACGGCTGCTCCTGAAGCCACTCCTGCTCCAGCTCCTCCAGCCAGCCCAGGATTGACCCTCGGTGTTCCCCTCTGATGAGGGAGAAACACTGTGCAGCCCTACACGAGGTACTGCTGTGGGGCTTACTACCTGCCCACTGTGGCTAGCCTCCATCTCCTCCACTTTGGGGTATTTCCTCCAGCAGCCGTTCCAACTGGCTCTTATGCTCTCGGGCATAGGCCACTCCCGGCTGCTGCTGATCCTGCAGCCGCTCCAACCGGCTCTAATGCTCTTGGGCACTGGCCATCGCGGCTGCTTGAAGATGGTCCCTCCTGCAGCCGCTCCAACCGGCTCCAATGCTCTCGGGCACTGGCCGTCGCGGCTGCTTGAAGATGGTCCCTCCTGCAGCCGCTCCAACCGGCTCCAATGCTCACGGGCACTGGCCGTCGCAGCTGCTTTGTTCCCCGCTCCAACCGGCTCCCGTGCGCACGGGCACTGGCCGCTCGCGGCTGCTCCTGAAGCCGCTCCAACCGGCTCCAATGCGCACGGGCACTGGCCGCTCGCGGCTATTCAGAGTCGGACTCCTCGGAGTCAACGACTCTGTTAGTTTATGCTTACCTCTCTCGCCCGGCTGGGCCGGTGCGGGAGCGAAGTCGGGAGCGAAGTCGGGCACAGCTGTTCCCATTACGGGAGATTAGTGTGCCTTTGGCTGCTGCTGCCGGCTGCCCGCAACTCCGCGGTTCTCCCCCGCAAGCTTTCCCGTAGCCTTCGTGGATCCGGTCCATGTCTCCACCTAAAAGGTAAGTGGAAGGAACGCAGAGTCTCCTTACCTGCTGTTCCCGGCTTTCAATTTTTGCCGCTAAGGGGAACGTCGTTCCCCCTGCTGTGACTCGTTGCAATGCGTGTAGCGATATGACACGCATGCGTCCTGGCGGGGTTCTTCACGTAGTCACTCACGTGACTCCGAAGTAAAGTACTTGCTAAAAATACAATGGCTGCGTTGAGTGCTGGTCTGTTCTTTCAAAGATAATTGTTTCATGTAAAAAACAGAGTGCTGGAGAAACTGAGAAAGGGTCCTGACCTGAAACCATATCCCTCCACAGATGTTCCCTGACCCACTGAGTTTCTCCAGCACTTTGTGTTTTGCTCAAGATTCCAACATCTGCAAATTCTTAATGTCTTCATGGTTTGATATATGTCAGAAGGAGGCACAGTTCTACTTTGAGTTAAGAGTCATACCACACGGAAACAGGCCCTTCAGCTGAACTCATCCATGCTGACCAAGATGCCCCATCAAAGCTAGACCCATTTACCCGCATTTGGTTCATATCCCTCTAAACCTTTACAATCCATGATTGTTAAACCTTTCCTTGAGTTGATCACAGAAAACCTATGCAGAGAGGAAGACGAGGTTTGACTAACATTGGCCGATGAAGGAAATGCAATGGACGCTGCCTCAATGGATCTTCATAAAGCATTTGACAAATGGCCGTGTTAAAGGCTGGTTAACATGACTAAGCCTCATTGAACAGAAGGACTAATATTAGTTTGGATAATGAATGGCTTTAAGATGGACAGCAGATAGTTTAGGCAAATGATTTCCTTCATACTGAAGAATGGTAAATGGTAAGTGTCCAGGCTGAGACCATTGAATTTTTAAAAATATAAATGCAAAATATAATTTGGATATTGGAACATAGAGCAAAATGTTCACATTACCCAATGATACCAAACTTAGAGGTGTGGCAAAAAGTGAGAATGAATGAATTGCCTGCTACAGGGCTTACATATGCCGGCAAAATAGATTGATAATCAGTGACGGAAATGGGTTTTAGGAACTAGGGGTACTCTAAGGTCCGTGAGGCAGAGGTTGGGAAAGGAAGGGGGGCAGGGAATATTTTTATGTGCGGTCATACCCATGTAAGAGTACAAGAATGCATAACTTGTTTATTGTGTATTTATAATATAGTTTATGGTGTATTATATGTCATAGCTACTTTCTTGCATCTCTCTCTCTCTCTCTCTCTCTCTCTCTCTCGGCTGCAGCCATCGTCTGCTTAGGTGAGGGAAGCAGGTCAGTGATTGATCAAAATCACTAGGAGACTGTGTCTGATTGGCCGCCGAGTGACCAGCGCATTATGTGATGGACACAATGTCCTTGGAGACTGTGTCTGATTGGCCGGGAGAAGACCGATTTCTTGATTGGACGGGAATTTTAAGGAAAGCTGGTTGGTGATTGGACGCAACCCCCTTAGAGACAGCGGTTGATTGGCCGCCAAATAATCGGGCACAAAAAATTGAAAATAGGAAAACAATAAAATCGGAATTACGATTTAAATCGGAAGAATATTATGCCTGATCTGCAGCAAAAATACTAGTATCTGCTCTAGTATCCTTGATCTGCAGTTCATTCCTATTGAAGAAGAACCCTGACCCGAAACAACTCCTAATCCATTCCCTCCACAGATGCCGCCTAGCCCGCTGAGTTCCTCCAGCACTCTGTGTTTTTTATTTAACTCTTGAAATTGAAATTAGACATAAATAGACAATAGACAATAGACAATAGGTGCAGGATTAGGCCATTTGGCCCTTCGAGCCAGCACCGCCATTTAATGTGATCATGGCTGATCATCCCCAATCAGTACCCCGTTCCTGCCTTCTCCCCATATCCCATGACTCCGCTATTTTTAAGAGCCCTATCTAGCTCTCTCTTGAAAGCATCCAGAGAACCTGGCTCCATCGCCCTCTGAGGCAGAGAATTCCACAGACTCACAACTCTCTGTGAGAAAAAGTGTTTCCTCGTCTCCATTCTAAATGGCTTACTCCTTATTCTTAAATTGTGGCCCCTGGTTCTGGACTCCCCCAACATCGGGAACATGTTTCCTGCCTCTAGCGTGTCCAAACCCTTAACAATCTTATATATTTCAATGAGATACCCTCTCATCCTTCTAAACTCCAGAGTGTACAAGCCCAGCCGCTCCATTCTCTCAGCATATGACAGTCCCGCCATCCCGGAATTAACCTTGTAAACCTACGCTGCATTCCCTTAATAGCAAGAATGTCCTTCCTCAAATTAGGGGACCAAAACTGCACACAATATTCCAGGTGTGGTTTCACTAGGGCTCTGTACAACTGCAGAAGGACCTCTTTGCTCCTATATTCGACTCCTCTTGTTATAAAGGCCAACATGCCATTTGCTTTCTTCACTGCCTGCTGTACCTGCATACTTACTTTCATAGACTGATGAACAAGGACCCCCAGATCACGTTGTACTTCCCCTTTTCCCAACTTGACACCATTTAGATAGTAATCTGATTTCTTGTTTTTGCTACCAAAGTGGATAACCTCACACTTATCCACATTAAACTTAATCTGGCATGCATCTGCCCACTCCCCCAACCTGTCCAAGTCACCCTGCATTCTCATAGCATCCTCCTCACAGTTCACACTGTCACCCAGCTTTGTGTCATCTGCAAATTTGCTAAAGCACTGACCTGGTTCACTGCAAATAAAGGTGGAGTAACTCAGCGGGACAGGCAGCAACTCTGGAGATAAGACCCTTCTTCAGACTGAACTGAACTCTTGTCGGTGAGAGTATTGTGATTGTCTGCAGAAGGGTCTCGACCCGAAACCTCACCCACTCCCGAGAGCCGCCGACCGTCTTGCTGAGCCACCCAGCCCCCCCATGTCCACCTTCACCTTCAGAGTCAAACAAAAAACAAAGTGCTGGAGCAACTCAGCAGGCCACGCGGCACCCGCAGAGGGAACGGACCAAGAGCCGCCACGGGCCAGGGTTCATTCCGTAACTGGCTTCCATCTCCACTCTAGTATCTTTGCTTTGTTCATGGCTTCTTCATGCACACATAATCTTTTTTTTCTCAGCTGCAGGTGATCATTTTGATATTCCTGCCTAGTCCTCCTTTTTAACTTTGAACATACAAAATATTGCCATTTGGAAGGAGCTCCAGAAAATCCTACACCCACTCAATGTGATCTATTCCGCTCTAGGATCGTTGCTTTCGTCCATCTGTCCGCTCGCTCGCTCGACCTTGGATTAAGTAGCGCAGGATAAAGCTGCAAATTCACGCACAGGATAGAAACTGGAAACTGAAAAGTAGGGGAACGCCGTCCCCCTGCGAACCCCCTCGTTTCTATCACTGTTGATAATGTCAAATGGAACTTTATACAGAGAAATATGATGTATTTGGCAGAAAGGTTGGAAAGAGGCAATGTAGAAAATAGCACAGTTCTAAAATGTTTGCAAAGATGACCAGGCATAATACAAGGGTAGCTTGAAAGTTCTTGGACTTCCTAAATGCAGGCAAATAATCGAGGAACAAGGGACTGCAGATGCTGGAATGGTGAGCAAAATATAAAGTGCTGGAGTAACTCAATGGGTCAAACAGCATCTCTGGAGGACATGGATAGGAGACATTTCAGGTCAAGAGTCAAGAGTGTTTTATTGTCATATGTCACAGATAGAACAATGAAATTCTTACTTGCTGTAGCATGACAGAATATGTAAACATAGTACACTGAAAACAATATAATGAACAAGGAAAAAAAGATCAGAATGTATATATATATGTACAAACTCACAAGTACACACACAAATATATATATATATATATATTAGACTAAGTGGGACCCGTTGGGTCCCAGCATCACACGGGAGGGCTGGTCACCCAACGCAATATTCCACCTCTCCACCAATTCCAATATTGCTCGCCAGTGGGGGGGGGGGGGGGCGGGCTTTCTGTTGTGCTAGTATGGGTGTTGTGGGCCGAAGGTACTGGTTTCCAGAGGGCTAGTATAGACATTGTGGGCCGAATGGATTCTTGGGCTGGCAGCTCACTCACTGAGGTTTGGCAGTACAGTCACTTGGACCTGGCAGCCTGGCACCTGAGAAACTGCCAGAAATTCTGCCCAAAACAGGTGAGAGACTGTGAGAGAGAGGGGGGAGAGGGTGGACTGAATGGATTATTGGGCTGGCAGTTCAGTCACTTACAGCTGGTGGGCTGGCAGTTCACTTACGCACGGCTCGTGGGCTGGCAGTGGAGTCACTCACGCCTGGTACGCTGGCAGTTCACTCAGTCACCCCTCCTCCCTTCATCTCCCCCCCCCCACTCTGCTCCTTGTCATTCACACACATTCACACACACACACAGACTCATTCACCCACACACACACAGACTCATTCACCCACACACACATTAGCTTTGAATTAATGGCTCAAGTGACTTCTTTCTGCATCGTACTGATTCCCTGGCCCTCTGCAGAGTGGTATGTTAAACCAAGCCCAGCGTAACCAGTTGTGAATTCGGTCTCTGAGGAAGAAATGTGATGAACAATAAGAGGGACACTTACTGCCAAACATTGAAACGGATAGATCAAGGAAAGCAACTAATCCTGTACTGCATCTATACTCGAGCAAAACACTAAGAGCTGCAGTAACTCAACGGATCAAACAGCATCTGTGGAGGCAATGAATGAGCGACGTTTCGTGTTGGGATCTTACTTCAGTCTCATTCATACTACCAGAAGAAATGGTGGGAGCAGCAAGGTTTCAAAATGTGACTTGTCATTCAATTATGTTTAATTATGTGTGGATAAAGAACATCAGTTCACCATAAAAATATATTAAAGTCTGTATTACTGTATGAAATAAACTTAAATTGTCACTAATTGGTTTGTGGGCAACCATGGATAAGACCCTGAAAAGCATTGACCAGAATATAGCTCGTCATTTCCATTACTACTGAGAAAGGCAACTTTATTGGAAATTAGGACAGAAAGAGTTGGATTTACTCAGCAGGTCAGGTAGCATATCTGGAGAATGAGGCTTGGTGACGGCTTTTGGGTCGGGACCCTTCTTCAGACCCTCCTTTGACATTTTCAAGGATTTTCTCAAACTATTATACTGTCATAACATAAAACATGAGCAAAGTTAATGCATTGTTGGCCAACTAAAAATTGTCTTTTGTAGATTAAAGTTGGACAACCATGGTTTAAGGACAATTTTCAACCTTTGCAGAGCTGCTGCCTCACAGCACCGGTGTTCCAGGTCCAATAGATTCTCAGACCTGCCTGCTGACTATATGGAGTTTGCATGTTCTATACCTGACTGTGTGGGATTCCTCCAGATACTCAGTCTTCTTCCTGCATTCCAAAGAAGCATTGGTTAATAGGTTAATGTCCAATCTAGATTGTTTCCAGTGTGCAGGTGAGTGGTAGAAGCTAAGGGGATTTGATATGAATTGAGATACACTGGATAACAAGTTAAACTAGTGGGGGAATGGGATTGCTCCATGAGCCGTCATAAACATGATGGGCCAAGTGGCCTCTTTCAATGTCATCAAGAAATACGGAAATTTTCAATCCAACGTGACCAGAAAATGTGCCAGGACACGGATTACATCTTAAACGGTTTAGTAACGGTACAAATTTCTTCCATTTTTTATCAAGAGTGCCTATACCAATACATCAACAGCTTATAGTGAGTAAAAAATGAAAATAGAAAAAGGATCAACAGAGAGCCGATGGCCTACACAAACACATCTTGAGTGGGGAATTCCCACTGGAATATTAGGACCCTGCAAGGATAATAAAATTATGTTGTAATGCTTTGAAACATGGCCAATGGCATTAAGAATGATGTGCAGATCGACAAAGATATGCTGGCCGTGATTTTTGTAGAATTTTCACCAGTTTCAGATAGGAAAACCCACCTATCTATGTACTGTGAGAAAAAGTACACTTGGTCCTTCATTCAAGTCAAATATATGGAGGGGAAGTGTTGAGAGGGCTACGGGTCAAATGCAGACAAATGACCAGCTCAAAAGTTCAATAGTTTAGTTTTGTTTAGTTTAGTTTAGTTTAGCTTAGTTTAGTTTAGTTTAGTTTAGATACAGGCCCTTCAGCCCACAGAGTCTGCACCGACCAGCGATCCCTACACATTAATACAAGCCTACACACACGAGGGATAATTTATACATACCAAGTATACAACCCAAGCCAATTAACCTACAAACCTGTACGTCTTTGGAGAGTGGGAGAAAACTGAAGATCACGGAGAAAACCCACAGGGAGAACGTACAAACTCCATACAGACAGCACCCGTAGTCGGGATTGAACCCGGGTCTGGAGCTGCAAGCGCTGTAAGGCAGCACCTCTACTGCTAGTGCCACCGTTCAATAGTTCGATAGTACTTTATTTGTCACGTGCAACTGCATGATAAAATTATTTTTGCATATATTTTACAAGCAGGTGCCACCATTAATGGTGCCATTATTCAAAGTCCGGTCGGCCTGTGCAATCGATGTGCTGGAGTAGTTCCAGTGAACCAACGTCCCTCTCCTCTCCTAGTCCAGCCATCTTTGTGCCCCGGGGTCACCACCTGCAGCCTACCTTGAAGGCGCTGGAGGCGTTACCCCAGTTCACCCTCCCACCAGCCCATTCCGAGCGCCCGACATCTCCAACTCCCTCCCAGTCACGCCAACCAACGAGCTTTCGAACGGGTTCCTGGTCCCAATGTCCAACGAGTTTTTGGGCAGGCCCCGATAAGCCTTCAGGCGGGTTCGAGCAGCAGGATGTCAACTTGGTCAACATGGACAAGGTGGACTAAAGGACCTAATGCATGTTGTATAGCTCCAAAATTCTAAATCATTAATGTAGATAATAAAAGAAGAAACCCACTGCAGATCCCTGTGAAACGCTGAATAAAGATTGCCTACCTGAAAATAGCCCTTTAATACAATACAATACAATACAATACAATACAATACAATACAATACAATACAATACAATACAATACGGTTTATTTGTCACATTGCACATAAGTGCAAGCGAAATGAATATGTCAGCAGCGGTACACCACAGCATTCATCACTGTGGTGGAAGGCACACAATTTGGCCAGTCCTCCTCCATTTTCCCCCGTGGTCGGGACCTCAACCCTCCGCAGCCGTTGCTGCGGGCGTCCAGATGGTAAAAGGACAAGGTACAAGTCCAGAAGGGTGCAGCAACATCTATGGAGCGAAGGAAATAGGCGACGTTTCGGGCCGAAACCCTTCTTCAGACTGATGGGGGGTGGGGGGGGGAAGAAAGAAGGAAAAGGGGAGGAGGAGGAGGAGCCCGAGGGCGGGCGGATGGGAGGGTGGGAGGAGACAGCTAGAGGGTTAAGGAAGGGGAGGAGACAGCAAGGGCTAGCCAAATTGGGAGAATTCAATGTTAATGCCATAAGGACGCAAGGTCCCCAGACGGAATATGAGGTGCTGTTCCTCCAATTTCTGCTGTTGTTCACTCTGGCAATGGAGGAGACCCAGGACAGAGAGGTCGGATTGGGAATGGGAGGGGGAGTTGAAGTGCTGAGCCACCGGGAGGTCAGGTAGGTTATTGCGGACTGAGCGGAGGTGTTCGGCGAAACGATCGCCCAACCTACGCTTGGTCTCACCGATGTAAATCAGCTGACATCTAGAGCAGCGGATGCAGTAGATGAGGTTGGAGGAGATACAGGTGAACCTTTGTCGCACCTGGAACGACTGCTTGGGACCTTGAATGGAGTCGAGGGGGGAGGTGAAGGGACAGGTGTTGCATTTCTTGCGGTTGCAACTGAAAGTGCCCGGGGAGGGGGTGGTGCGGGAGGGAAGGGAAGAATTGACGAGGGAGTTGCGGAGGGAGCGGTCTTTGCGGAAGGCAGACATGGGGGGAGATGGGAAGATGTGGCGAGTGGTGGGGTCACATTGGAGGTGGCGGAAATGGCGGAGGATTATGTGTTGTATTTGCCGGCTGGTGGGGTGAAAGGTGAGGACCAGAGGGACTCTGCCCTTGTTGCGTGTGCGGGGATGGGGAGAGAGAGCAGTGTTACGGGGTATGGATGAGACCCTGGTGTGAGCCTCATCTATGGTGGCGGAGGGGAATCCCCGTTCCCTGAAGAACGAGGACATTTCCGATGCCCTGGTATGAAATGTCTCATCCTGGGAACAGATGCGGCGTAGGCGGAGGAATTGGGAGTAGGGGATGGAGTCTTTACAGGGGGCACGGTGGGAAGACGTGTAGTCCAGATAGCCATGTGAGTCAGTGGGTTTGTAATGTATGTCGGTCATGAGTCTGTCCCCTGCGATGGAGATGGTGAGGTCAAGGAATGGTAGGGAAGTGTCGGAAATCGTCCAGGTGTATTGGAGTGCCAGATGGAAGTTGGTGGTGAAGTGGATGAAGTCAGTCAGTTGTGTGTAGGTGCAGGAGGTGGCACCAAAGCAGTCGTCAATGTAACGGAGGTAGAGGTCGGGGATGGGGCCCTGGTACGTCTCGAACAAGGATTGTTCAACGTACCCGACAAAGAGGCAGGCGTAGCTGGGGCCCATGCGTGTGCCCATAGCTACGCCTTGTGTTTGGAGGAAATGGGAGGAGTCAAATGTAAAGTTGTTGAGGGTGAGGACCAACTCCGCTAAGCGGAGGAGAGTGTCAGTGGCTGGGTATAGGTTGCTCCGGCGGTCAAGGATTTAAAGTCCCCGCCGCCCCGCCTTTAACCCCATCTCTCTGCTTTTTTTCTGAGGCATACAATCCCGATCCATGCTAGTGTGTTCCTAGAATCCGTTCTGAGTACTCCATTATATTTTTGGAACTCTCTTCCTCAAAGCGTCTTTGAATATTTCTCAGACAAAGTTAATTTCCTGGTCGGCAGGAAGGTGAAGGGTAAGTTAAGCTGGCTTGTAAAGTCAAGTAATCCAATCCTGTACCCACTTTGTTTATTCATTGTATAGGGTTTAGACAGTGGAAGTGTTTTTGGAATGGGGTGAAGATTTAGAGAGTTGACATAAATTGAGGAGGTATGTGTGCTGGATATTAAGGCCACAAAGCAAATGGAGGGGCTGGGTTTTGTGGGGAATGGTGGGGTAGGGGGAGAATGGTGGCAGGGAAGGGAGTAGCAAGATACAATGAACCTCATGGATTTGAAATACTTCAGGAATCCCTCGTCCCCCTTGGTATCAACACTACAGCTCCCATTCCACCCATTGGTTTTCCCGTCTTACCTGAAACCCAGTCAAACTTAGGCCAACCTTCCAGTCCTCCACCATTTGCTGACTCTGATCAAAGAAGACCTAATTTTCCATCCACACCCACCTCATTGCCAATTCCTTTATTTGTACCTGCTACCTCAGGCTGTAATCCTCTGAGTTATAACCTCACCCACCTCAATAAGGCTTCCAGTAAGTGCACCTGCCCATCCCGTTCCAGACACTACATTTTCCTTCCTGCTTGTTGGCGATGCAACCCAAAAAGAGCCTTAGACACTACTGGCGTTAGAATGAGAGGCCCATAACCAAATGGTAAATGTTCATTTAATGACCCCTATAATATTTCACTCCAATTTCTAGGCCATATTTTTACCCGCAGCTCTTGGATAGTTAATAGAACATTAGACCAGATTCAAAGTGTGAATTATTGTCACAAATGGATTAGCACCCCATGGAGTCAAATCGCAAGGCTCCTTACGAATCCAGTCATAATACAAGTAATGGCACCCACTTAAATTGGTGCAAATGGTAGAATTTGCTAACATGGCTCAACTTGCACAGTTCTGTAATTAAATCTCATCGCTGAACGTTAATATACTTTTCATTGTCCACTGAAACATTTCATGACAATGAGGTTAATTGGAAGCACAATGGGAGATCAATCAGGGAAAATCTTAATGTAGGATAAAATGACTCCATCATGAACTGGAGAGAGCCTCATGTGGAGCTGATACTTACAAAGGGCAATAAGTAAAAACTGAGAAATCATCAGTCCATTAATCTGATTTTGGTCATGGGCAAGTTGCTAAGGAAGATTATAAGATGGACTGAAAATTTTTGCTTCAATAATGGCAATAAAACATAAAGGGCTGGAGGAACACAGCGGGTCAGGCAGCATCTGTGGAGGGTAGACAAAAATGCTGGAGAAATTCAGCGGGTGCAGCAGCATCTATGGAGCGAAGGAAATAGGCAACGTTTCGGGCCGAAACTCTGGAGACGGAATGGACAGATGACCTTTCAGGCAGCCCTGAAAAATACCAAGCACCAGTTTGACAAGATGATTCTGGTTTGTTCTCAATACAACCTCCCAACTCATCTTGCTAGTCATCCTCTTCTGCCTCACTGAGATGGCCTGTTGACGATGTGCATACTGCTCCAGATACCTCCAGCATCACCAAGTCTACACATTCTACACTGTGAACGGTGGACTTCAGAATCCATCAAAACCAACAGAAGAATCTTGGTGACTCACCAAACTGCAAAGTGTTGGAGGAACTCGCTTGTATCCACCAATTATTTACTAGACTTTGCTTGCTCACACCTCCCTTCCAGCTTTCTTCCCCCATCAGGTCAGGCAGCATCGGTGGAGTTAATGGACAGGCAACATTTCAGTCGGTACCTTTCTTCAAACTGAATCTTAGCAGACTGCAATTAAAATATAAATGACATTAACAGTTGTCGTTCGAGGCACATTAGGAATTGTTCACCTACCATAGATTTATCCAAAAAAGACACAGTGCTGGAGAAACTCAGCAGGTCAGGCAGCGTCTCTGGAGAACATGAATGGGTAATGTTTCAGGTCGGGACTACTTCAAACTGGTTGTGGTGGGGGGACAGGGACACCTGGAAGAGAGGTGGGGCAAGCAAAGTTTGGCAAATAATTGGTGGTTATAGTTGAGGCGGGGGGGGAGGATTTTTTGTCAGATGGTTAGACAAAGGCCATAGATGAAAAGACAAAAAGTATGAAATAAGGGAATAAGGATAGAAGAGGCGAGAAAGGTGAAGAAATGTGGGTGGAAGGGGATGGGGTAAAGGGGAAGGGAAGAAATGGGTGTGAACCCAGGTGGGGCACAGGGAAAAGATGAGGAAAAATGGGGGAGAGAAGCGGAGGGGTGGGGTTGTTCGTAGGTTAGTTACCGAAAATGACAGAATTCAATGTTCATACCATGTGGAATATGAGGTGTTGTTCCTGGGGTTTCTCCAAAACGTTTAACCCAGTAGAGTTGTTGCCTTACAGCGTCAGAGACCCGGGTTCGATCCTGACTAAGGATACTGTCTGTACGGAGTTCGTACGTTCTCCCTGTGACCTCATGGGTTTTCTACAAGTGCTCCAGTTTCCTCCCACATCCCAAAGACATACAGGATTGTAGATTAATTAGCATCTGTAAATTGTCCCTTGGGTGTTGGATGTGAAACCGAATAACATAGAACTATGAGTACGGGTGATCGTTGGTCAGCGCTGACAGTGTTTCCACACTGTATCTTCAAACAAAACAAAACAAAACCCTGTTTCGAAGCAGAAGGGCTGTTGGTATCTCCCAGTGGGACCTGTGGAAGTGGATAAAGAGCCTGGATGAGACGTGAATTCTGCTTGAAAACTTCTCAACTGTGCTCATGGGACAGTGGGACGTAGAGTAGCACCAACACCTGGAAGAGACTGTGCCTGAGGGCAGATCACAGAAAATGTGTGCTGCAGGATTCTCAAGGCAGTGAAGGAATGATAGGGAAGGATAGGTGCAGTGCAGGGTCTTGGAACACCAACAGCCTTAGCATCCCTCTTGCAGCCCAGAGGAACCTCTTGCTCCAACCACTCCTTTGACTGTGCAAAGTGTATTGATTTTACCATGGGCCCAGCTGCCTGCCTTGATGCTAACAAAGCTTGCAGCAGGGATCTTGAGTATTTGTCAATACAGGCCTAAAGCTCGCTCCAGGCACAAGTAGTTTTCTTCATGTTTGTTCCAACTTAACGTGGCTCGTGGAACACTTCTGAAATTAGGTGCAGGGGAATTACACTGAATAAGCTCATCTCTAAATTTCCAGCTTCCATCGGCAACTGGTTTATGGAATTCTTGACTGGCAGACCTCTGTCCTTTGGAATTGGTCAGAATATCTCCTCCACCCTGATCTTCAACACTGGTGCTCCTTGAGGTTGTGCGCTCAGTGCCCTGCCCTACTCCCTGTACAAATGACTGTGTGGCCAAGTACAATGCCAGCTCCATCTTTAAGTTCACCGATGATACCACTGGTGTCAGCCGGCTGCACATAAATGAAAAGATGAAATATAGGAAATAGATTTGTGTCATAATGTCAGGACAACAATCGAGCTCATAATGTCAGAGTCAAGGAATTGAGAAGGGTAAACAAAGCCCTGTACTCATCCACAGAGCTGCTGTAGAGATGGTTGATAACTTCAAATACTTAGGCATCCAAATCATCAGCAACATGCCTGGTCTATTCTCACTGATGTGGTGATCAAGAAAGTGCATCAGCATGTTTACTTTCTTAGGCATCCACAACGATTTGGTGTGTCCACAAGGATTCTCTTGAACTTCTACAGATACCCTACAGAAAGTAGTCTGACGGGATGCATTGCAGACCAATACGGCAGTTGCTCTGCTCTTGACTACCAGCAAGGATTCAAGAGAGAGAGTTCAAGAGACATTTATTGTCACATGCACCAATTGGTACAGTGAGATTTGAATTATCATACAGCCATACAAATAAAAAGAACACAATACACGATAGATTTTTTTTTTAATCTGTATTTTTATTAGAAGCAATGTACAGTAGTATAAACCATGGCATAAGACATAATACATTTTGTGTACAACTTCTTGTTTTAAATATTCAATAGAAAAGTAACAGAAGAAAAAAAAAGAGAGAAAAGAAAAGAGTAGGGGAAGTAGTGATGTGTAAACCCCTGGAGTCCACTCCAGGAGTTAACAAGTGATAGTTTGTAGAAGGATAGAGAGAAAAAACCCATAGTTGTAAAAAAAAAAAGGAAAAAAGAAAGAATGGAAAAACAGAAAAACAGAAAGGGGATATACCTACTTCATATCTTTCCACATCCCTCACCCAGTTCAGAAACGGTTAATTTCCAGAGTTGTGTTGCACCATATTATACTTGTAATAAATCGATGAAAGGAGACCATATCTTTACACGATAGAATTTAACATGAACATCCCCACACAGCAGAATCAACGTTTCCCACTGTGAGGGAAGGCAATAAAGTTTAGTCCTCTTCCTCTTTGTTCACCCGTGGTCGGGGCCTTTGGGCCCTCCGCATTTGCTGCAATGGCGGCCCGATGTTTCAGGCCCTCTCGCCGGGATGATCGGAGCACCGGCGTCGGAACGGAAGGACACTCTCCAGTGGTCAGAGCCGCTTCCTACCAGAAGACCGCGGCTTCTCGAAGTCCACAGGCCGAGCTGGGCGGAGCTTCCAACAATTGGCAATCCCAGCAAAGATCCCAGGCTCTGCGATGTTCAAAGGGCAGCGCGGCCCCGCGGCTGGAAGGCTCCCAAACCACAGCTCCCACGGTGTTAATCAGTAGGCCAACACTCTGGAGCTCCACACTGGCGATCCCCAGTAATGTATCGCCCACTCTGCGATGGAATGCAGCGCCGCTGAAGCTCTGGCCGGTCTCCAGCCGGAAAGGCCACGGCCACAATACCAGATGGTAGACCACGGGGGCTGGGCGAAGATTGTGACTGGGAGAATAGACGCCACCCGACCAGGAAGTGACTGGGAAATGGTTTCCCCCTTCCCCTCCCCACCTTCCCCACATAAAAAAGACTAAGAAACCTCCAGGAACATACTTTTAAACAGACTAAAAATAACAAAAAGGGTGAAAGGACGAACAGACTGCTGGCGAGGCTGCCACGCGCAGCGCCACCCGATGACATGTGCAGAGTGATGAGCACAGCGCAGTGCATCACAGACTCAGCACTTCCTTCCATCCAGCCCACATTCATATTGTGTTGCATTAGGAAGGCTAATCATATCATCAAGGATGTCAGCCTCCCTGGCCATTCCTTTTTCTCTCTTCTAACTTCTGGGAGAATATTGAAAGACTGGATGCTTAAACTTAGGAACAGATTCTTCCCCTCTGCTATCCGCCTCCAGAACTAATCACTTCTTTCACAACCTGTTCCCAGCGATGCTATCATACACCCTTCCACTTAATTTTACCTCCTTTGGTTAGTTTATTGTTGTATTTTAATATTATTTTACCTGTTGAGATTTTGCACAGCAATTTCACGCAATTTGACAATTTTGCACATTATTGTATTTATTGATGTATCATCATTAAAGTATGTATACTGTTTACTCTGTGAGCTTCATGTGAGCAAAGAATTTAATTGCAGCCTAGTTTATATGACAATATAAAACACGGAGTATGGAATAACTCAGAAAGTCAGGCAGCATCTATGGAGAACATGGATAAATGACATTTTGGTTCAGGCCACTTCTTCAGAATTGTGGTGGTGGGGTGAAAAAAGCTGAAAGGATATGGGGGCAGGGCACAGCCTGGCGAGCGATGGATGTATATAGGTGGGGGGTTTAGGCAGATGGTTGGACAAAGGCCGGAGATGAAAGATCAAAAGGTGCGATATAAGGATAGAAGAGGTGTGAACTGTGAAGCCAGAGAAAGGAACAGTTTCTTCCCCTCTGGAAGGAGAGAAATGGGTATAAGTCCAAGTGGGGCACAGGGAAGAGTGGAGGGGGGGGGGGGGGGGGGATTAAAAGGCGGGCAGTGGGGGAGAAGGTTGTTTGTAGGTTGGTTACCTAAAATTGGAGAATTACATGTTTATACATTTCCAGCCGATAAATATAGCCAATGAACGTAGGCCAGTTCATTGGCTATATTTAAGAGGGAGTTAGATGTGGCTCTTGTGGCTAAAGGGATCAGGGGGTATGGAGAGAAGGCAGGTACAGGATACTGAGTTGGATGATCAGCCATGATCATATTGAATGGCGGTGCAGGCTCGAAGGGCTGAATGGCCTACTCCTGCACCTATTTTCTATGTTTCTATGTTTCTATGTCTACATTTAGGATGTAAATTTAGGATGCAGACTACAAGGTGCTGTTCCTCCAGTTTGCGTGTTACCTCACCACAGAATGATAATAATTAAGCTCCTCAGTGTTGTCATTGGACTACTGACTCCTATTATTTCTGCCATATTTATTGTGGGATATTTCCATTGCATTAGCTGATAGAGTCACATTGTTGCACTAGTTCCCCACAGGTCTCCCAATTCAAAAAAAGGTGTGCTGGCCCCTTGTGAAATAATTTGAATCGTTGGAGGTAATAAATGCGAACTGAGAGTCTTTGCGTGCTTCCATTCTAACCTTATTCATTGAGGTTCAATGAAGTAATGAATTGAAAGAAGCAGCATGGAAATAGGCCCTTCGTCCCTCCAAGTCCACCCCAACCATCGATCACCCAATCACACTAGTTTTATGTTATCCCACTTTCTCATCCACTCCCTACACACTAAGGGCAATTACAGAGGCCAATTAACATGTCTTTAGGATGTGGGACAAAGTGAAACTCCACACAGATGGCACTTGGCACAGGTCAGGATCGAACCCGGGTCTCCGGTACTGTGAGGCAGGAGCTCTACCAGCTGTGCCATTGTACCGCCCCAGTTGATTGATTCTTCAGAACCATTATCTCTTAAACTCTGTAGCAATTCAATTATATAACCCATTCCCTTCAAATCCAATTACAAACATTGCTCACCTTTCCAAATGCTGCAAGAAATGAATATTTAACTGAACATAATATCTTCTGTTTCTTGTATTGTCAATGCTAATATAATGTTGTACAGTGCTTCAGAGTGTTTGAGGCACAGGAGACTGCAGATGCTGGATTTCAGAGCAGAAAGCAGACTGCTGGAGGCTCTCAGTGGGTCAGGCATCATGAGTGGAGGGAAATAGACTGGAGTAGGGTCCTGACCCAAAGATCAGTCTGTCCATTTCCTTTCACAGATGCTGCTTGCCCTGTTTAGTTCCTCTAGCACTTTGTTTTTTGTTTAAATTCCACTGATACATCTTCATCCATGTGATCAAATCAGCTGAACTAATCAATACTAAGAGAAGTATGCGCAGTGCATTGATTTGTAAAGTGATTGGAAATACCAATTAAACATGCATTATTCAACATATTATTCACAGGTTCACCCTCAATGTTTAATTTCAAATCTAAAATATAATCAATTTCAATGCCATTTGATTTTAATTAGGTTAGATCTGTCTTTAATTGTATCCTCTGACACAACCAATAGAATACATAAAGCCTCTTCCTGCAACTGATGAACAATCCTGTCATATTATTTCACCAGAATACCCGTTACAGTCCAATAAATCAGCATTGTGCTGTATAAAAAAAGATCAAATATTAAAATCAGTCGTCAGCTGTGGTCTTATAAAGGTATTAAATTACTTTTCCGTGGGGTGCTCAGAAACCATTGTTCCGTTTCATTCGGTCACATTATGGAAGCTTTGCAGATTTCCCACCTTTTATCGAAAGTTCTGACCACTTTACTGCAGGAGAACATTTAGTTCCAGCAGCAACAGAATGCTGTCTGTTTCATGCTCCAATTGCTTTCAATTAGGAAGAAACAGATGGTTTTATTATGCTGCAGACAAGCTGCAGTCGGCAGGTAACAGCAGGAACAAAATGGCTATGATGCTGACGCGCTTCTAACTAGACTGAAGGAGAATGGGGACACAGTATTGGTTTTATAATCTGTTTGGCCAAATTATTCCTGGGATTTTGAAAAAATGCCTAAGAAGAAAATAATCGAGCCAGGCCAGACTAATGAAACTCAAGAAATTGCAGATGCTGGAATCTTGAGCAAAACACCAAGTGCTGAAGGAACTAAACAGGCAGATCAGGCAGCAACTGTGGAGGGAATGGATTAGTTGATGTTTCGAGTCGGGACTCTTCTCCAGACTGATTTCCTGACTAAATTCCAGTTGACTCGGACTAAATGGCCCCTTGAATCTGCTCACTATTTCAATAAGATCATGAACACAATCTTATTGTGAAACAGTCCTTACAGTGAGACCAAGCTTCACCTGCACCTCTTCCAACGTCATCTAATGCATTTGGTGCACCCCATATGGCCTACACTGCATTGGCGAGACCAAGCGTAGACTAGGCGACCAGATTGCAGAGCACCAGTGGTTTGCAATGATCATTTCAAGCCCCATTTGTCTGGCAATTCAATTTTCATACCATTTGATTGTAAGCTACCCAAATGGAATATGAGGTGCAAGCAATCTGAAGAAGGGCCCGACCCGAAACGTCACCTATCCTGGTTCTCCAGAGATTCTACCTGCCCCACTAAGTTACTGAGCAAAAGGTTGTTTCCTTTCTTATAAACCAACATCTGTGGTTCCTGCATCACCTGCTGGACCCTATCCTTCTCTTTCTCTTCACTTTACACTGCCCATCCTCCCTCCCTCCCTCAGCCTTGATGCAGGATCTCGACCCAAAACATTGATTACTCCCCACACCATCCCTCTCCCCTCACCTTTCTCCCTCCCCCCTACACATTGTCCCCGCCCTCCTCCCCTTCTCCCCTTCTCTCCTCCTCAACACCTTCCACCCCACTCCCTCTCCCCTCCCCCACTCCCCTTTCACTCCCTCCCTCACGCCCGACACTGCTCAATCTGCAGAGTACCTTCAGCAGATTGCTGTGTTCCCTCTGGATGATCTGATCTTTGACTAAACTCTACTCTCCTCCCTGTTCACCATAATCCTTCACTTTCCAGCTGAAAGGTTCTGGCCTGAAACATTGCCCGTCCATGCACTCGACAGATACTGTCTAATGGGGCTGTCCCACTTAGGCGACTTTTTAGGCGATTGCTGGAGACTTTGCAGTCGCCACATGTTCACGGATGGTTGCCAGGGAGTTGCCTTCATGGTCGTGATAAGTTCCCGCATTCTGGGAACTAGTCGCGGCCTCATTATGGTTGCTGAGAATTTTTCAACATGTTGAAAAATTAGCGGCGACTAGAATGAAGTTGCCATGGAGATTGGCGCGAATTCTCAAGCCATAGATGGGTCACAAGGATGTCCTAGTGGGTTGCCAGGTGGTCGAAGGTTCTCGGAGGTTGAGCCAGTGCTGACCAGTGAATTGCATGGGCTCATTGGGGGGAAAAAAAGATAAACAGTAGTTTTCAGAACCAAGGAACCGATCCGTAATGTTATGCCCCTGTCCCACTTAGGAAACCTGAACGGAAACCTCTGGTGACCTTGTGCCCCACCCAAGGTTTCCATTAGTTGCCAGAGGTTTTGGTCACTTGCCTGGAAAGCCTCGATCGAAGCGTGAGCTGCATCTACTGACCAAAGATCCTACAGGATCTTTGCTACCGACCGCACACACACACACACACACACACACACATCGTGAAGGTGGGGGCCTGGGACAGCAGAGGAGCGCTGTCTGCGCGATGAAGAGGAAGGTAAACGGCTGCCACAGAGCACGGTAAGTCCTTTAGAGAGCGCGGGAGGGAGGGAAAGAGGGGGAAAGAAGGGGAGAGAAGGACAGAGAAGGGGAGAGAGAAGGGGAAGAGAAGGGGAGAGAAGGGGAGAGAGAAGGGAAGAGAGAAGGGGGAGAGAAGGGGGAGAGAAGGGGTGAGAAGGGGTGGAGAAAGAGTGGAGACAGGTTTAAGAAGTTTAATAGAGTTAGCGGGCATTTTACCTTCCGGCGGATCTTCTAGGTCTGGAAAACCAAAGATCCTACAGGATCTTTGCTGAAAACTCCAATGAGCCAATCAAAATGGCCGGTCAGCGAAGGAGATGGCCTTCGACTGCCTGTAAGTAAATAGCGACCCCTCTCCACTGGCTTCGACCAAACGGCAATCTATTTTTAGTCGTGGTCGGTTTTGATTTTGTTGAAATAATCGCAGGAACATAGAAGAAGCCTCGACTACACTGAAACCACTTTCGACCATTAGGGAGAGTGACCAAAACCTCCGGGGAAACTCACGGAGACCTTGGGTGGGGCGCAAGGTCACCAGAGGTTTCCGTTCAGGTTTCCTAAGTGGGACAGGGGCATTATATGTCCATCGAACTTCACAGTCGTGTATCTCTGGCTTCTTAAAAGTTGTCTTCACTCCTTCTCCCCCCTTCTCCCCTCTTCTCCCCCCTCTTTTAAAGGACTTACTTTGCTTTAGCCATCTTAATTACAGCGCCAACCTTCCTGTTCATCGTGGTGTGTGTCTGTATCACCTTGGCTTTGCACCATGGGAATTTTTTAGACAGCGCTCCCCCGCTTGCCCTGGGCCCCGCCTTTGCGATATGTTTTGTGTGTATATGTGTGTGTGTTCCACTCTGACAGCCGCCATTCCAGTTCCCGGTTTTTCAGGCGACTGCCGGCAATTTGACAGTCGCCGGCAGTCTGCTGAAAGATCGCCTAAGTGGGACAGGCCCATAACCCATTGAGATCTTCAATCATTTTGTGCTTAGACCAAAGATCTATCTACCTTGACTTTGAATACCTTCAATGATTCAGTTTCCACAACTCTTAGGTTGATAATTCTTATGTTTCATCTAAGCTTGGGAAGGGTTCAAAATGGAATCTAGTGGCAATACGACCTGAGTTTTCTTCACTATATCCTATGATTCAATGGAAAATATATGTTTCCAAAAAACTAATATTACATTTGCAATTGAAATAGTACAGTGACTCCTTACCCTATTGTAAGTTGTTCATCTGGGACCATATTATGCCAGAGTTCTAAACAACATAAATGTCTGTAAGAAAATCAATCGATCCTATTTTAGCCAAATATACTTTCAAGAGAGTTTAGTTTAGTGTAGTCTGGTTTAAAGATAGAACGGATGTTAAGGGTGATGGGGAGAAGGCAGAAAAATGGGATTAGGAGGCAGAGATCAGCCATGATTGTATGGCGGAGTAGAGTCGATGGGCCGAATGGCCTAATTCTACTCCTATAATGTGAACTTGTGAAAGACACACCACGGAAACTGAGTTTCTGAGCCCACTGAGTTCATGTCAACCATTAATCATCCATTCATACTAGATCTAGGTATGTTACAATACTTACCTTCAGCGGGGCTGCAGTTCTGCCACTGGCCGTGAGCGTGACTTTGGCGCCTTTGATGGGGGGGGCGTTTGCACCTGCATGTCCGAGATATATTTTCTCGGGCTGCTACCTGATGCTGAAAAATCGTTCCGACTTGTGTTCTTGGAAGATTTTTTTTTAAATCGCGGGACAATTTAATTCCTGGAGTAAAATAAAAAAGCGACTTCTAACGCCGTCAATACCGACAACGGGACGGATCTCACGTAGGGGACAAAACATAAGGTAAGTTGTTTATTTTACATATAAACTTGCTTCTTAGGATGACTTTAATCAAAATTTCATTGGCGAAAATGTGATTATGGCCACATACGAACCGGCAGTGTTTTTCCTGCTAATATGGGGTTTAAATTCATGGCAAATGCAACGTTCCAATCGATCGCGTTCCACAAAAACCCACTCGCAAGATGATTAAAATGGCCATTAATTTACAGGAATTAAACATGAAATTCCTTCCATTTGGCCTATAAATTCATGACAATTAGATTTAAAAATCATGTTATATTGTGAATTCTTCTGTGAATGTTATTCGGACACTTGGACTATTTAAAAATGATAATCTTTTCTTAAGAAATGGATAGACGTTTAGATCTAGTAATTGAATTTTGTAATTAGCTACAATTAGGTAACTAACTAATTATATGCTTTAATTTCCAGTCATCCAAGTAAGATTGTTTAATATTTGTTTCAGAATGCTTCAATCTATAATAACTGAAAATCTCTTTTAGTTCTCTTAATTTTTAAGAAAGTTATGGGCTTTTGATTGTCCTCGATCACAGCTTTTGTGTTCAGTCAATGGAAAAGCAATGGGGAACAAGATGCTAAATTCCAAGTATGGAAATGGCCATAACTGTCTAAATACTGAAGATATGAAATTGAATTATGTGTCAAATTAAACTTCTTTTTATGCTTTATCTGACGGGATAAATTGCAGACTTGATTTTTTAAATCTCAAAATGTTGTAACATTGCTACTAGATCTATGCTTGCTCTCTTTCTCATCCACTCCCCATACATTAGTGGCAATTACCAGAGACCAATTAAACCATAAACCCCCACGGCTTTCAGATGCACTGGTGGAAACGCGCCGTCAAAGGGAAAACATGCAAGCTCCACACAAACAGCACCCGAGGTCAGGATCAAACCTGGGTCTCTGATGCTGTGAGGCAGCAGCTCTCCCATCCTGCACCACTGTGCCGCTCCTAAGATGATACACTTGTACTCTCGTGAAATGCTCAATGGCTATCTATAAATTGAACAGGAAAGTAATGTTTAAGAAGTAGTGACCAACTTTTTAAGTTTAAGAATGAAATTGCAAATCATTTATCTGTGATTACACCTGATCCTTGGGCAGAGCCAAACTCCCGCAGCTACCATTAATTCATTGTGTTGGAAAGTTGCTATTTTACCTTCCAGCAGAATTTATAACTGGCAATCTGTATAACTACATTAGAAACATGCAAATGACTGGAAGATGGATGTGAATCAAATGCAAATAACGCTCAGTTAAAAATATGATGTATGGTACACTGTTAAACAGTGTTCAAAGAATCGCAGCTGTCATGCTTTACAGAAATCATTTTCAGATCACGAGCAGGCAGACTTTACATAAGAAACACACCCCAAGGACAAATAGACTATTTCAAGGGCATTTGCAAACAAGATCAATGCTGGTTCACAGATTAATTGGGAGTGACTGACTGCATGAAACTAGAACTTGCCACATCACTCGCATGAATTTCATGGCAGAAGCACTAAAAATCATAAAAGACTAGTTACAAAACATGATAGTCAAGAACACAATTCAAAAAGATTGTGAAATTAATCAATGAAAATGCGGGGGTTAAATTTGTTAGGCCCTGAAAGCAACAAGGAGATTCAATAATCATGCACCCTTTGATTGTAAAATAGATATCATACCTACCTCTAATTGCCTGCGCAATTGACTGACATTTGTGCCTGATAGTATGAATTGTGCAGCTCATTGGCTTGAGGTATCAACAGTCCATTTTCATGAGTGGGTGAAAACAGTTAAAGCAAGCCTCCACCTCTTAAAGGGGAGATGCTCTGTGGCTGGAGACAGTTTGGATAGGCATGCAGTAAATATGTAAATATGCCTGGGAATCAATGAAGGACATTATAAATGGGCATTATTAAAGCAAGTGTGT